>NC_090940.1:329654722-329956203 GCF_040938575.1 Ambystoma mexicanum | reverse complement strand
ATAAAGGAATTCATGTTTCATCTCCCCACTTTTCCTAGTCTGTAATCTGTTCGTGGATCAGCAATTACTGCCTGAACGGCAACGATAGCCTCATTAATCTTTGTTTGTAGATCTCGGAGTTCCTCAATGTGGAGCAATCTGAGAATTTTGGCAGCTTCATTCAGAACAGCATCTAGTTTAACAATAAATAACACAAGACATATTCAATTGATGATCATAACATTGCAATGAGATCAACTGCTAATATCTGAATTTATTAAAAAGAAAAATGAAAGCAGCTTGCATCGTGTTACATGATCAACGCTTGCAATTTACAGTACATTCGGAATGTTCCAAGTCGTTAACCCATGGGTTTTACAATAGGAGCATAAGACCACCATAGAGACCCCTCATGTCAAAAGTAATTCAGCGCATCATGTAATCAGTGTATTCGATTTTAAACCTTACAACATCATACATGCAAAAGCAGTTACAGATATATTTTCAAGTCCACTGGACAACAAAAACCTAAACCTAACACATTTTGCATTCAAAAAGACTATTGCTGCTTGACATCCATTTAAAAACATGGTTATTCTTTTAAAATTATATTTGACTTTATCTTTTTTTTTAAAGATTAGAGACAAACGAATGAGAACATTGCATCTAACTGCAGTTTCTAGATATGCTCAGTTAAAGACCAGTGTTAAATCAAGTGCCTTGTGGCATATTACCAGAGTCGCAAGTGAACAGGTCTATACATAACTGAATAGCAAAATGTTAGTATGACAAAACTCGACGTTCTATCATAATCCCTAAATAACTTAGTTTGTGAAATAACTGGCAACTAAAAAGTATTGCTTTTTGGCACTGAACGAGAATGTCAGGTAATCCCTTTTTGGATCATTGGGCTGGTATTATTTTCAATAGCTGTGGATTTCTGCCACAAGAAGTGAATTATGAAACATTGCAATGCCGAGTAAAGGGAAGAATCACTTCTGCTCAACTATACTTCAACACATTAGGACTATCAGAATGTATCATGTGTAAAATACTAAAATGTGTCCTTGCTGTTAGGACAGTTTTTCTGGAGTCCAACTAAGGGCTTAGTAAAATCATTCAACTGAGACAGTACAAGACTCCACTCTTAGTATAAGGCTGTACCACCTGAGTTTGTGATAGCGTAGACAGAGCAGCCAGGCTGATTTTAGGAGGAAGAGAGGGCTTTAGAATCAGTACAAAGAAATGGCATAAACACGGACACCAAGTATTGTAAAAATAAAGGGTTTATTTTATATACAAGCAGACCAAGAGATGCTTGGGTAAGTAATTACTATCAAAGCATATAAACACATTATAAAAACATATCAGTATGCTTTAAATACACAGATAAAAGCACAGACCTTATTTAGAATACCTAACTGTATGTCTAGAGGCTGTGGGGGGGGGGGGGAGGTAAAACCATAGATTACTTTCTGATTACTTTTAGTAATGGAAGGGTAGTAGACCCCGTCAGTTATGCAGTGACACTCAACAAGGAAATTGCAGTCAACCAACTTGCAAATATACAGCGCTCAGTGGAACACAGGCTAAGATAAGCAAGAACTCTTTACAAGTTGTATGCACCAGGCAAACCAAGGTCAGCTACACCTAACAGAACACTTTTCAGGAATAGCGCACAGCTATTCTAAGCAGGTATGACCTAATGTTGTAATATTCTATTACAGTTTGCTTTTTTAGATCCGTTCAACACAGATTAAGGTAAGCAATAACTAACTTATTTTAGGATGGCACACAGCTAACACACGGTAAGTAAAACCTGTATACTTTTTAAAGGGGCTATCAGCAACTTAAAGGTAAGTATAACCTTTGGCAGACTTATTCTGGACAGGCTAACGGCAAGTCAGGGCAAGCAAGACCCAATTAGGGACACTCATACAATTAACCCAACAGGAATAGTCAAGTGAAACCTACAGCATTACTTTTGGGGAAGAGGCACAACCAATTCACAAGTGAGTAACTTAACCTTATATATACTTTTCAGAATAGTACAACACACATTCAAGTTAAGAAAGAACTTTGGTAACTGTGCACTCTCCGAGTTAGTTCCCAACCAACTTCTTTTACACGTATATCACTTTTGCACACTGGCTATACTTTTCAAGGAAGAGCCCTTTTCTTATCCAATCCTTCCCTTATTCTATAGCATGAGTTTAATCAGAGGCAGTAGAGGGACCCTAGTGGTCTAGGTGCCAGCTATAGGTAGGGTGAGATAGGGTTCAGTTGCAGGCAAAGTCAGAGTTCCAGAGGAAGACTGTTCAAGCAAGTATTTCACTTTAAAGTTAGTTGAGGGTCCAGGGACTTCAGAGAAGACACCCGAGGAGGATTCTGCAGTGGGCCTGGCTAAACTGGATGAGTGGCCTCCCAAAAATCACAGAAAACACCCCATAGCTATAGAGCAATCACAAAGGCTTAAGGTAGGTAAAATACCCCAGCCAACACAGTACCTCAGCACAGAAGAGTTGCAGCAGGAAGACTTCACGATTTGCAGCCAAAAACCCACTCGATCCTTTGTCAAGAAGACTGGACATTGGAAGGGCTTCTGCAGCATGGAAGCATGGATCACAGGAGAATGTTCCAGGCAAGAGTTTCCTCGCAGCTGGATGCAGCTCTGTGAATTTGGCACCTTTTCAGGAGCACAGAAGAAGACAGAATATCGCTAGTTGGATTCTCATCGTTTGCAAGGTCCAGCACTCTGGTGAGGGGGCTTTTCGGAGCTGAATCGTGCCTCTGGAGACCCAGAAGGATGCCGGCATTGAGATTTGTAATTCGGAAGACCGTGCACCACCAGATGGCTGAGGTCCCAGGGTATGGGGTATTGCAGCCCTGCAAGGTCGCAGTACAACGTGGGATGGCTAAAAATGCAGGTCTTCATGAGTCTAGTGGGTCTCACCAGGCTCTGGGTCGGGGCGTTGTTTTCGGAGTCCCCAGATCGATTGGAAGGAAGAGCTAGAGCAGGCTCCAGTTACATAGAAGGGTCTCTGGTCGCTGAAAATGGTCTCAGCTGCGGTTTTTCATCTTCCTCTTCGTTTTGGTTTTTAATGGTCGACTACCTCTTCAGCTTCCAGAATCAGACTTTTATGCGGAAAGCCAGCCAGCTTTCCAGCTTGAAATGGATTTCCGCAGTCAGGCTGGAAGACAAAGGGCTGCTGAGTTTTTGACTCCTCCCTCGCTTTCTGTCTTCACAGACACTCTGGAGCCTGGGAAGGAGATCCACAGAATGCCCGAAACTAAAGTTAACACAAAGGAAATTCCTTCCCTGGATGTCAAGGGAAGAAACAAGAAAGCACAAGGAATGGCGAAAAAAGAAGACCGTGCCATTTTGGTAAAATGAGCACCAATGGGTGCCTTTACCGGGGATGTGCAAACAGCCGTGGTAAAGGTGCACTGAATTAATAAAAAGGTTCACTGCCACCAGCCATTAAAGGCAAGTTTGTCCTTGTAACATACATGTTACATTTAAAATGAGAAAGGGGATGCTCAGTATCACCCCATGATTCCACATAGGGTGGGGGGTGCTGGTCTTCACTAAGAAAATGTAAAAGGGATCCAGATATCCTTTCTACCCCTGGGAATTGCAGTTCTCACAATGTTAGCCAGAGAAATTGAAAAGGGGAGCCCCCAGGGCAACTCTGCAACAATAGGCACTTATTGTCAAAAAGCTGTCAAAGAGGGTAACTTTTAAAAGGCACTATGGACAGTCTTAGAAATGACACCCATAAAAAGACTAAAAGACTGTTAGGAAGAATTCTCAGAAATGTGCCAATTCCCTTCAACTTTTCTGGATTTTGAGGACTTGATTTTTTTAACCTGGAGAGAGTGAGATCCTTTTTCCTACCCTCATGTATTTTAATGTGATTTTGAACACTGTTTCTTTTGGTTGTGGAATCCGACAAACTCCATAGGCATCATCTATTACATTGCGTCACACAGCACCTTCAGTGCAGTGACACAGGGAAGTCTTCCAGATTTCCCAAAGGTTTAAATGCCTTCTCTGGGATAAACTACTGTTCCCCAGAGCATTAAAGTGAAGTGGAATTGACTAACTTTCTAGGCCCAGCACACACTATCTGACAATAGGGTGCTGGAGGGGTTACCTAGTATCCCCTTTGTCTAGCTTCTCAAGTAACATTTTTACGTTACGCTTTCCTCACTGAATGGCTGGTGGCAGTGGTTTACGTTTAACTACAGAGTTGTGCACTTACTGCGGGCTGCATTCACAGCTGCAAGTAAAGCACACAAGGAAGCCATTTTTGTCAAAATGTTCCCGTTGACTTTTTTCGCCATTTCTTTGTGGAAAGGTCCGTCGTGAGATTTACTCTGCGCGCCAAACCAGGTTTGGTCCCATTGTTCGCTTTGCCTTTGGCGGGATTCATGAGTGAAGCTCGCCTCTGGCTCCAGGGTGTCTGGGGTGGGCAGGAGGTGAGGTAGGTGCCCGAAACTCCCTGCCCTTAGTCTCCTAGGAGACCCAAATTCACTCAATGATGATTGGCCAGCTGACTGACTGGCCAGGACAGCCACCCTGCTGGGTGACTGAGCTAGGCTGGAATGAATGGGGAGAGAACTGAATAAAAGGTGAGGCTTTTGGCTTGGAAGCAGAGTCGACCACTGGACGAAGGAACCGAAGCAGAACTTGAAGAGGACGCCTGCTGAAACTCTTGGACCGTTGGTTTGCCTGTTGAAGCCCTGCTGCTGTGCTGAAACTCCAAATTCGTATCGACAGAGGCCCCTGCAAGGACGACTTCTCACTTTGTGTTGGTGGGACCAATCAACTCCAAAGTAAGCCACCTGGACATTCTCTCGGAACTGGTTGCATTTCCACAGAGTTGCTGCTGGAAACCGAAACACCAGGGAGAGGAACACCAGATAGTGTGCATTTCTTTTAAGTTGGCCAAGAGCTCCAGGAAGATCCTCTGGACTCCCAGGAAGCAGGACTGACAGAGCCTGAGCCACCTCAACAGGGTGCTGGACCCCAGAAGCAAGGAAAGTCCATCTCGACAGCCAGAAACCCCCGTGTTGCTATTTGCGCTAGTCGCGAGGAACTGAAACACTGAAGTGCCACTTATTTCAAGATTGCCATTTGGGAGCGGTGACCGTCCCATTGCAGTGCAAGAGTCCCCAGAAGTCCTCCCTCTTGTCCCCACGACTGAGGCCTAGGAACAGTGAGATCTGCAGAGTTGCACAGGAACAGGAGTCCTCTGCTACACTTTTTCTTCATACTAAAGGTACTGTAAAGTCTAGGATAACTTACCTCTTGTTATAAAGTTGCTTGCATCTTCTATTCACAAGTCTAACAGCTTGTGGCCCATTTGATTCTTCTTTTCTTCAAAGACTTCTAAAACATTGTGCAAAGACTTTTTCTACTTACCTGCAAAAAAAGTGTTTCAGCTCATATAGACTTTTGCCTATTGGCTTAGCCTGTTCCACTGAATGACTCTTATTGAAGGATCTGAAAGTATTTGCCGGCTTAAGAATATTTGTGGTCTCTTGTATGTTCTAATAACCTTTTCCTTTGACTTACTCCTACATGATTCTAAATGCAACAGTGATATATTAATGTCCCCAGCACCCTAGCTATTGAAGTCACCCGAGGGTGTAGGTTGTGTCTGTGGGCCATCCCAAAAGGGTACTTACTGATTTAGAAATATTAAGAGTGTGTTTTATGAAGTAATCTTGAGTGTTACTGTTATATTGCTCCCTTCTGAAGAAGGCTTATTCCAACTGACTGATAAAATAATAATCGTTTATTCAAGAAACCTTATGTGTAAGTGTTTATTTGAATACTTGTCACTGTGAATCTCTGCAACTCCCCACCAGCTCACATTGACAACTCTTGAGATAAGCCTGGCTGCTCAACACACTACCAAACTGTGTAGTACAGACTTATACCAAAGGTTGGGTTTTGGATTTCCTGTAGTCCGAGTTGTTGTAGTGCACCCAAAGGATACTGCATACAAACTTTGCCTAACAAAGACTGAGTGTGGGAAAAGGTTCCCACTCAGTTCTGGGGAAAAAAAATTTACCAGTCCAGCAAAAAGTTCTGGGGTGGACACCGGTCAGGAAGATTTATCATTAATATGAAAATCTTACCCAACACTTGCCAATTCATAGTAAGATTCAGAATTTGTTCACAATTTGTAGTTGTAAGGAATTACCAACGGTTCATGATTTATACTAGCTTTGATAAACATGTCAAAAGGTACGAAATATAACAGTTGAATAACATTGATAACTTTAAATCTGACCAAAATCATAGTTTAAGTTCTACAGGTCTGCCTAGATCTCCTACTGCAGTTCGCCCACACGCTTATATTGGCTTCTCTCTACATTCCCCATTACAAAACACTGTATTGACCTCATGTCACTAATTTTGTCTATTGGGGAACCAGAAGAGAATCTGGATGTAAGCTTATTTTACTCCCCATTTTACAATGCTAGGAGGAAAAGGGCATTTCATGGAGTATGTAAACATACTACTCATTCCTGTATGGTTGTTTGTTGCAAGGAAAAAAAAATGTATATTTAAAAATAAGCATTTGTCTTGTAATTCGTGTCTTCTTTATAGCTATTAAATCCTGTAAATAAAAGAAGCATTTTTAACATGTTGGCCCTCTTATAATCTGGTAACGCTATATAGCAGGGGTCTTTTGTGGAAGGTGCTGCTCATGCAACTTGACTGAACACATTTAAGCAGTGCATGAGGCACAACGGTTTAAGTACTGATTTTAGTGGGTAAAACAGGCATATACATCACTTGTCAGGAGCCTTAATCTGCATACCTTCCCTTTCATTATGTTTGTGCTAACATTGTGGCCACCCGACTGCATCCGTTCCACAGCCTGGGATTATCTACTTTCAGTAGGATCCCAATTCCCACAGATGCTTCAGAGTTCCATTACACCTTTCAGGCCTCTTGTGGTCTGTATCCTCTATCATGTTAACCAACTCCTTACTGCTGCTACTTGAATAGACACAGGTGGGCATTACAAATTATGATGTGCCTTTCCCAGAAATGTTAATGTATCGACATTTCATTTTCAACATCCTTTACATCCCACTATCGTTGTTTTCACCTCCCCTTATATCTCTTGACCCACTTAGCAGTGGTTGGCTCCATTCGTATACATTGCCTTATAATAACTCTATGCTCTTTATATAGCGCTTTTGCGAAAGCGCTTTAAAGAGAACATATTTAAATACAATTATCACCCAATGGAAGTTGGCACTCATTTATCGATCTCTATTTTATTTTAGTGTTAACTTATTAGGCCCTTGTATAACTAGCAAAACTGTTTCAAATCGCCCACAGCGCAAACCGGGTCGGGACAGGGGAAGGTAGACAATGAATTACAGCAAGAATAAATAATTGCATTAATAGTACAAAACAAATACTGAAACTAAAAGGGAAGGGAAAACAAACCTATCCCTTGTGAGTGTTCAGAACATGCAATTGCAGATGGGGGAGGGGTGAGGGATAAGGTGTTTTGATGCTCACAGAGAAGTGCTAAGAGGGGAGGAACATAACTGCAACCACCCATGGGTAGGCTGAGCCCAAGTAAGTACAGCAGAAGATAGCGACTGGGATGAGATGTGTTGGGGTCAAGGCCCCAAAGACACATAAGGGCCCTGCAAATCAGTCACGCTGCTGTAAGATTAGCAGGGAAGAGAGAAGGAGGAGTTCAAGAGGAAGGTCTTGATGTTTTTTTTTCGGAATTTAAGGAAGTCTTGTTCAAGACGGAAAGGGAGAGGGAGGCTGCTCCACAGGGGGGGCTTCAGATGGATAAAATGCAGAGTTCACCTTGCAGGGATCTGAACCTGCGCTCTGCAGATCACACAAAGATTGCAGAAGGGATTGCTCAACCCACTGAGCTACTTTAACGGCTATATTAACCCTAAAATCAATTCTCCAACTATCTCTTCTACATGTGGGTAGGGAGAATGCGGCATGCGCCTCCCTTCGTGGGGATGGCCGAGCCACGCTTTGCCAGCTTAGGCCATGCATGTTGCTGCTTCCGACAGTAATGTGTCTTTGGGCTGCATGCTGGACCTGCAAATATGATGGCAGCTCCCAAAAACACACTGACAAGGTCTGTCTCCAGGACCCTGTCAGGGGTGGGAGGGAGCCCGGCCCCCAATACCTTGTCAGTGTCTGAATGTGTGCGGGCAGACTCTCTCTCACCCCCTGCTTACCAGCAGTGTTGCTGACGGTACAAGGAGCCACAGCTGTCGAGGGGACAACGGAGGACGAGGTGGTGTTTGCGCCCCACCCAAATACAAAGGAGGGGTTGCGCGGCCCAGTCAGCGTGATGCTCGCAGCACCTCACAGGACTCTGCTGCATCAATATCAAAGGCGAAGGATCCCACCCAGAAGACCACCGCCAGGCACAGAGGAGACACTGAGCCGGCCCAAGACAGAAGAGCCCGGCTGAGGAACGACACCTGTTAGGCAAGATTGCATGAAGTACCCTTTGGGTGGACTACAATAACGTTGACCTCCTGGCAAGAGGGACCCAACCTTTGCTATAAGTCTGAACTACATAGGTTGGTAGTGTGGTCGAGCAGCCAGGCTTATCTCAAGAAGGGTCAACGTGAGCAGTAATGTTGTGACAGTTTCACAAATAGTTATCCAAATAAACATTGACACTCAAGGTTTCTTGAGATAAATAGTATTAGTTTATTTCAGTCAGTTATATAAGCCTGCTTCAAAAAGGGAGCAAAACATGTAACACTTAAATATACTTAAATAAACCAACGGAAAGACAGTCCGGACAGAAGGAAACGCGACTGAATACACAGGCTCACCAAGACGGATGCACTAGGACGCCACATCAACACCACTCCGACCCTGAACCATTCAAAGCCTCAACCGACCAGTGTCACAATAAATAACCTGAGAATATATATTACCTACCCAGTCGCACACCCGTAGAAAAGGTTCAGCTGCAAATACCAATCCAAACAATACTCAATATGATACAGTTGGATCAGCGCAGCACCACCAAAGCGAGTCGGCCCACGAGGAACCAGCAACAACCCACAGGTATACAACTCTAAAGGAACCAGAAGTACCTGAATCAGGATACAGACCCCACTAGCCCAACCCTCAATTTTCTGCATACTTAACCCACACAACCATCTCTCTCCCAGCAATCCGCACGCACCTTACCACACCGCATCAACAACACAAACATCATCCACATCACTCGAGGCCTCGCCCCCGATCCGATACTGGCGCCAAAGCCCAGCACTCGGTGTATACTGAGCTGACGCTGCAAACAGCACACCACTTCTCCACTCTCCTTATCCCCTCTTCCCCGACTAACCCTACCTGCCCTTCCCGTTTACAGATCCGCCAGAGCACCTGGGGACCAATTCTGTTTGTGACGGTGCGCTATATAAGTACCTTTAACATAGCATACTTCAAAACACACTTTCTCTAAATCAGATGACGCCCATTGGGGATGGCAAAAAACACTTTCTACAACCTCAGGTGACAAATAGCTAGGGCACTGAGGACATTGAATTATCACTGGTACATTTAGAGCAATACTGAGTTAGGTGTAAAAGGTAGAATAGAGGGATAAAACAAAGGTTAACAAATATTTCATAAACAGGCAACTACTGTTAAACCCCTTCCAAAGCACAAAGTCAGAGGTAAAGAGGAGTCTCTCAGGGAGCCAGGACAGCCAATGTTAATGGCACAGTGTCAAGGGGAGCTGAGGATCTTCTTTGCAGGTAGGTAAAAAGTCTTGCACAATGTTTTTAGAAATGTTTGTAGAAAAATAGAACACTTAAAGGGCCACAAGCTGGGAGGCTTGCGAGTGGCAAAGCTTTAGCAACTCTGCAAGGTAACCAAGACAGGTCTCAACTGAGAGCAAGTAAGGCTACACAACAAGAGGTAAGTTCTCTTAGACTTTACAGTACCTCTGGTTAGAAGAAATGGTTACAGCTTGCTTCTGTTCCCGTACAGCTCTGCAGATCCTGTTGTTCCTGAGCCTCAGTCGTGCGGACAAGAGGGAAGACATCTGGGGACTCCTGCTCTGCAATGGGAAGGTCAGCGGCAGCAATGGGCAAACTTCGATTCAGCGGTTCGTCTGTGTTTCAGCTCCTTGCGTCTGACAGCAAATAGCAACACTGCGGTTTTCGGATACCACTTCACACTTTCGTTGCATCTGGGGTCCAGCACTACGTTGAGGTGGCTCAGGCTTGGTCAGTTCTTCAACAGGGAAGTCCGGAGGATCTTTCTAGCGCTCGGGTCTGACTTAAAAGCAACGCATACAATCTGGTGTTCCTCTCCCTGGCTCTGCAGTTCCAGCAGCAACTGAATGGGAAATGCAACTAGCTTCGAGAGGATGTCCAGACGGGCTTACTTTTTTCATTTATGTTCTGTATGGTTTTCTGCCCAGGAGTCCATTTGGGACTCCTGGCAGTGCAGCTCTTCCTGTTTTTGGTTTGGTGTACAGACTCGTGCAACCCTGTAGCCCTAGTGTATGTTTTGGGGCGCCTATGTGTGGCCCACAGAGCAGGGTACGGGCTGGTGGCAGTTCTGTGCTGAATTGACTGGTACCCTGAGCGTCCTCCATTTTGGGATGCCCAGGCCCTGTCATTGGAATCGATAGATTCCTGATGGAGACAAGATGGTCCCCGTAGCCTCTGGCCTTCCATTGCCCGTTACCTTGATCTTCCCAAAGTCCCAGGAAGCCCTGACTCTGTCCCTTCCCCCTGACTGGCTGTTGGGTGGAAGTTCCATATATGGTGTTGTTGTGAAGTCCAAGCCAGACTGACTGGAGCCTTCCCAGTGACTATGTTGTGGGTACTCCCTGTGGATGGGACCTGGGTGAGTGGAGTGTGACACGAATATGCACTTCTTGTTGTGGATGTCTAGTTTCTGGTGACACAATGACTGAGTCAGCCCTGCCCAAAACTGGTATGAATGCAGTGTGGAGTGTTGAATGGCTGGGTACTTGTTAAATGTTAAAGGTATTTGTACCGCGCACCGTCACCAACGGAATTGGTCCCCAGGCGCTCAGGCAGATCTGTAAATGATAAAGGTGGGATGGGTTAGTAAGGTGAAGAAGGGAGTAGGATAGTGAGAGGAGTGGTGTTCTGTTGGCAGCTTCAACTCAGTATACACCGGGTGCTGAGCTTTGGTGCGGGTATCGGATCGGAGTGAGTCCGCGTGTGCTTTTGTGCCAGCTTATGTGTTGTTGGTGTTGTGAAGTGCATGCGGCTTGTTGTGCGAGAGATGGTTGTGTGAGTTTATTGAGTGAGATAAGTATGCAGAGTTTGAGCTTCTATTGGATAGTGGGTTACCTGACCTTTACCATGCTAACATACACAGTTCTGTCTGAGTGTGGCACTTGTTGGCCTTTACATTCCCATCTAGACGTGGCACAGTTCAGGGTTTAGGACTCCCTCCAGGTGCGGTCATGCCAACATTCACACTTTTATCTATATGCGGCGCAGGCTAGAGTTTAGAGATCCGTCCAGGTGTGGGCATGCTAACATTCACAACTCCATCCGAACGCCACGCAGGCTGGTGTTCACAACTCTAAGTGTGGCACACGCTAGCATTCATGTTTATCTAGGCGCGTGCATGTTATCCTTCAGTCAATCCTATCCAGATGTGACGCAGGCCAACGTCTATCTAGGTGCGTCTGCCGGTCTGGATATGTTCGTCCAGTACGTACGAGTGGGAGAGTCATTTGAGGGATTTCGGCTGGGTCTAGGTATGTGGTCAGTCTCTTAGCCTTCCTTTGTGGCTATTTTACATGAGGTCTTATGCTACGTCGAGTGGTTGGTTCTTCGGTTTGAGTGTTTGTCCAATTTGAGAGTGGCCGAGGTTGGAGTTATTTTCATCATTATTTTAATGTCTGGGCATTCTAGTGCATCTCCGTTGTGGTTACGCTTTGAAGAGCCATGATTTGAGGAGTTTCCTGAATGTTAGGTGGTTTGTTGTATTCTGTATATTCTTAGGTAAGTCATTCCAGGTTTTGGGTGCCTAGTGAGAGAAAGACGATCCTCCGAGTTTTTTTCTGTTGTAGGGTTTTGGTTCCAGGCGTATGTCGGTGCTTGATCTAGCGTTCTTGTCGGTTGATGTAGGCGTAGCTTGTCGCTTAGGAATTCTGAGCCTTGTTTGTGTATTACTCTGTGCGTGATGCACATGGCCTTGAACTTTATTCGTTGTTTCAGTGGTAGCCAGTGTAGTATTTTTAGCGCGGGTCTGATGTGTTCTCTTCTGGGTAGCTTGAGGAGGAGTCTGGCTGCTGCATTTTGTATACGTTGCAGTTTTTTTTTTAGAAGTCGTTCGGGCATGCCCAGGTATAGGCTATTGGCATAGTCTACTCTGGACATGATCAGGGCGATGATGGTAATGATCAGGGCGATGATGTTAAGTGTTTTGTTGGCGAACAACAGGAACGGTAGGATCCTTTTTGCTGCACGCAGGAGGAAGAAACATTTCTTGATTACAGAGTTTACTTGTGGCTCCAGAGAGAGAGAGAGATGGTTATCCATCAGGACCCCTAGGTTTTTTACAGTTTATGGTTCTGGTGTGGTGCGAGCTCTCTTGGCCAGGGGATGTAGTTGATGTCTCCTCCCTTTTTTGAAACAATCATTATCTCTGTTTTGCCTGGGTTGATTTTGAGATGGTTGAGGTTCATCCAGTTGAATATGTCACAAAGGCAATTCTCTAGTGTGGTGTTTCCTTCTCGGGTGTCTTGTATGTTGAAGATTATTTATTTGAGTATCGTCGGCGTAATTGTAGCATGTGAGGCAGTGTTTTTTGATGAGTTTGATTAATAGGTATATGTAGATGTTGAATAGAAGCGGAAAGAAGGATGATCCTTGTGGTACTCCACACGTGGAGACTCTGGGTTTGGATTTACAAAGTTTCATCCATATTGTTTCTGTTCTGTTTGTTAGGAAGGATTTGATCCATAGTAGGGCAGTGTGTTATCCCTAGTCCTTCTAGTCTCTTTATGAGGATGGCGTGGTTGACAGTGTCTAAGGCTGCAGACAGATCAAGGAGAATCAGGGCGGTGCTGTTGTCGGAGTTTGTTTTTAGGTCGTCCCATATTGAGGAGAGCCGATTCTGTTCCTCTCATAGGTCTGAAGCCAACTTGTGCCTGGTCTAGTAGGCAATGCTCTTCTATGAATTCTTGGGTTATTTGGTAGACGTACGTTTCTAGCAGTTTGGCTATGTAGGGTATGTTGGAGATGGGTCTGTAGTTAGATATCCAAGTCCTCTACGTTTCCTGTTGTGTCTTTGAGTAGCGGCTTGATGTAAGCCGATTTGAAGGCCTGCGGTACTTTACCTGTTGAGATTGAAAGATTGAGGAGGTTCCTGTGGTATTCCATGGGGGTTCCTTGGTTGAGAATTGTTTTGTATATGTCCGGGGGCAAGGATCTTCAGGAAAGCCCGATTTGTTGCTTTGGTTTACCAGTTTGACGAAAGCCTCAACTGATATTTCTGGGAAGTTTTGTAGCTTGTTTGCGTGTTCCTCGTCTGTGTCGGTGGGGTTTGAGCTGTGAACGCTTGGGCTGTTTTGTATGGTGTGTTGGATGGAGGTTATTTTGTTTTTGAAGTGGTCTCCGAGGTCCTCGCAGAGTTTCGTCAATGGGATTGGCGTGTTGTTGCAGGCCGGTGGGTTTATCTAGTTTATGATTTTGAATAGTTCTTTTTGAGCGTTTGGTGCTCTGAAGAATCAGTTGTCGTAATGTTTCCTCTTCGCTTTTTGTATTTCCTTTTTATATGCGCAGATCTGTTGTAGGAATTTAAATTTGTTTGCGGTGGTGTTGTTGGTCCTCCATTCAGATTCTAGTTTTTGTTTTTTTCCTTTTCATGGTGTTGAGTAGCGGGGTGAACCATTTTGCTGTAGTTTTCTTGCGTGATGGGGTGAAGGGCTTTTCTTTGGCGATGTCGTCAAGGGTTGTTCCGATCCAGGTATGAAGTAGGGCAACTTTTTTGTATAGGTCTGCTTCTTCCATGGTTGATGCTTGTGGTTTGCTGAGTTCTAGGAGCTCGGTTAGGTTGGAGTTTTTTTATGGTTCTCCAATTTCTTTTCATCATGATAGGTTGTTTTTCTTGTTGCTTTTTTGTTGGAGCGACTGTTGTGATTCTGAATGGAATGATGAGGTGGTCGCTCCAAAGTATTTGAATTGGGGGTGCCGTGGTGATGAGATCCTTGTTGGTGAAGATTGCGTCAAGTGTGTGCCCTGCTGAGTGGGTTGCTCCTTTGACTAGTTGTTGCAGGTTCATGGCTGCTAGTTGGGCGGTTAGGGATTTTTGTGTGGTTGTGGTTTCTTCGTCGAACCAGATGTCGAAATCTCTGAAGTTGATCAGATGATTGTACTTGATGGCTAGGATAGTGATTGCTTCCGTGAAAGCGTCTATGAAAGTCGCATCGTAGGTTGGTGGTCTGTATATCAGTATGAATTTCAGGTTGGTTTTGGGGTTTACTGAAAGTCGCAGTATTAAGGATTCACATTTATCGATGTTTAGTGGGTCTTCCATTTTGATGGCCAGATGTTCCTTGTGGATGATCGCAGGCCCCCTGCCCCCCACCCTTTTTGGATTTTCTGTTTGTTTGGATGCATTCAAAGTCTTCAGGCAGGCAGTTGTTGAGGGTGATCTTGTAGTTGTCATCTAGCCATGTTTCGGTTACAAATAGGATGTCTATGCCTCCTTCTGACAGGAGGTCGTATATTTCCGTTGCATGTTTGGACATTGACCTTGCGTTTATTAGGTTACAGTGGATTTTCTGGGTGAGATTTTGTTTTGAGGTTATTTGTTGTTCAAGTTTATAATTGTCTGTTTGTGAAGTTTCGGCATTGATGTCGGTAGGGTGAAGAACGGCAACAGCTGCTTCTTCATTGAAGCGGTCTAGTAAGTTGATAACATGGCTGATTAGTCTTGGTGTTTCTGCTGTGATGCTACTCGGATGAAGATCAGCTGTGGTTTCTTCATTGGGTCCGATTGTTGGGTGGGAGGTGTCATTGGTGCTTCGCCGTATTTTGCGTGATGTAGTGGAAATCGATGTTGCCCCTCTGTTCTTGTAATGTGAGGGGTAATGGGGTCGGAGCCCTCCCATTCTCTTGTTGAGTGCCCCCATCTTTTTTCCATGTGCGTCAGGAAATTCTTTGCATGTTTCGAGGTTTCCGTGTTGGGGTGTCGGTGTACCGTGGTTGTTGTGAGGTAAGGTGTGAGGTATAAGGATTTTTCTCCTGTGGATTTTGTTCTGGTTGTGGCTGTTTTAGGTGTGTTTTCTTCCAATGGGGCTGTTTCTTGTGGGTTCTGTCGGTGTTGTGTGTTCGCGTCTCTTGTTGCACGATCTTGTTCTCTTTCTCGGCGTCCTTTTCTGGTACGGGCCATTTTCCAGTCTAGGTGCAGGCGTAGTATGGTAGTTGGTCCTCTATGCTGTGCTGTACAGTCGCAGTGACCTCGGTTTTCCTTCTTTGGATACGCTGGGGTGTGCTCTGGCTCAGTGTTGCTTTCTGTCGGTCGGTAGGGTTGGTTTCCTAAGGGTGCGAGGGGTCTTGGGGGGGGGGGAAGGGGTTAGGGTGTTAACGGTCTGCTGGTATGGGATTTAATTGAGTTAGGTGGTGGTGGTGGGTTTCTGGGATTGGTAGAGTACTGAACTAAGCGCAGCTAGATTATTTGAGAGACATGTATAGTGGGTGAGGGTCCTATCAGTGCAATCTAGGCATCACACAGTGCCGTTCGGCGACAAGGCCAATGCTGAGTCCTGAGAGACCTGCACAGTGGGAGAGACGCCCACCGGCGCAACCTAAACACCACACAGTGTAGTTTGGAGACAGAGCCCTCGCTAAACTTGAGGGACCCGCGCAATGGGAGAGAGGCCTATCAGTGCAATCTAAACAACCTACACAGCAATTTGGGGAGAGAGCCCCTGCTGAATTTGAGAGACCTGTATATAGTGGGAGAGAGGCCTATCAGTGCAACCTAAACATCACACAATGCAATTTGGAGACAGAACCCCTGCTAAACTCGAGAGACCCGCGCAGTGGGAGATTGGCCCATCAGTGCAGCCTAAACATCATATAATGCAGTTTGGGGACAGAACCTCTGCTAAATTTGGGAGACCTGTATAGTGGGAGAGAGGCCTATCAGTGCAATCTAAACATCATAAAATGCAGTTTGGGGACAGAGCCCCTGATAAATTTGAGAGACCTGTATAGTGGGAGAGAGGCCCATCAGTGCAATCTAAACATCATAAAATGCAGTTTGGGGACGGTGCCCCTGCTAAATTTGAGAGACCCACACAGTGGGAGAGAGGGCCATCAGTGCAATTTAAACATCATGAAATGCAATCATTTTTTTTTTACTTTGGGTTTGGTAAGCGGCTCGGAGTCTGGGGTAGAGTAGTTGCTCTAATCCTGACCCAGGCCACTCCTACCTTACTGATCCTTGTGGATGATGGTTGACGGCTGGCAACTATTTCCCCATGCAGACACCAGTTGACACTTCTGGGATCCGCCTCTGTGGAACCAGGAAAGGGTTCAGGGAGGAAGGGGATGCAAGGACCTGCTCCTGGGCACGGGCCCACGGACTTCTGGCCAAAATCAAAAATCAGGTGGCCGTTTCTTCCGGGCGCACACTCACCGCGCTAGGGGCTCACCCACTCACCTGCACGGCCCGGATGGCAGTGGTGTGCAGGTCGAGGTGGGGATGATGCACGGGGAGGGAAGCGGCCCATCAGGGATGGTGGGAGGGAGCGAGGGCGGCCACTGGGGAGAGCGGGAAGGAGGCGGCCTGCGCTGGGGGGACACGCAGGGGGCTCCGATAGAAGCGGAGTTGAGGCTCGAGGCCTAGAGGGGCTGGGGGCTCACCCATTCACCTGCACGGCCCAATACACAACTTGTTTTGAGTGTCTGGAGAGAAGTGAATGGCCCGAATGCACTATGCACTGGACTGGCTGCCTGCCTGCCTGCATGAATGCCCTTCTGACCGATTGGTTGCCTGTGTGTGACCCAGCAGAATGAAGATCAACTAGTCTATCTGGGGGCCTCTCACTGCTAGAATTCGTGTTCAGAAGCTGAAGAGAAACTGGAGTTGAAACTGAAGCTTAACCTTGAACCCCTGCTGGAAGAGAAGAATTGCTGTTGCTCTCCTTCATCAATCTGAAAGCTGCTGTGTCTCCAAGGATTGACCCAGAGAGGACCTGCTTAGGCGCCCTCTTCCCGAGCTACGAGGGACCATCGTGCACTGCTAATCTTTGCCAGTGCTCCCTGGTAGACAGACCTATGAATGGCTGCCGACCGGAGACGGGGACCGCCACGGAATCACAAGGAGAAGCGCCCGGACACTGTTGTCTATCACCATCGACGACCGCCGTCACTGTGCTCCCTTTGCCTAAGTAACATTTGATCCAAGGACGCTCTCGCCTGCACCGTCGACCGCTTTGTCCTGCCGGTGAAAGTCGAGCCCGCTGACGCGCCGAGGATCATCCGCCGGTGGGTTTCCCGCCACCTGAAGACCACAGAAGCCGACGACTCGATGCCCCTGCTGGGCCACAGTTCTTCAAACTCTTTGCGGTCCTGAACTATCGTCACCGGGGTGCCCCGCACGCCTCTTCCTTGCAGGACGCCAACGCTCTGTCGTCGACGAGCACCGCTAGGAATGAAGCTGCCATCTCACCGTCATCGTTCAACCCTTTTCTTCGTGGGATCTCGACGATCCGTGGGGCCTGCCTTAAAGGGAGCCGCTCAAGAAGGATCAGTCGACGACCTGACAAAGAACTCTGCAGTTCCAGGTACATTGGGGTTGTAGAACTATTTTAGAAGGAAATAACACTTCTAGAACAATATATGAACTGGTCTTGTGATATATCTTTACTTTACAGGTTGCCCAGGTGGGGGGGATCTTCACACAACTGTGTTTAACGGTAGAGGCCAGTTTTCTGCCAATTGTTCTAACCAACTGCTTTCCTCCAATGTCTATTGTTGGCTGCCTTTATTAAGTGATCTGTGTGACATTTAACCAGAATATAGTTGATGAACTTTAATGAGATCTGATAATAATTGTGGTACCACTTTAGAGCTGTATATATTTGCCATTGTAGATTCACTGAGCACAAAGTGAGTTATATTGATAGTGTACATAACCTTGAATATTAATTATATAAAGACTGTTTGAACTAATACAGTGTGTGGACATTCCTTTGTGGGGGGCTTGGGGAACTACACTGTAATTATGAACCAGCCTGAATTGTGTCCTGAGAAGCTAGGCCTTGATTGCTCGACCACGATACCAATAGAGAATCTTCGCTGGGGTCCTCTGTGCCTCTCCTCTACCATATAGACTCCAGTCTTTACACACACAATGGTAGTAACAAAGTAAACCACTGTCCCTAGTCATTAATTGTAGGAAGGGCAACACAAAAATGTTACCTGAGAAACTAGACAGGAGGGGATACTAATAAACTCCTCCAGCACCCTATGGTAAGATAGTGTGTGCTGGGTCTAGAAAGTTACAAATTATAAGTAAAGTCAATTTCACTTCACTGCTCTTGGAAACAGTAGTTTCACCAAGAGAAGGTTGGGGAAATCTAAGCCCTGAACTACTGAAAGTGCTGTGTGACACAATGTAAAGATGGTGCATATGGAGTTTGTCAGACTCCAAAGTTAAAATGAACACAGAAATAATTAAATCACATTAAATTTACATGAGATAAAAAGTCCTAAAGTCCAGCAAAAGAGCTGGGGGTCTCTAAGGTAGGAATTAACACATTTCTGAGAATTCTCCCTAACACCACCTCAGATAATGGAGGAACACCTCCACTTACCCAAGCAGAGTGATAAAGAGCACGGCTCCAGCAGAGATCTGGTGGAGCCCACATGTGAAGGAGAAAAAGCCACTAAACCATCAAGAGTTTCTCTTTTTAAAAATGGGCCTACAGATCAGCCTGAACAATAGGGAGCCACTGCTCTCTACCGGTGATTATGTGACCAATATGAGAGATTTAGCAGGGCCATGTGGCAAAGGTGGCGGGGCTTGCATGCCTTTTAAGGCCTACCGAGCCCATCTCCTGTGTCACTCGTCTGAACCAGTTAAGAGATTGTTAGGGAGGGGTAGCCAATCCTCGGAGGGGGTGGGTCACTATTGGGAAGAATTCTCAGAAATGTGCTAATTCCCTTCTATCTTTAGAGACCCCCCCCCCAGCTCTTTTTGCTGGACTTTAGGACTTTTAATTTCTGACCTGGAGAGAGGGAGAGCTGTTTCCCACTCTTGTGTATTTTTCTGTGATTTGGCCTAGGAGAAAGATTGTATGCAGTAACCCTGTGGGAGACTACACCAGTCGTGTCCTCTTGGTATTAGGTAAGCTACTGATTGGTATAGGTCTGTACTACACAAGTTGCTAGATGTTAGGGAGCATTCTCAGAAATATGCCAATTCCATCTACCTTAGAGACACCCAACAACTTTGCTGGATTTTGATAACTTGATTTTTTTAACCTGGAGAGAGTGAGACCCTTTTTTCCCCCCCAACTCTCTCATGTATTTTAATGTGATTTTTGAACTCTGCTTTTCTTTTGGTTGTGGGGTCTGACAAACTCCATAGGCATAATCTTTTACATTGTGTCACGCAGCAACTTCAGCGCAGTGGCACAGAGACATCTTTCAGATTTCCCAAAGGTTTAAATACCTTCTCTTGGATAAACTACTGTTTCCAAGAGCAGTGAAGTGAAATTGACTTTACTTACATTTATAACTTTCTAGACTCCGCCCACACTATCTTACAATAGGGTGCTGGAGGGGTTACTTAGTATCCCCTTTGTCTAGCTTCTCATGTAACATTATTATGTCACCCTTTCCTCGATGAATGGCTGGTGGCAGTGGTTTACTTTTAACTACCGTGGTGTGTATTTACCGCGGGCTGCGTTCGCAGCTGCAGTAAAGCACCCAAGGGTGCCATTTTTGTCAAAATGGCCCAAGTGTTTTTTTTGCAATTGCTTTGTGAAAAAGGTCCTCCTTGAGATTTACTCTGCATGCCAAACCAGGTTGGTCCCTTTGTTCGCTTTGCCTTTGGCGGGATTCACGAGTGAAGCCTGCCTCTGGCCCTAGTGCGGGACCCCAGAAGCAAGGAAAGTCCATCTTGACATCCAGAAACCGGAGTGTTGATATTTGTGGTAGTCGCGAGGAGTTGAAACACTGAAATGCCACTTGTTTGAAGATTGCCGGTTGCAAGCGGTGACCGTCCCATTGCAGTGCAGTAGTCCCTAGAAGTCCTCCCTCTTGTCCCCACGACTGAGGCCCAGGAACAGTGAGATCTGCAGAGCAGGAACAGCAGTCATCTGCTGCATTTTTTCTTCAATTCAAAAGGTACTGTAAAGTCTGAGAGAACTTCACTCTTATTGTAGAGTTGCTTGCATCTTTTACTACTCACAAGCCCAAACAGCTTGTGGCCCTACATTGATTCTTCTTTTCTTCAAAGACTTCTAAAACTTTTGCCCATTGACATTGGCTTAACCTATTCTACTGAATGAGACTGCATAGGGGATCTAAAAATATTTGCCTGCTTAAGAATATTCTAAATGCAGCAGTAAGATATTAATGTCCCCAGCACCCTAACTACTGAAGTCACCTGAGGTTGTAGGTTGCGATTGTGGGCCATCCTAAAAGGGTCTTTACTGATTTAGAAACTAAGAGTGTGTATTTATGGAGTGTGTATGTATGTCTTCGATATTTATTCCTTCTGAAGAAGGCTTATTCTTGATATATAATTGAATAATTGTTTATTCAAGAAACCTTGTAAGTGTTTATTTGAATAAATGTGTAACTCCCCAACAGCTCACATTGACCCCTCTTGAGGTAAGCCTAGCTGCTCAACACGCTACCAACCTGTGTAGTACAAGCTTATACCAAAGGTTGGGTTCCTACTGCCAGGTGGTCAGGGTTGTTGTAGTATACCCAAAGGGTACTGCATACAATCTTACCTAACAGTAGACTGACTGAGCAGACAGACTTCCCTCAAGAGGGGTAAATGTGAGCTGTAGCACTGAAATCCACAAATACAAGTATGCAAATAACACAAATAATTATTTTACCAAAAAAAAAAACTTAACTGTCAGTGTTAAATAAGCCTTCTTTAAAAAGGGCAATATGCAACAATAAAAACACACTTCATAACACTTTAAGATAAGCAAGTAGATACTCTTTGGAGATGCTTCATACACACTTCCTACACCCTGAGGTGACTTAAATTACTAGGACGTTATTGGCATTTATATATCACTTTTTGTACTTGATAACATTATTTTTTTTAATTAAGTTTAAAGTGCAATTGGTTAATTAAAACCTTATACACTACAACAAGAAATATATTGACAAAAACAATTACATATCAATCATAACCAATTATCAAAACATATTATAGACAATATTCAGTTTAAGGAATTCATCATGAAGAGGGGGAAAGATATCATCTAAACATCTAAAATGTGTTTGTTTTTTTAATTATGAAAGACAATTAAAATAGTACATTAACAGATTGCTCGCTTCCAAATATAAAAAGCTGCCCCAACAAAAACCTTTATCTCTCCATCATAGATAACTGACCAAAATTGGTCAGATTCAATCATTAGAAGATCCCCAACTATGTGAGCATACCCTTTCTTTAGCTTAGAACACATAGTAAGAATATGTCTTACAGTCTCTACCTCTATGTTACAATGCCTGCACAATCTTTCCGCTCGGGGAGTATTCGTCCATGCCCCGGTTATTTCATTACAGGGAAGCGTGTTCCGGCGTAAATGCAAAATAAATCTTCTTAAAGCCCTATTACTAGTATTTAATAGATATTCTCTCGGAATTGCAGGTTTAAGACCTTGGAGAGCATAAACTGTATATCGAGACTTAGTATAGAGGTAAGATTGATTTTCACTCATGTCCCAGATATCAGCTTTTTCCTTAAGGCTTTTCAAAATACATACACTGTTGTCTTTCACCATGGGGTCTTTATAGCCTAAAGCCTCAAGGAAGCGTAGGACTGTATTTTGCAAACTTACAATATCTGTGTTCTTAAACCTTCCTTCGTTTTTATTTTTTCCTATAAGATTAAGGAGTTTTCCTTCTTCCCCTTCCCCTGATATTATTCTAAAATAAAGTTTGCAGCATCCAACCTTCCACAGGATCAGAAGGGAAATCAGCCCCAGGTCACATCTTATTGCTTGTATGGGCACAGCGTTAGGTAATCCTAGCACAGGCCTCCAAAGCTTCCCTTCCAATTGATCATGTTTGCTCAAATATTTGCTCTCCACTGTTTCCAGAGCATACATTATACTTGCAATGATGCAGCTCTTATATACCTCAAGAAATCCTTCGATGGAATGACCCCCTTTACAAGCCATATATTTCCTTATAACATTCCATTTCTTTAATATTTTATGGTTTACCGCCTCTTGGAAGAAATGTATGCAGGGGTTGCTCAGAATGGGCATCCCCAGATATGGGTAGGACTCAACAACTTCTAATTTAATAGAATTGATGTACAACCTAGAAGTACATTTTTCCTCTCTTCTTTTGTTGTACCAAATGCCATGATCTTGGTCTTTTTTATATTGATATTTAGATTATTTACCTCAGAATAAGAAAACGGGCCATTCAGCATTCTTTGCAATCCTACCAGAGTCTTGTCCATAAGGATGGTGTCGTCTACATACATTAGACCATATATTGCTTTTCCACCCACAATCGGAGGACAATTATTTAAGGCAGTGAAACTCTCCCACATATTTGAAACATATAAATTATACAGTATTGGCGATGTTACACATCCCTGCTGGAGGCCAGTATTCGTACTAATGTCAGGTGATAACAACCCCCCTTTATCCAGATAGATCGACCCCGTGGTCTCCCTATACATTTCTTCCAAGAAGTGAAGAATTTTTGGGCAAACCTTTTTTCCCTCTGTTTTTCCCACAACAGGGCCCTATTGACACAATCAAAAGCTTTTGAGTAATCTATAAAGCACACAAATAATGTTTCCCCTTTATCCTTGGAGCCAGCTATGATAGGTTTCAACATGGTCAAATTATCCAGGGTACTATATCCTTTTCTAAAACCAGTTTGTAGGGGTGAGAGGAGACCCTTCTCTTCCATCCAATAGTTCAATCTATCTACTAACAGGGAACAAAAAATCTTACAGCTGCTATCAGCCATTGCTAATAATCTATAGTTATCAGGCAATTTTCTGTCCCCTTTTTAAAAATAGGGATAACTATAGCTTTCCTCCAGCTATCTGGTATAATACCCGTTTCCCATATGCCGATAAATAGGTGTAGGAAAAGCACTGGCCATTTCTTGGGGTTTTGTTTTGTAACAATATTGACCAGCCTGTCCGGTCCAGGAGCTTGTGATGATTTCATTTTTGAAATAACTAAGGATATCAAAATACCAAAAGGGAACTTGTAGCTGCCACCCAGATTTTAACAGATGGGAATATCAGATGTGACTTGTCTTGAAGAAGAGATCAGTAATGTACTGTTTCCAAACCTCCTGTCCCACGTCATTATTTTCTCCATTATCCTCATCCATCAGGAATTGACGGTAGAGATACCAAAAATGTTTTGAATCAGGGTTTTACATAGCTTATATATACACACCTCCAATTAGCATTATTGGTATTATATTTGTACTCCTTTATCCAGTTTTTATACTGGGTCTTAATATTACTGATTCTCTTACTTCTCTCTTCGTCGTCTAAGTCAAATAACTCCTTAAGTTCCTGAATATCACGCGTCATAACTTTTTTCCTGTCCTGAATCACTTGGTCAAAATTTTGGGAATGATTTTTTCCATTCATGTTTTTCAAAATAATATTACTATTCGGTCTACGTATTAGGCCCAGCAAGTTTGTGATTGAATTTAAGCCTTTAAGGGCAATATCCTGGCCATCAATGGGGAGTCGATCAAACATACTGTTAAGAGAGGCTACATTTTTAATCAGACCAAGTGATCCCATTTCCACCTGCTGAAAATTGGATATTCATCACTTTTTCCACTTCCCAGCTCTGTATTTTTGGTCCGGTAGTAAATTTGCCCCTAAGTGGTGAGTGATCACTCAAAGGGGTATCTACATGTTCGAAAGAAATGCTAGAACGACTTAGATTTTTATTCACAAACATATAGTCCAGCCTATACCAGACCTTCACATTGGTCCAGGTTTCCCTAATTCCAGACCCTATATTAGGTTCCAAATAGTTAAGCCCCCAACTGGACATCAAATTCATCCATCGAATTCCCTGTGAGGTTTGGGGATTTATCTCCCCAATCAAACAGTGATCCTGTGTTTCCATAGATACAGTAATGAGCGTTTCATCCCACAGTTCTTTGCACCTATCCGTCTCCTTTTTAGCCAAATCACAGTAGGCATAAAAATCCCCTCCTATGCAAATTTCGGAGTCTGGGGATTCCAATATCCAATCTTCGATGGTAAGTTTGAGAATCTCCTCATTTTCCCTAAAGTCACCCCCCCACCGAATGGGAATAGATGGAGAAATTTCTCTAAAAGGCTTCCCCTATCTCTAACTGCACACATAACATAAGGAGAGTTCCAATGCCTCTCATATACACTATAAGAGATTATTTTTTACCCCAATACATAAACCTCCAAATGGTCTACCCTTTTCCCCTTTAGTGGCAACTTTAGTCCATATATCATATCCGTCCAATAATATTTCCCCCGTGACCCAAGTTTCTTGAAGGGCAAATATATTGCTCTCCAACAACATTTGAATACCATCCTTACAAAGTAGGGAGTTAAAACCCCTACTATTCCAAGAAAGAATGGTGAACTCATTGTTAGATACCTCATCTCAGTATGGAATAGATGAGTTTCCCTCCAAGGATCTTCCGTCAATTTCCTTACTTCCAAATTCATTATTAGTCGGAGGAATCACCTTCAGATCCCTATTTTTATCCTTAAATTCTTTGTAGATGGGGGAGTTGCATATTACAATTTCATAATTATTTCCCCATACATCATTAGAATGTTCCTGTATGAGGTCAACAAATACCGCAGATCTAAATTGAACGATTGCCCAATTTTCCCAGCTTCCAATTTCGGGCAAAATGATGGAATCAATATCCCCTGTGTCAATATATTTTAACTGTGGTATCTGTGACAATTTGTTAAGTATCCAAGCCCCATTTAAAAAAGGGCTTTCGTCAGTAGTGGATTGTTCAATGATCTTGATACTTTTCCCCACTAAAAGCTGGGGTACTTTCATTCCAGCAGGGTTTCCCATTCTGATTTTTGAACTGCTATGCATAGCCAGTTGTTCCAGCTCATTAGTGTATATTTCCCTCTCCTTTTTTGTTAAGGACATACAACTTCCGCTGGCATTCAATTTCATAGTGGTTCCCCACTTCTACACATTTGGAGTCTAAAGGGGCAGTGTTGGCGAGTGCCAAGGAATTCTTTTTAACATTCTTATTAAATGTAACCTTGGTCATTGCCACCCTATTTCGGGTGGGACTATTTTTTTCTTTTATGTTTAGTACGGCTCTTTAAACCTTGGGATACCATTATTTCAATAGCACTATCACTAGAGTTTATTTCTTCGGCCATACTTCCCCTTGAGATTGGCGACTCACTAGGATGTGTTTTTAACTGAGCATCATCTTTCTCATTTTCTTTTTCAGCGGCTAAAACCAACTCACTCAGATCTCCAAGAGCATCATTGGACTCCTTGAGGTGCTTATAATCCCTATGCACTTCCTTACCCCAATATTCCTCTACCATGATCCCAAGGGATCTGGTGTTATCAATGGTCTGTTGTACCAAGGATTTGGGGTCACTCTGATCCTTAAGCAGCTTAGTGTAAATGGTCAGAAGGACATCCATCATGGTAGTTAGAACATCAAATTTCTCTCCCGCTTTAAGTGACTTTTCACTTACACCATTCCTTTCACTATTAGGAGGATGTTCAAAAAACTTTCCAGTTGAGTGCCAGGACACATCCCCTTCATTAGGTTCGGCTTCTACTTGGGCACATTTTTCCAGGTCAGGAGTAGCAGATAAATTTATTCCAATGACATTATTCATATCAGTTTCCTCTACCGCAGAAATATCCAACGTATTCCCTTTCCCATAGATTGGCGCCTAAAGTTATGAATTTCAGCAAAGAGTTGTTGTCAATCATCAAACTATTAGAAGGGGGTGGTTGCAGTAGTTTGGTTTCAGAAACATTCACTTTTTCAGTTAAAAAAATAATTATCTTAGGTTGCTCTAATACACCTTTAATCCCACAAGTTTGCTCTTTCTTCCCTCCTTTCTTTGGGTTTTTACCTTTACCCAACTTCTGGGTTCCTAATTTTAAATTGGGTGTTATTGTATCTTTTTTCCCCCTTTTTAGACCTAAGGTTATGTACACAAACTCGGAGCCATGATGCTAAGAAAGGGAGAATTAACCGTCCACTTAAAATAGAGGAGAGGTCTACAAGGGAAAGAGGGTCCAAAAGGGATACTCCGTAACTAAAGTCAAAAGGTAACCCACCTACCCGAAGAGGTGAGTAGCTCTAGTGCTAAAGTGGTTGTGCAAGAAATAAAAATATGTATGACCTATAAAAACAGCATTCAGAAATTCACCATATTCTAAGAATAACAGAGGAGAAGATCTCTTCGCAGCCCCACAGTTAAAAATAAAAAGGTTAAAACTGGGGATCTTCTAACAATATCGCCATAAAAGGAGGAAGTAAAAAGCGGAGTGGCACCAATTACAAAAAGAGAACAATAAAAGACAATTTATAACAAATATTTTTAAATAAGACAAAGACACAATTACAAAGATCACACAGCTATCAAAATTAAATAAATCTGTTAGTTGATAGCTTTAACGTCATAGGATGGCATAAGATTTCTAAGTTTAAACCGTAAAAGCAGTTCCAAATGGCTACCTGGTGTGGGAACACCCGACAGCTTAAGGAGCGCCCTTAGTCCGACTCTCCCCCCAACCAGGAAGTCCTTTAAAAGATGAGATAACAGCTGGTTTCCTTGCTTCATGAACCAGTTCACTTACATTAACATTACTCAATCCACAAATTCATAGCCACCATAACAGCCAATTAATGAGGAGGCACGCCTAACAGCACTGCGCCCTTGTCTCCCCTGCAGGCTTAATGCCACAAGGGGTCCGGCGAGTGCTTTTAAGCCCGTGCTTCTGGGGTGGACGTGGCCTGGCGGCGAGGTCCGCTTTCCAGGATTTCAGGCACCGGCAGCTTAAGAAAACACAGCCAGAAGGGTCAGCGCTGCTGTTTGATGTAACCAAAAGCAACCTTGATAACATTCAGAGGAAAAGATTAGGGAATGAAAAAGGTGAACAGGTTCTCAGAGCATGTGAATACCTTTCAACCTCCCAATGAAGTCTAGATTAGATCTTTCAGAGAAATACAAGTTAAACTCATGCACCACCTATGAGGGACAGTTGGAATCAAAGTCAATGGGTCAGAAGAGTCTGCAGGGAGCCAGGACAGCCAAAGTCAATTTGAACAATGTTTATAGAGCGGTAGCACTTCTTTAGATAGCACAAATGTCTTGCACAATGTTTTAGAGCGTTTGTAGAAAAATAATCACTGTTGGGCCACAAGCTGTTCGGCTTGTGAAAGACAGAGCTGAGATCAACTCTACAAAAAGCAGCTACTGCAAGTCTCAAGTGAGATAAGGCAGGCTACAGACAAAAGAGGTAAGTACCCCTTAGTCAAGACAGTACCTTAGGTTTGAAGAAAAGGATCCAGCTGGCTTCTGTTCTGGTTGCAGTCTTGCAGTTCCTGGGTTCCTGGGCCTCAGTCGTGGGGGCAAGAGGGAGGACGTCTGGAGGACTACTGCACTGCAGTTTGAAGTTTGGCGGCACTTCTCAACCCCTGACCCTTGGTTCTAGCAGCAGCAAAAAAGTACAGCCGGTTGAGTCGATTTGAAATTGGAGCTTCAACACTGCAACAGGGCTTCACTGGGCAGTTAAACGGTCCAGGAGGATGCAGCAAGCTTCTATTCCAGATTCCTTCATCGGATGTTTCGTCCAGTGGTCGACTCTGCTTTCAGCCCAAGAAACCTCACCTTTTATGCACATTTCTCCCATTCATGCACAGCCTAGCTGCCACTCACAGCAGGGTGGCTGTCCTGCAAGGACGGCCAGCCAGCCAATCAGCACTGGGTGCATTCCGGTAACCAAGGAGGCCAAGGACAGGGAGTTTCGGGCACCTCCCTCGCTTCCTGCCCTGCCAGACACACTGGAGCCAGAGGCGGGTTTCAGCACTGAAGCCTGCCAAAGGCAAAATAAAAAAAAGGGTTAAACGTGGTTTGGCGCATATAGTAAAACCCAAGAAAGACCTCACAAGCAAGAAATGGCGAAAAAAAGACGACTGGGGTCATTTGGACAAAAAGGGCACCCATGGGTGCAGTACTGCAGCCGAGGATTCAGCCTGCAGTAAAAACACACAATGGTAGGAACATTAAATTACCACCAGCCATTAAAAGTAGTGAGGGTAACAAACAGTGTTACATGAGTAAGTAGGAAAAGGGGCTACTAAGTAACCCCCCCTCCAGTACTTCCACATAAAATGCGGTATACTGGACCTACATAGGAAAAACAGGTAACTAAATTCAATTTCACTTTACTAATCTTGGTAACAGTAGTTCCCCATGAGAAGGTATTTAAACCTTATGAGAAAATCAAAGTACTTCTCCGTGACAATGCACTGAAGGTGCTGTGTGCCACCATACAAAGGGTAGATGCCTATGGAGTTTGTCAGACTCCAAAAACCAAGAAACACAGAGTCCAAATCAGATCAGAAATACATGAGTGAGAAAAAGGTCTCACTTACTGCAGGGTAAACATTAAAAGTCCAAAAGTCCAGCAAGAGAGCTAGGGGTCTCCAAGGTTGAAGGGAATTAGCACAGAAATGAGAATTCTCTTTAACATGTGGCAATTAACCTTAGAAAGAAGACATCCAGGATTACCATTGGTGCCATTTCCTTGGCAGACATTGGAAGAGGATCGTTTCAACTGAAAGCTGTTACCAGTGGAGTTTTGTTTGAACAACTTCTATGTTGAGTTGGAACTCGCAAGACTTGGTTGAAGGTGCTGGCGACACTATGGAAGAAATTATAACTGGTTCAAGACATTCCTGTTCCTTTGAACATTTGGAGGATTTACTTTGGAAAACCCTGGGGAAGGGATTTACCAGGACAGGTGAAGGTCATCCAAAATACTGGTTAAATACTGTCAATTTTCTTTATGTTTATGAGTTGCTTTGACTATTTTGTTGTTTAGTGTAAGGACCAGTTTGTTTATGTTAGGATGTTAGGAGTTTTAGCGTGAATTTTAATTTATGTGCTATTCCCTTCAACTCTTTAGACCCACAGCTCTTTTGCTGGACTTTAGGATTTTAACCCTGAAGTGATTGGGCCCTTTTTCTCACTCTCTCATGAGTTTGACCTGATTTGAATTATGTGTTTCTTTTATTTTTGGCGTCTTGACAAACTCCATAGGCATCTACTTTTTGAATGGTGACACAGCACCTTCAGTGCATGCAGTGTGAGAAATCCTTTAGATTTCTCATAAGGTTTAAATACCTTTTCTTGTGTGAACTAATGTTCCCAAGATTATTAAAGTAAAATTGACTTTACTTCCCTTTTCTCTTTGTAGGTCCAGCACACCCCATCTTAAGTGGAGTGCTGGGGGATTACCTAGTAGCCCCTTATCCTACCTACTCATGATAAAAAATAAAAATTAAAAAATAAATGCTTACCCTCACTACTTTGGCTGGTGGCAGTGGTTTCATTTTACTACCATTGTGCTTTCATACCACAGGGTGAATCCTCAGCTGCAGTATAGCACCCATGCGTGACAATTTTGTCAAAATTGCCCCGGTCTTCCTTGAGTTTTACTCTGCACGCCAAACTAGGTTTGAGCCTTTTGTTCGTTTTGCCTTTGGCGGGCCTCAGTACTGAAACCCACCTCTCGCTACAGTGTGTCTGGAAGGGCAGGAGGTGAGAGAGGTTCAAGAAACTCCCCTGTCCTTTGTATTTAGGAATGCCTGAATGTACCCAGTTCTGATTGGCTGGCTGGCTGTCCTTTCAGAAGCTGTTTGAGTGACAGCTCGGCTGTGCATGAATGGGAGAAATCTGCTTAAAAGGCGAGGGCTTTGGGACTGAAGACAGAGTCGACCACTGGGAAGAACAACCCGACGAAGAAACCGTGAACGAAGCTTGCCGCATTCTCCTAGACTGTTGAACTGCCTGGTGAAGCCCTGCTGCTGTGCTGAAACTCCTTTTTCTGATCGACAATAGAAGCTCCGGAAGGGACGACTTCTTCCCTTGGGTTAGTGGGACCAACTAACTCAGAGACGAACTCTGCCGGACCCTCCCCTTCCCCACTGGCTGTACTTCTTTGCTGCTGGAGGAACCAAGTACCAGGGGTTGAGAAATCCGTAGCAGAGTGCAACGTCTGTGATCTGGCCAGAAGCTCCAGGAGTCTCCCCAGGACCCTCCAAAAGCAGGACGACCAGACCTTGAGTCACCCCACCAGAGTGCAAGACTCAAGGATTGAAGGAAGCCCAACCGGTATCCAAGATCCACATTGGTGCTGTTTACCGAGCGATGAAACCGTGCCACTGATCTAAAAAGAGCCCGTAGCTGCCGACGACCATCTGTCGCAGGAGTCCCCAGACGTCCTCTCTCTTGTCCCCAAGACTGAGGCCCAGGAACACAGGATCTGCATCGCTGCAACCAGACAGGAGCCAGCTGGACCACTCTTCTTCTAACCAAAAGTACTGTTCCGACTTGGGGTACTTGCCTCAGTCTCTTTAGCTTTTCTCCTCTCAGTTGAGACCTGCAGTAGCTGCTTTGCTAGAGTCGATTTCAGCTCTACCCTTCACAAGTGTAACAACTTGTGGCCCTACAGTGATACAAACTCTACAACTGTGTGCAAGACTTTACTATCTAAGAAGTGCCTCAGCTCCATAGACTGTTCCAATTGACTTTGGCTGCCCCTGCTTCCTGCACACTCTTCTACTCAATTCGACTGCTATTTACTGTCCCTCAGAGGTGATAACATTTTTTTTTTTTAACTATTACTAGGAAAGGTTTTTGTCTAGATTTCATTGGAAGATTTAAGTGCTCACGTGCTCTGAGAACTTGTTTAACCTTTTTCCTTCCCTTAGCCTTTCTGCAAACCTCAGAATCTATAACGTGTACTAGTAATATATAAATGCCATTACTGTCCTTGTTAGTGAAGTCACCTCAGGATCTAGGAAATGTGTAAAAAGCATCTCTAAAGAGTTCTCTACTAGCTTTGTATGATTCTGGAAAAGTATTTTAAAGTATATTTGATTGTTACCTATATTGCCCTTTTTAAAGAATGCTTATTTAAAAACTGATGTTAAATAAATGGCTATTTATAACTGAAACCTTGAGTATAAGTGTTAATTGGATAATTGTATCTGTGTATCTGTGTATTTCATTCTACAGCTCACATTTACCCCTCGAGATAAGCCTGGCTGCTCAGTCACACTACTAGTACAGGCATATGCCAAAATGTGGATTACCTAATAACAGGAGGACAAGTGTTGTGTAGTCTCCCACAGGGTCACTACATCAATTATTGCCTAACAGTCTGAACTGAAAAGCAACTGTAATTGAATATTACATCCCAAGTTCCAACTCCCCTAGAATAACTTGAATCAGAGCTATAGGTTTACATCTTTCCTAGAATCTGTGTTTCACTAGATCAGAAAGGTATATTGTCCAGTTGATATTACTACGTGATTTCTTGGTGAGCGTCACAGTACAACGGACAGGGTCTACTACCCTTGTATTACTGTAAAGTAATCTGAAAATAACTTATGGTTTTTACACCCCCCCCACCCACCAGAATAGGTTTGCATTATACTGAATGTGTATACTAAGGTCTGACTTACCTAGAAATACTTTTAGGTGTTCTAAATAAGGTCTGTGCTTTGATCTGCATAGTTAAAGCATAGGGTTGTGTTTTTCGAATGCGTTTACATGCTTTATGATAGTACTTACCCAAGAATCTCTTGGTCTGCTTGTATATAAAATAAACCCTTTATTTTTACAATACATAAGTGTCAGTGTTTCATTGGACCATATGTAGAATACAATTTCTTTCTACTGATTCTACAGTCCTCTCTCTCCCTCTTAAGAAAATGAGCCTCGCTGCTCTGTCTACGGTCCCATGAACTCAAGTAGTATAGCCTTATACTGTCTCAGTTGAATGGTTTTACTAAGCCTGGACTTCAGAAAAACTGTCCTTAAAGATGGAAATAGAAATATAATAATAAACTTGTAGTAAAGATCTATAGCCAGGAAAACACAACATGCGACAGACTATGATGGCGGAAAAAAACAATCTGAGGGTCCTCGACGCGTGAAGCATCATGGGTATAATAGATGTCACACTAGGGATAATATTACTAACATGCCCAGTCGATGTCCATTTTCGAGTTTCGAAAATAAATTATGTAAAACTCTGACACTGCACCTAGATATCGGCCAATGCATAGGATGCGATCTAAGCAGATCCACAAGCCTCACAAATATATATATTATACTTTGGTCAAACAGAATATAAAAGTATTTAAATGGACACTTGTTCGAAAATTCCCTTTAAATGTGCAGAATATCCTGCATTCCAAAAAGGAAGTTTCAGAACGTATGAGCAGCCAGCAGAAAAATGCATTTACAATGTGAATCATAATAAAGTGATCTTCCTTACCTCCTGTGTCAAATCCAAGAACATGCTTTTCCAGTGCAATAGGCAAGCCCTGAAAATACAGTAAAGGACAAGCAATGTTAAATGTCTGCAAAGTAATTCAGCAAATATTCTTGTGGGAGTCGCTGACCCACAACTAGGCAATAGGGTTCCCTCAAGCTTTTCGTGGCTCTGAAGTCAATAGCATCTCTTAAGAGGGGAATAAAGCGATTGCAAATACGGTATGACACATGGAACATTCATTAAAAGAAACTTCCAAAAGATCTTTGCAAAATTATACTCATCTCCTATGAACTGCTACAGCAGAGGGAGCAACTCTGTGCCAACATCTATTTTTCCTTACCAACAGAAATGCTAAGGAATTACATAGAACTGTGCAATGTTGTGGGGAACAAAGAAACTTTGCAGAGGACCCTAGTATGTCAGTTCTTTTTACTCTTCGTCTCTGCCAACTGGCAGTCAAGAAGTCAGGTCCTTAAGCACTAATTTCTTTGTCCTTGTGGTTGGATGCTTGGTGTTAAGATTTCTCTTTTAAGCAACTTTGCCTCCTTATTTTAGGGACCCTCATTTTTTTTTAACCTGCCCTGACTTTTTACAGAGAAGTGAACCCTTCAGCTTCACTTCTCTGGCCTTTTGCTAATTTCCTATGGGGAAACTGACTAGTCTTTCGTACCATCAGTACTGGGAAACTGTTTCCCTTTTGTCTTTTTTACTTATTTTGGTAGCTTTCCTATCGGTGAACACAGCATCTCAAAATGAAGTGCATGGGGTTACCACCTTAGTTTTTATCACCTTAGTCTTATACACTATGGATTTTATGTTTGTTTTATATGTGCTAATGGACTAGCTGATGGCAGCAATTACATTTTTTTTTTTTACCATTTTGCATTCTTTTTAGTGTGCCGATTAACATTTTCATAGTCTGGCTAGCAAACGTGGCTGGTGCCTTAAAGTGACCATATTGTTTCTTGGCCTTCATCCTGCATTCTCAGGTCAGGAAATTCCTAATATGTCCATGCATTGTCCAGGAAAGATGCTGTTTTCGTGGGCTAGTGCATGCCATGTGTGTGTGGAGAGAGGAAGTGGGTGGGACTGTCTGGTTCCAGTCCACAACTGTGGTGCCTGAAAGTCCAGTGTGCATGCACGAGTAAAACCCACAGTGGTCCCGAATTGGACTACAGCTGGCTTAGTGAGTGGTGCAGATCTTGCTACTGGAGGGCTGAGTTTGATCATTCACCTGACTAACAAAGTTACTCACCGTAGTGACTACCTTACTCCTAGTCCATAGTCCCCTTTCCGCCATACTTTTGGGACATTCCGTCCTGTGGAACGGGACTGGAGCACTTTTGGAAAAAAGCATCAAATTGAAAATGTGTCCTCTCTTTACACGGGGTACCACACGTGGCCGTAAACCCGTCCACCCCGCATCGCTCTTCAATCCTTTTCTATCGCCAGGTCTGAGACCATTTAAGCAATAATAGAAGATACTTATTAGAAGGGACGGCGGACGGGCTTATGGAGGAAAGGTGACTATGGACTAGGAGTAAGGTAGTCACTACGGTGAGTAACTGTTAGTTATACTCCTACGTCCCGTCCCCTTTCCTCCATACTTTTGGGAGATTACCAAGCACTCCTTACAGAATAACGGGTGGATGGAACTCCTTTACTGAAAGAGGTTTTGAGAACAGCTTGCCCGAACTGAGCATCATCCCTGTAGCTCAGGTCTAAGCAGTAATGTTTCACAAAGGCTGGTGGGAAAGCCCACGCAGCTGCTTTGGCAACGGTTTGATGTGTTTACAGAGCGACCAATAGGTAGGAGGCAATGAGGGGAAAGCATAAGCTTTCATGTTGACCCACAAGCTGCAAAGAGGACCACCTCTGGCGTGCCCCATTGTTGGAAAAGTTGGAGATGATATTGCTGTTCATCTCACACTCGTAACCGATGCCGACTGGTGCCTGAATTAATCTGCAGTCACATTGAGGTGACCTGTGATGTGTGGAGCCTGGAGCCAAATAATATACTGGGTGGCCCAGCCCAAATTTGCATGACAAGATCCAGAATGAGAGGAGTGTGCGTCGCCCTGCTTGTTGATGTAAAACCTCACTTTAAGGGAGGTATTCAAAAAGACAGCTGTGGCCCGCAGAGGTTGGGCCGCCATTATCACACACCAGGGGCGGACTGCGTCACAGGAGCAAGTGAAGCAATAGTCTCCCCAGGGGAGTCGGGGGGCCTTGGGTGCTATCCTAGCCTTGAACAAGGAACCTCAGTAGAGCCTGTTCTGGCAGATCTAGGTTGTTTACTAGAAACTTCAGTGGCTTCCCCATAAGGATCCCCGGCAGAGCAGGTACTGGAAGGCCTGTGGTACGCGACTGCCTTCCTTCGCCCCTGAACAGAATTGGTATCACCACGGCCGCGCACACGGAAAGGCTTAGGGATATACCTTACAGCCTGGACCCTAGATGAGGGACTCAATTCTATTGGTGAACAATTTAGCCCCAAGCAGGAGAACCTCAGGTTTAACCCTGGTCTTATAGCCACCTCGAGAGGGGCCTCAAGCCAAGACTCAGTACAGTTAACTTCAGATGGAATGGAGAGCCTCAGGGCGAACCCTGGTATCCAAAGCCACAGCAGAACTCGGGTCAGTCTTAGCCCCAAATGGGGAACCTTTGAAGAAACTCTGGTAATGGGAGACTGCTGCGGGGCTCCTCAGAGTAGTTTCTGGTGCGTCTCGCTGAGCCGAGACAAAAAAAAAAATAATAAAAAATAAAAAAAAAAAAAGAGTACCCGAATCTGAAGTGTTCTGCTCCCACGGAGAACCGCAGATATTTCATATGCGGGCTCCAGAGAACCGCAGATATTTCATATGCGGGCTCCAGAGAACCGCAGATATTTCATATGCGGGCTCCAGAGAACCGCAGATATTTCATATGCAGGCTCCAGAGAACCGCAGATATTTCATATGCGGGCTCCAGAGAACCGCAGATATTTCATATGCGGGCACCAAGTCACAATGTGCATTTACGCATCCTGGAAGACCACCACACTGAGTCAATCGACCCTTCGAAAGAGAGGGCTTTATTTGGCAAGGGAGTGATCAACTTGAATTTCAAGAAGAGAGGTCTGAAGGGTGGGGTAGGAGGAAAGGGCAATCGAAAACCCGCCTAAAACAATGGCCAAACCCCACCAGTCTTCGGTGATGGTTTGCCACGCCTCCAGATGAGACGAGATTCGTCCTCCCACTGAAGTGTAGTGTGACTGACAAAAAATATCATTTGGTGATTTGTCGGCAGGGAGATGATCTGTGCCTGTAGAGGAGGCTGATGGCCGAGAGAAAAACCAACCACCTTACCGCTGCAGTTTAAGGCGGGACTACCAAGGAGTTTCTGATCGGTGCGCACGGCATCCCTGAAAATCCCTGATCCCAAAGAAGGACCGAGTCTGAGAATCTAACCTCTGCGTACAAGGGGCCTTAGCTGAAGCTGCCGCCAGGACCAACAAACTGGTCCCTGTTGTCCACATGGCGTGTGAAAAAACTGCTCAACCCCAAAGGAAAAGCTCCCAGCACCATTCGACATGAAAGTTGGTGTAAGGGAGGTATCCAAAAAGGCTGCCGCAGACCAACACCGGATGAGAACTGCGTCATAGGAGAAATTAGCCAACTGTCCCCTCAGGGGACTTAAGAAACGCCTTGAAACAAGGATCCTCGGCCGACCGGTTCTGGCAGATCTAGGATGTTTATTGGACATCCTAGGAACCGATGCATAATTAGCCTCCAAAAGAGGAACCTCGGCAGAGCTGCTACTGGAAGCCCTGCTGCTGATGACCTTTACCCCCTCGAGAGAATTGGTACCACCAGACCCCGAGCGTGGGACGGTTGAATTTATCCCTCGACTCTGTCGGTACTGTATTTAGAGGAACCTTGGGTTTTAACCCGGGACATATAGCTCCCTCAAGAGGGGCCTCGAGCCGTTGCTCGGTGCGACAAGCACCAGAAACTGAGATCTCAGGGTGTAGCTCAGTTTCAGTGTGGAAAATAGCAAAAGACGAACTGAGCTGAACCTTCGCACCCAAATGGTGAACCTCTGAACCACATCCGGTTTTGGCAGGTACTCTGGTGCGCCTATTAGGACCTTGAAGCACCTCAAGAGAATCCCTGGTAACAGAGCTACACAAGCCCCTCCTGGTCATGGAATACTCTCACCGAGCAGCGGTGCTGCTCATCGCCGTCCTCATCCGCTTGAGGCTCATCCAAACTAGGCGGAAATAGAAGACTGGTCCTCCATGCCTACCGCCTCAGGTTTTGAAAGAAAACCTGAATCGGAGCCTCCGGGGATGGGGTGGAACAGGAATGAAAAGACGCTTGAACTACGTCCTCATTAGGGTCAGAGTGCAGCATCTGAAACTTCCCAAAAAACGCATCCTCAGCCGAGGATTTAGGAGCATGGTTGCCAGGAGGGTACACCCCCAGCCGGGGCCACATAGAACAGAGGAGCAAAGGCAGGAGGGAGCGAAACAGTATGAGGCAGCGGAGCCCACGCACACCGGTCAAAGAAGGGTGAAACTGGTTACTAATGCCGAAAGGAATGCTCCTAGCACCAGACGTTGCAAACGTAGGTGTACGGGAGGTATCCAAAATGGCCACCGTAGGCCACGCAGGTTGGCCTGACATCTTTCGCCACTTGAAGAGAACTGCGTCACATGCGTAGCTGAGGCACTTGTCTCCTCAGGAGAGTCAGGGGCTTAAGTAACACTTTAGCCTTACAAGGAGCCTCGGCAGAGCCGGTCCTGGGTGGTCTCGGATGCTTAGTCGACCTCTTCGAACCAGTCTCAAAATTAGCCTTCAACGGAGGAACCTCGGACAAGCCGGTACCAGAGGGAATGCAGTCTGTGACCCCCCCCTCTTTGCCCCCTCGACAGAACCGGTACCACCATAACCCTGAGCGTGGGACGGTTGAGGACAATATCTTACCGACAAGACCCTCAGAGAAAGCCTCTCAGATCTGTCGATATAGACTTTAGCCTCCACAAGAGGAACCTCAGGTTTCAACCTGGTACGTAAAGCTCCCTTAAAAGGGGCCTCGAGTCGGGACTCGGTACAGACTTTGGCCTCCACAAGAACCACCTCCGGTTTCAACCTTGTTACAGTGGGGGAAAACTCCAGAAACGGAGATCTCAAGGTGAACCCTGGTTTCCCAGCACCCAGTCGAACTGGGCTTAACTTTAGCACTGTGATGGTGAACCTCGGAACAATGTCCGGTACTGGCAGGTCCGTCAGAACCCTTGGAGGAATCTCCAGTACGCCTGTTAGACCCTTGGGGCAAACCCTGGTCACAGAGCTACAAGAAAGCTCTTAAAGTACTCCTTCATGGGGTCAGAGTGCATAAGTCTCTGAAACATCCCGAAAAAGGCATCCTTGGACAAAGAGGCTGCCAGGAAGCGGGACCGCATGCGGCAGTGGCATCCAAGCACGCCAGTCATAGGAAGGGCGGAACAGATTCACACTGTCGCGTGGATAAGGTTGTCCAACAAAAAGAAGGTTCCCAGCACCCGCCGACGATAGCGTGGGTGTGAGGGAAGAATCTAAAATGGCCACCGTAGACCACGCGAGAACGGCTGCCATTTTGTGAACATCTGATGAGAACTGCGTCACGTGTAGATGAGGCAGTTGACTCCACAGATTGGTCAGGGGACTTGACTGAAATGTTAGCCTTGACACAAGGATCCTTGACAGAGCCGATACTATGGGGCCTTGGATGTTTATTGGACATCCTGTCCCTTGAATTAGCCTCCAAAAGGAGGAACCTCGGCAACGCCGGTAACAGAGGAGTTACGGTCGACGACCTCTCCCTGTGCCCCCTCAACAGAACCGGTACCTCCACGAGGGTGGGAAAGTTGAGGAATCCACCTCACAGACAAGACCTTTACAGGCCTCTCAGTTCTGTTGGTACACACCTTAGCCTTGTTAAGAAGAACCTCAGAACAGAGTCCGGTCTTAATAGCTCCCTCGAGAGGGAGCTCAAACCAGGGTTCGGTACAGAAAGCCTCAACAGAGGCCTCAGGGCGCACCCCGGTGTCTGTGTGGGAAGCTCCAGACAAGGAGACCTTGGAGAGATCTCCAGTACCCACAGCCTCAGCACGACTATGCTGGCTATTAGCACCTTATGGGTGAACCTCGATCTTGATCCGGTATAGGAAGGTCCCTTGCGGAAACCCTTGGAGAAAACCCTGGTATGCCCATTAGGCCTGCAAGGCACCTCAGGGATAACCCCGGTAGCAGAGCTTTTGAAACCCCTTCCAGACCTGGAGGACCCCAGGAAGGAATCCCCTGGCCGGGGTGCCCTGAAAAGTAAAGAACTTACCAGGCGTCTCTTCTTTCCATCAATGAAGAGTTGGAAATGAGATGAGGAACCTTCTGGAAGATTTCCTCCGACCTACGAAGATGACGAAGTGCCCGTACTGAAAGGGAGTCCAGACACTCTAGCAGAGAGAATGGGGGCGATGCTCGCAAGAAGAACAAGTGGCAAATCACAAACGCTCCAGCATAGACAGAGGACTACGCAATCGCAGAACCGGAGCAGGAGAGAAGGACAAGGACAACAGGAAAGAAAAAAAGGTCTTCCCGGTGATGCTAGTGCGTCAAGTCTCGACCGCGCAAAGAAAAGGACTGAAGGGGGATGCGCGAGGCGGAGCTAAGGAGGGCAGGGTTACGGCCGTGTGCGGTACCCCGCATAAAAAGAGAAGGACACATTTTCCATTTGATGCATTTTTTTTTTTTTTTTTACAAAAGTGCTCCAGTCCCGTCCCACAGGACGGAATGTCCCAAAAGTATGGAGGAAAGGAGATGCGACGTAGGAGTATTTAGGATAAGGAGGAGTCCTTGTTGGGTAAGATTTTCATAGTAATGATAAGAGAATATTTTCTTACCTGTAACTCCATTTCTCCAGCATTGGTATCTTTCATGGATTCACATGCTTAGAATATTCCCCCTCAGGCTGGGAATCCTCGGTAAATTATATAGACCTTTTCCATAGGAAAAATGTCGACACTTTTGTGTCCTATCTATGTCGTTTTGGGCCACGTACGCCTGTGCCACTAGGACGTAGAGGTATAAGTAGCCCCGCCCCCGCGGCTTCCTCAGATTTCGACCCCCAAAGTAGTATGGGGGGGGACATCTGGTTTGCATGCCAGGGGAGGCCGACGGGCGCATGTGAATCCATGAAAGATACCAATGCTGGAGAAATGGAGTTACAGGTAAGAAACTATTCCCTTCTCCAGCATTGGATCTTTCATGGATTCACATGCTTAGAATAGATTGTACAGCAGTATCCCCCATAGTTGGAGGTGTGTATGCAAACCAATAACACTATAACCATGAATGCATATTCGCCATGGCTAAACTTCAAATAATAGTACATGAACAGCTAAAAAAACAACACTTTAAAGTACATTAGCCAAAGGATATACCCCTTTTATTGGGGCCTACCTTATTGAAACAGGTGCCGTAGGACTGCATGACCCATCTGTGTATCCTCAGCATGTTGTTGTTCGAGGCAATAATGTCGGGTAAACGTATGTGGTACCGACCAGGAAGCCGCCTGACATATCTCCCAGCGAAATCCCGGACCACAATGCCGACGACGACGACGACGACGAAGCAGATCTCGTCGAATGGGCTCCTGGACGTCTTTCCAGTGGTTTCCCAGCTTTTGAGTGGCAAAAAGAAATGGTAGACGACACCCAGCGGGACAGACCTTGTTTTGAGATTGCTTTACCTTTAGCCGAAGGGACATAGGTCACAAATAGCTGTCTTGTGTCCCTGAGATTTTGAGTGCGATGGAGGTAAAATTTCAGAGCCCTTCTCACGTCCAACATATGGAGAGTCCTCTCCGCAGCAGACGAAGGTGTTGGAAAAAACGTCGGTAGCACCATAGAAGAGTGCTTATGGAACATGGTAGGGACTTTAGGAATGAAGTGAGGATTAGTAGCCAACACAACTATTTTTGAAAAACCTAAAATATGGTGGATCGATCACCAACGCTTGTATTTCTGACAGACGTCTAGCCGAAGTTATAGCCACCAGAAAAGCCAGTTTCCATGATGGGAATTTCAATGACGACGATGACATCGGCTCAAAAGGAGCCTTCATTAGTGCTGCTAGAACCAGGTTAAGACTCCAGATCGGCGGAAACTTCTTTGTTGGAGGAAAAGTTCGGAACAATCCTTTCATGAAATGTTTAATCAACCAGTCACTAAATAATGGAGTTGAATGTCTCTTCCGAGTAAATCTCGAAATGGCCGCCAGATGCACTTTTATCAATGAAAAAGACAAACCTTTTTGTGCCAGGAGTAGCAAGTATGGTAGAAGCTGCTCCGGTGTGATGTGAAGTGGACGTAAACCTGGCTGATCCCCGCACCAAATACAGAATCTCTTCCATTTGTATGTATATGAAGCGTTCGTGGACGGCGCCCTTGCAGCTTGCAAAATGCGACGACAGTCCGGTCGAATTGCTATCATACCAAACTCGGAGAAATCAGGAGCCAGGCTGTCAGACGGAGGCTGTCTGGGTCGTGGTGCCAAACAGCCCCTTTGTCCTGAGACAGAAGGTTCGGGATCCTCTGGAACCTCATGGGCTCCGCTGCTGAAAGATGGAGTAGATCGGAGAACCACACTTGTCTCGCCCAGTATGGGGCCACCAGGATCACCCGACAAGGATATCTGTGAATCCATTGCAGCGTCCGACGTATGAGTGGAAACGGGAGGAACGCATACAAAACGTGTCCGTCCACGGGAAGGAGAACGCTTCCCCCAGTGAGTCTTGCTGTGGCCACCTGCTCGCGTATTGTAAGCACTTCCTGTTCTCTCTCGTCGCAAAGAGATCTAGAGCCGGACGACTCCACTTTTCGAAGACACGGTGTAGTTGTTGGTCGTTCAATTCCCATTCGTGTAGTCGATTCATCTCTCTGCTGAGAGAGTCTGCTTGCACATTTTTGACTCCTGGTAAGTGGAACGCCAATAGATATATCCTGTGGCGGAGGGCCCAATGCCAGATCTCCTGGACTTCGGTCGACAGAGTCTTGGAGCGCGTACCCCCCTGTTTTCTCAGGTAAAACATTGTTGTCTTGTTGTCTGTCATTATCCGTACAACGGATCCCTTTATGCGTGGCAGAAAGGACTTCAGGGCCCAACGCACTGCCCTTAACTCCAGCACGTTGATGTGAAGGCTGGACTCCTCCGATGACCACTGACCTTGAACTTTAAGGGAATCCAGATGAGCTCCCCATCCAGTCAGAGAAGCATCTGTCACCACAGTCATCTGGAACACAGGTTCCAGTAAGGGCACTCCTCTTGTTAGATTTTTGGAGATTCTCCACCACTGAAGTGCCTGCACGAGCTTGCTGTTGATGGTCAATTTTTCCGACCAACGACCTTGACTCTGAGCCCATCGATCCGTCAAGAATTCCTGAATGGGCCTCATGAAGAGACGACAATTGTTGATCAAGGGTATACAGGACGCCACGGTCCTTGTACCTTCTCACCAACACTCTGGTGTTGACTTTCCATTCCGATGCCTTGTGTCGTAGTTTCAGAACTCTTTCGACGGATGGTTTTACCAATCCTGACTGCGTCTGGAACTCCGCCCCCAGAAAGACCAAGGTACTTGATGGCGTTAAGGAGGACTTTTCAAAGTTTATTGTGAAGCCCAAGCGCTGTAGGAGGGACATGGTGGCATTCAGACATTCCCGTGCCCTTTCCGGAGATAATCCCCTTACTAACCAATCGTCCAGATATGGGTACACATGATGACCATCCTTCCGTAACCGGGCTGCCACTGGTGCCAAACATTTCGTGAACGTCCTGGGAGACGATTTTAGTCCGAATGGGAGGACCTTGAACTGATAGTGGGTTCGCCCGACGACGAACCGCAGAAATCTTTTGTGTCGTCGACGCATGGCGATATGAAAGTACACGTCTTGAATGTCTAGCGACGACAAATGTATCGATCGGATAACCTCTTGCAGAGTAAGCATTTTGAACTTTAGATTCTTCAGCAGCTTGTTGAGAGCCCGTAGATATAGAATGGGAAGCCATTTTCCATTGGGTTTCTTGACCACGAAATAACGGGAGTACACTCCCTTTCCTCTTTCGGCCACCGGGACCAGTTCTATTGCCCCTTTCTGCAGCATAAGCATCACTTCCTGCACCAGTATCTGAAGATGGGATTGCGGCAAGAACACTGGCGGAATGTGTGGTGGCTTGTCCTTGAACTGTAGGGAGTGACCCAGACGTAACGTGTCCAAAACCCATTGGTCCGTTGTTATGCGTTCCCACTCGTCGACGCGACGAGACACTCTGCCCCCCAGGACGCCTCGAAACATGTCATTGCTGGGTTTTTGCCTGTCGATCCTTCGCCGACGATGAGTAGGCGCCACTCCTTCTTGAGGACTGGTAATCTCTGCCTCTACAAGTAGCTTGGGCTGCTCGTCTGTAGCCTTGGGAAGAGTAGGAGGGGCGACTGAAACCTCGGTCTATAGGTGATCCAAACTGGGAGTTTCCGGAAGCACTTCTGAAAGGACGAATGGAACGAACATTTCTGCCACTTTGGAGGGCTCCGAGTGACCGAGCAGTGTCGGTGTCTTCTTTCATGCCCTTCAAGGCTTCATCCACTTTCTCGCCAAACAGTTGTTCCCATTTGCACGGCATGTCCAGCACCTTGTATTGCACCTCTGGTCTAAAAGTCGTGCACTTAAGCCAGGCTTGCCTCCTTAACAAGACGCCGTTATCGATTTGTTTAAAACCGGCCTCGGCCAGGTCGACAGCGATATTTATGGAGTGATTGGAAGCCTCTTCCCCTTCACGTACTAGTAGCATAGCGGACTTCCTGTGTTCCTCTGGCAGATGGTCTAAGATAGGAGCCAAACGATGCCACATCTCTCTATCATACCGTGCCATAATGGTCAGGGAGTTGGCTGCTTTCACTGTAGTCGCACCGACTGACAATACCTTCTTTCCAAACGCATCTCGTCTCCTGGCATCGTTGTCCGGCGGGGTCGTGCATTTGTGTTGCGACCTCGCGTTTCTGGCCGCAGCAGCAGACACCACTGAATCCAGCGAAGGTTGAGACGTCAAGCATGTGGGGGTTGACTCCGGAGCCTTGAATTTCTTTTCTAACCATCCTTTTATCGCCGGTTCTGAGAAAGGATGAGGCATGGTCCTCAACCCCTCTTGCCAGACATGGTCCAAAATGGGGATAGCAAACATCGATTTTCTTCTCTTGCCCATATGATCGAAGAGAAAGCAATCTTTCATCACTTCTTCCGGCGCCAGGCCAAATTCCGCACACGCTTTTCCCATCATTGCATGGAAGGTCCCGAAGTCATCCGGCGGTGATGGTTGCGCCGAGCTCATCCGACTCCCATGTGGGGTTCCTTGAGGGGGATAATGAGACGTCTGAAAGGGACCCTTTACGCTCTGACTCCGGCAGTTCTCCCTCCTCCGAGTGTGGGCGAGAACAATCGTCCATCGGGCAGGTTGCAGGTATTCTGGTCGTACAGCGAGGAGCCGGGCCTGGTTCGGCGATGACCGGCATAGCCTGCGGTACCGTCGGGACACCAGTGTGAGGCAACTGCGTGTCCAGACGCTGTAACAGCTTCTGTAACATGTTCAACACCTCCAAGGCACAATAGAGACTGGGGATTCAGCAAGGAATGGGATGGCACTTCCATTTGGGAGTTGCCCCGAACTGATTGCACGTAACCCCAGATCAGTCGGCTGTACAATCGGACCACGGTCATCCTCCGCTGACGAGATGGAAAGGGCTGCTTCTGGCTGCAACAAGGCCTCAGGCAAGATCGGGTCGAAATCTTCCGGCAGCCAACCCACCGAAGGTGCCACCGTCAACGACGACATCTCCATAACCGCTGTTTGACCCGCCGAAGTGATTGCGGGAAGAGCAGGCACAGATGGCAAAGAAGACGTTGACGATCTGACCATCGTCGACGAAGTTTTTGGTGCAGAGCCTTGTGGCACACCCGCCGGTTTGGAACTCGGCTTGTGGGTCGACGACACTCGATTCGAGGTAGAGCCATGGCGGTCTCCCGAGGAGGATTTCAATTTCTTTTCCTTTTTTGATGAGGAGGAAGAAGAGGACGTTTTCTTTGACGAAGAGTCCCTCGCAGGATGTTTATCTGAGGGGTGTTTTTCCGATGATTGTGGTTTCTTCGTCGGGGGGCTCTGCCGACAAAGAGCGACGAGGGGGCACCGGAGATTTAGATCTCGAGGCAGTAGAGCCTACCTCCGATGCAGGGTACGCACCCGCCCCGTCATTGAGCCAAGTCACCAGGCGTCTGTTACGGTCCTTCAGGGTCTTCTGGGAGAAGCCCTGACAGATCTCACACGTGTCGGCCGAATGATGAGGGTGAAGACAGTAAATACAGTCCATATGCCCATCACCTTCATACACTTTAAGACCGCATGTAGCACACGGACAAAACAACGCCTTTCCAGACATTTTCAAAGGAAGTCGAAGAAAAAGAACGCACAACCTAGCAAAAATAGTAGATACTCGAGGTAATCCCACTACTTTGGAAGACGGTTGAAATCTGAGGGAGCCGCGGGGGCGGGGCTACTTATACCTATGTCCTAATGGCGCAGGCGTACGCGGCCCAAAACGACGTAGATAGGACACAAAAGTGTCGAAATCTTTCCTATGGAAAAGGTCTATATAATTTACTGAGGATTCCAGCCTGACGACTGGGAATATTCTAAGCATGTGAATCCATGAAAGATCCAATGCTGGAGAAATCTTTTTGACCTGTGTCAAACCCAGAACTTTTTTTGATTTTACTGGTGGATTATTTCCACTTATACCTCTATGAGTGGGAACCTTTTTCCACACTCGCAGAGTCTTTTACTCTTTGTATGGGTGTCATTTTTAAGACTCTCCATGGTGTCTTTTAAAGGTTATCCTCTTTGACAACCTTTTGACAATAAGTGCCTATTGTTGCTGGGTTGCCCGAGGGGATCCCCCTTTTAACTTTCTCTGGCTAACCTTGTGAGAATTACAGTTCCCAGAGGTAGAAAGGATCTTTTACATTTTATTCGGTGAAACCAGCACACCACACTTTTGGAGTGCTGTGGAGATACTGAGTATCCCCTTTCACACGAAACCTGTAACAATTATGTTACAGGGATAAGTTTACCTTTAATGGCTAGTAGCAGCGATACCTTTTATTAATTTGGTGCACCTTTACTGCAGGCTGTGTGCACAGCCCCGGTAAATGCACCCATGGGTGCTCACTTTATCAAAATGGGCCCAGTTTTTTTTGCCATTTTAGTGTTCCTTGTCCTTTCTTGTTCCTTCCTCTGAAATCCAGGGTTGGAAATTCCTTTGTGTGATTTTCTATCTCCGCCGGGAGTCCTGTGGATGCCCCTCCCAGGCTCCAGTGTGTCTGAAGGCAGGAAGCGAGGGAGGAGTCCAAAACTCTGCAGCCCTTTGTGTTCCAGCCTGAGTGCATGATTCCAATTCAAACTGGAATACTGGCAGTCCTGAAAGGATTACCAACCAACCAACCTCCCCCCTTCCCTCGCCTCCCCTCCCACCTCCCCTCCCCCCTTCCTCTACCTCCACCCTCCTTCCCCTCCCGTCCCGTCATCGCCTCCCACCCCGCCCCCATCCCCTCCCTTGCCCCTCCCACCCCCCCTTCCATGCCCCCCCCCTTGATCCCTCTTCCCCCACCCTCCCTCCCAAGTCTGAATGTTGCAAGGCTGTTTGATTGGCTCGGTTCCTGCATAAGAGTCCGAACCTGGAGGCAGAAGAGGTAGTGGACCACTGGAACCAAAACCGAAGAGGATGCTGAAGGAAAAGCAAGAGACGATTTCCAGCGACAGGAGGGCATGATGTGTAACCAAAGCCTGCTGTAGCCCTTCCTTCCAATCGACCTGGGGACTCCGAAAACGATAACCCAGAGCTTGGTGAGACCCACTCTACTCGAGAAGACCTTCATTTTGAGCCATCCCACGCCATGCTGCGATCTTGCGGGGCTCCAATACCCCAATACCCAGGGACCTCAAGCCATTGTGCGGTGCACAGTCTTCCGAATCTTGCTGAAGCTTCGTGGGCATCCTGCTGGATCTCCAGAGACACAAATCAAGTCTTAAAATCCACTCACCAGAGTGCTGGACCTTTGTAACGACAAGAAACCGACTGGCAATATTTGCCTTTTTATGTGCTCCTGAAAAGGTGCAAAGTCCACACAGCTGCATCCAGCCACGAGTAAACCTTGCCTAGAGCCTTTCCTGTTTATCCCGGCTGCAAAATCTCTTCCAAGGTCCTGTTTTCAGTCACCACAAGGAATCCACCGACCAGGTTTTTGCCTGCAGATTCCGAAGTCCTGCTGCAAAATCTTCTGTGCGGAGGTACTGTGCTGGCTTGGGTATTTACTTACCTTAAGTCTCTGGTGATTCCTGTGTAGTTTTGGGGTGGCTTCTGTGATTGGGAGGCCTCTCGTCCAGTTCACCCAGGCTCACTGCTGGAATCCTCCTAGGGTGTCTTCTGTGAAGCCACTGGACCCACAACTAACGCCAAAGTAAAATACTCACCTGTTTGAACAGTCCTCCTACGGATCTCTGACTTTTGCTACTTAAGAACCTATCCTGACACTGTCTGTTGGACACTAGACCCTAGTGACTCCCCCCCCCCCTTCTGCCACTGAGACCACTCATGCTCCAATAATAAGGGAAAGACTTTGAAAGGATTGGGCCTTTTGCCTAGAAAAGAGAATACGTGTTTAAAAGTTACAAACTAACTTCTTTTGCAAGTAAGTAACTGTAACAGAGTGAACAGTACTTACCTTAGAAATGTTGTGCCATTCTGAAAAGTATATGTAAAATCTTTCTTTCCTTAGAAACTGTTTCGCTATTCTAACAGAAAGTAGATGTAAGGGTATATTACTCACCTGTGATTTGGTTGTGCTTCTTCCCAAAAGTAATGTTGGTTTCACTTCACTATTCCTGTTAGGATGAATGTATGAGTGTCCACAACTGGGTCTCACTTCCCCCGACTTGCTGTTAGCTTGTCCATAATAGGTCTGCTTTAGGTTTTACCTACCTAGAGTAACCTTGAGTCATTCAGAAAGAGTAACATTGGGTTTTGCTTTCCCTGGTCTGTTTTAGATATATACAAAAAGAGTCTTAGGTTTACACCTGCCTTTAAGTGGCTGATAGCTCCTGTAAAAAGTGCATAGGTGTTACTTGCCTTGAGCATAACTGTTATCCTAAAATAAGTTTTGCTTCCCTTAGTCTGAACTGAAAAGCAACTGTAATTGAATAATACACCCCAAGGTACAACTCCCCTAGAATAACCGTTACCCTGAATCAGAGTTATGGGTGTTTTAGTTATGGGTGTTTTACTGTTCCTAAAGTAAGTGTTCCACCATTCACAAAAAGTATATTGTCTTGTTGGTTTACTAAGTGATTTCTTGCTGCGCATCACTGTACAACTGCTAGGGTCTACTACCCATATATTACTGAAAGTAATCTAAAAAGTAACTATTGGTTTGAATTCCCTTAGAACTCCTGTTAAGTGTCCCAAATTAGGTTATATGCTTTGGTCCGTTTACCTTCCAGCATAGTGTTGTGTTTCTACAATTGTGGTTATATATAATGGGATAGTACTTATTCCAACCCCCTCCCCCCTGACCCCTCCAAGATTCATCTGGGTCTACTTGTATTTAAATAAAGCATTTATTTTGTATACAATACATAGTGTTTCAGTGTTTCTTTGGACTATTTGTATTACAATTTAATTTGTAGGGATTCTACAGCCCTCTCTCCCTCCTAAGATAAGCCTGGCTGCTCTGTCTACGCTACCCTGAACTCAGGTGGTACAGCCTTATACTAAGAGTGGAGTCTTGCACTGCCTCAGTTGAATGGTTTTACTAAGCTCTTAATGGACTTGAGTAAGACTGTGCTAACAACAATTTAAAATGTAGAGAGGATTAGGATTGGGAACACATGTTCTGACAAGGATAATAAATGACTAATAGAAATGTTACAGGAACAGTGAGAAAGGGGATACTATGTAACCCCTCAGCACTGCACATAAGTTGGGCTGTGCTGATCTCAATAGGAAATAGGAAATGTAGAAAGGATAGATAGTATCCCTCTACACTTGGGAACATTAGTTCACACAAGTAAAATGAGAAAACAAAAAGGGAAGCCCAAGTGGCTCCCCAACAACACTGCACAGAAAGTGTTGTGTGCTGCAAAAGTAAATTACAGATGCCTAATAAAGCTATAGGAAAGTATAACTCCAAAAATAAAGTATGAAGAGACTTACAAATGACTCCCATAGACAGAGTAAAAGAAAGGGAGAGTTGGGAAAAAGGTTCCTACTCACTCAGGAACTCTGTGCCCAGCTACCCAAGGGTTCGGAGCGCATTATCAAATAAACAGACAAAAAAAAAACACAAGTCCAGCAAAAAAGTGCTGGTGTCTCATAGGTGAAGGGAACTTAACATAAAATGAAAAATCTACAATTGGTCATCTAAAAAATACCCCCAAGACAAGGATGCTCATCTCCATGCAAGGGAGAACGTTTTGAAAAGAGTGCAGGGAACTGCAGAACCAGTACTGCCTAATTGTCAAAGTTAAGGATGTGTCAGGAGACTGTAGGCTTCAAGTGTAATTTGTGACTGGTGGTCCGGTAGAGTAAATGAGGAAAAAACAATGTTTAAGCAGAGCGATGTCCAAGAAAACCTACATTTTGTGTTTTTCTGTGTTCATTATTGTGGAGTTCGTTGTCAGTCTAAAGCACTCCCCTTCACAAAGCAGGAACTACGACATCGAGACATTTTATATTATCTAGTCTACGAGGCCTATTTTAATCTTCCTAAAGGCAAGTTTACAAGTTGAGATGTTATCTCTTCACAGAAACGAATCCTGCAGCACATCAACAAATAATCAAATAGTGAAACCAGGCAGCAAAGGTAAAGACGAGGTTCACTTCCCTAAAGCGTGCTGAAATGGGCAGGGAAACTTGCAGTTTCCCAGTTCCAACATTGCTGCCTCCAAGCACAAACCTCAGGATTTCTTTTAGGGCTTTACACGATGAGATTCAGAAGAGCCGGTATGATATATTTAGCCTTTTACATTAACAATGAACTTCCTAATGGCACATCCTCCAGTCTTGGAGGGCGCGGCTTTGCAGCACCTTTCGAGTCTGTACAGTACCATTTGACCTAGTCACGTCGTACAGACTACCACCTTCAGCAGATCTTTCCATCCTGCCTGTGCCCATGCCCATCATTCCAGTTCCAAGCAGAGTAGCTCGCCTTCAATGAGGATGTAGAGCTGGAAGTGTGCACCCACCTGAGCTCTTGAAGGTGGTAACCGGTCATTCAGAAAAGAAGAAATGCAATTTCATTTTTCTGATATGGCACTTGCTGCCATAGTATTTCTCATCATTGCACCTACCGCAACAGAAAGTAAACGCTGGAGGGCAAGGTGCAAAAGGTAGTATATGCAATATGATATATTATTTAAAAAGAGCAATATTTTGAAAAATCATGCCATTTGCCACCTGCTCAGGTTCGGCTATAGCGAAGATAAAAAAAAAACCCAAACAAGATAGAAAAACAAACTCAAATGAAGCAGCACACATTATACAGGAAAGGTCTCCAAAGACAAGCGGTTAACAGGCAAAGTATTAATTGCATGAAATCCTACCTCTCGGGATTGATTTGCTTTTGCCACAGCTTCCTGGCTCAGGCGCTCTTGAACTAGAATTCGAATTGCCTAAACAAAAACATTGTAAAAAAGCAAGTTACTTCACATTGCACAATTACAAATTAAATCATAATAAACCAAAGGAAATTATAAATTACCCACAACTCACACTCGTGTAATACACATTTTTTGGGCAATGGTGAGCCAGGAACACATCAAGACCTCACTTTTTTACGACAGATACTCGGGGCCATTTTGCCCAGTTTTCGTTATTGCTTGCTGCCTGTTTCCAGCAATCAGGGGAGGCCCTTTTCCCCTTTGTTAAATGTCCAGGAATGCCATAATGCCTGCTTCAATGAAAGTTTAAGTTGTGGCCCATACTCGTGCTCTGCTTCTTCGTCCACTGTGCAGGAAGCCATACGGGTCTTAACCAGCAAGGAGGTTTGCAGGAGACCTGCGCAGACAATCCACCAATCAATGTTGAGCAATCCTCTTCGGTATAATGATTTGATTTTGCCAATAGATCAGCCCACGAAATACAATTTATGGATGAGAGCATAGAGCACTGCACACAAGTCAAGGCCTTTCATAGTGGGCTAGATTGACCTCCATCAAACTACCCTCTGAGCAGCATTCCAGTCCTAGATTACCAAGGGTTCTTAAAGCCTTCTGACCGGTAAAATTCAGAAAGGATGCTTAAAGTTGTGTGCACAACCAAAGCATGTTATCACACCAACATAAACAATAATTTTAGCAGAGGGAGTGCAGAAAAAACCCAGGAATTGTTACGTTTGACTACATAAAATATCAGATTCTTGAGACCTCAAAAAAGAACAATAAAAAAACGACTTAAAGTAATGGTTCGCCCAAAAACTTATTGCAAAAAAAGATGGGCAATAATAAAAAAAAAAAATAATCGATTGCCACTTTTTTTTTTAAGTCCCTATGTAAAATTTTGAGAAAATTAAGCTAACATTTTTAAAAAGGAAGCACATGGGGGCATCCATTTTGTGAAATGGATGCCCGCCGCTGTGCTTGCTTTGGCTTTTGCGGCACTAATGAAGGAAAAGCCAGCCAGCTGTAGTAAACAAAAGCTACCACTGGGTGGCTTTTCCTTCATTGGTGCCGGGACTCTGAGGACGCAGCCCGGAGACTACAGGCAGAAAAGCTGCAACTGCATCTCGGTAAGTGCTATTTATTTTTTTTTTTAAAAAAAGCACTAGCTGGGCTGGAGGAGCCCGGAAAACTTAGAAATAAAACCACACCTTTAAAAACGTATTTAAGTTTGCGGTAGCTTTTGAAGCTACCGCACACAAATACAACGTTATTGTGTTTGAAAACGCTGCGGTTTTTCTTTCCAAGTTTCTTAGGCTCCTCCGGCTCGGAGGAGCCTTGCATTTCAAACACAACCGCGTTGTGTTTCTGCCTAAAGCTGCTTTCCCATCTGGGGCTTTCGGGCTCCCCGTGGGGAGCCCGAGAGCCCCAAATGGGAAAACTGCTTTAGGCAGAAACACTGCGGCATGGAAACACAACCGCGTTGTGTTTCTGCTGCCTTGCCTTTCACTTTGGGTCTCCGGTGCTCCCCTGGGGGAGCACCGGAGACCCAAAGTGATAGCCACGGCAGCAGAAACACAACGTGGTTGTGTTTCAAAAGCGCTGTGGTTTTTCTTTCCAAGTTTCTCAAGCTCCTCCGAGCCGGAGGAGCCTGAGAAACTTGGAAAGAAAAACTGCAGCGTTTTCAAACACAATAATGTTGTATTTATGTGTGCGGTAGCTTCAAAAGCTACCGCAAACATAATACGTTTTTAAAGCTCCAGTTTTATTTCCAAGTTATCCGGGCTCCTCCAGCCCGGAAAACTTAGAAAAAAAACTGCAGCTAGTGTTTATTTTTATTTAAAAAATAGCACTTACCGAGATGCAGCTGCAGCTTTTCTGCCGGTTGTCTCCGGTCTCCGTCCTCAGAGTCCCGGCACCAATGAAGGAAAAGCCACGCAGTGGTAGCTTTTGTTTACTACAGCTGGCTGGCTTTTCCTTCATTAGTGCCGCAAAAGCCAAAGCAAGCACAGCGGCGGGCATCCATTTCACAAAATGGATGCCCCCATGTGCTTCCCTTTGAGCTTCATTTTCTCAAAATTTTACATAGGGACTTAAAAAAAAGAAAGTGCCAATCGATTTTTTTTATTATTGGCCATTTTTTTTGCAATAACATTTTTTGGGTGAACCATTCCTTTAAACAAAGAGATTGCAGATAAGGAACAAGTTACTTACCTGTAACTGTTCTCAAGCATGGGTCTGGCATGGATTCACATGCTCATGAATATTCCCTGTTTCTGAACTGTCTTTCTACTAGTAACCAATCACTGGTCTCTGGGTCATACTGCCCCCAGCCAATGACTGCCCTCTACCTAATCCCCTCCTCTGGCAGCCATCTTCAGATTTGATAGAACAAAGTGGCAGTAGGACCAAGAGAAGAGCCGCAGAGGGGTAGGCGGGAGGGTTCACACATGTGAATCCATGCCAGACCCATGCTGGAGAACAACAGTTACAGGTAAGTAACTTGTTCCTTCTCCAGCATGGGGTCTGGCATAGATTCACATGCTCATGAATACAAGAATACATAGCAGTACACACATGCACAACCACAGAAGGTGGCAAGGATCAACATTTAGTATTACAACAACTCAACATTAAGCATCTCTTTCCTCCTCACCAGGCTCACCTTCAAGCGAACAGGTTGCGCAGCACTGCCTGGCTGACTCTGGACTCCTCCCTGGAATTCTGGTCGACGCAGTAAAATCCTGTGACGGTGTGCATCGGCCTCCACGTAGCAGCCCTGCAGCTGTCCAGCAGGGGCACACCAGACAGGATGCCGTGGTAGCAGTGATTGCTCTGGTTGAATGGGCTCTCGGACGGCTGGGCAACGGTCAGTTTGCCAACAGGTGACAGTGCATTATACAGCCGGAGAGCCATCTGGAAATGGAAGCCTTCGAGAGGGCCTTACCTTGGTTCACAGGTCCGAAGTCCACAAATAGCTGTGAAGTCTTCCGAAAACTCTTTGTGCGGTCCACGTAGAACTTCAGCGCTCTAGCCACATTCAGCGAGTGCAAAGTCCTCTCAGCCGGCAACAAAGGTGATGGGAAGAAAACAGGTAACACCAAGGGCTCGTTGAGGTGGAAGTTCGACGGCACCTTGAGCAAGAAGGAGGGGTGCGTCCTCAGCACCACCCTAGTCTTGTGGAATGTCAGGTATGGAGGTTTACAGGAGAGGGCCTGGATCTCTCCCACTCGTCATGCGGAGGTGATGCCCAGAAGAAACGTGGTCTTCTACAACAGGAACTTCAATGGTGCCGAATGCAGAGGCTCGAATGGCGGCCCAATGAGCCTGGTCAGCACCATGTTGAGCTCCCACACCGGGGACAGTCCTTTCATGAACTCCTTCACCAGGCGATGAGACCATAGGGATGACCGCCCCGGAGTTCTAGTGTAGCGGGAGATAGCCGCCAGATGGATCTTGATGGAGGCATGTGCCAGCCCCGCCTTGGCCAGCGATAGCAAGTACGGCAGCACCCGAGGGGCCGTAATCCGCAGAGGGTTAATCTTCTGTGCACGGCACCAGACAAAGAACCTCTTCCATTTGTGTCCATAGTACTTGAGTCGAGGACGCCCTGGCCTATGCAAGCAGCTCCTTGCAGTCCGCCGGGTTATCGTATCCTCCGAACTCTAGTGCTGCAGGAGCCAGGCCTGCAGGTTCAGCGACCCCGGGCCGTGGAGTAGGATGGCACCTCCTTCTCTGGCGAGAAGATCCGCGTCCGTCGGCAGTTTGACTGGGGGGGGTGGTGGATGCTGACATGTCCAGAAGGTTTGGGAGCAAAATCTGCCTCGGCCACGCAGGTGCGGTGAGGATCATCCTGAGTTGACTGATGAGTCGCAACGGCAACGGTGGGAACGCATACTGTAACAGGCCGTCCCAGGGGAATGAGAAGGCATCGCCCATGCTCCCCGGCTGGGAAAACCTGCTGGCAAACCTCCGGCACTTGGTGTTCGTCACGGTTAGGCAGAATCCTGTGCAGTTCCTTTAGGGAGCACTACAGAAGATTAAGACTACATATATGAGCAATAAATCCCCTTTGGTATCGGTCTGTACCACAAAGATTTAGTTGGTAGCTGTGGCTAAGAAGTCAGACTTATCTCAAGAGGGAGATGAGCAGTATTCAGGGTTTACACAATAGGGCTACAGTGCTATGGTACAAGGAAACACTGACCAAAGCTTTGTATTAAAAAGAATATATATATTTATTTTACACACTTTTAGCTGAACACATTATTCACAGTTAATAAAGCAAGTTAAAATCAGTCAAGAAAAGTATACACAACTCCCTAGTTAAGTTTAAGACAAGGTTGAGCAAGAGGGAAAACTGAGCAAAACGGCACAGTGAAGACCAAACACAAATGGCACTCTAGCAATTTCTCACAAGGGAGGGAAAGCACAAGTTATACAGGAATATCTTCTTACACACCACGGCAACACTTCACATAAGTTTGTGAACAAGTTTAGGCAAGGCGGTACTTTAGCAAAGAGAATACTTAAATGAAAACCAAGCAAAATGGCACTTCACAAGTTAAAAAATTGGGAAGGAAAAGGTGGTTATAAGAAGTGGGTGCATCAACACAGTTCTAGCTGAGAAGCAATCTAGAGAAGGGAGTTCTAACAAATTTAGCCAGAGTCAATAGGCCTGTGCCAGAGTCAGTGGTACATGGTAAAGGGCCCAGGAGCAAAATGTTCTTGTAGCCTCAGTCAAGTCTTTGGTTAACGATTCGAAAAGGTGGATGCAGAAGGTGAAAGACAATGTTTAGAAAATAGGGGTGGCGAACCCAACAGGTAGGTAAAGGATTTAAAACACCTTTAGCACTACCACACGAAAAAGGCTACCTGGCGGAACAATGTACCTTAAAATGAAGTGGCTCCTGCAGTGGCGGTTGTTCCCGATAGTTGCTGCAGTTCGGGGGATCCAGCAGAGGAAGAGAGGCTCTCGTCGTGGAGGAAGGTTCGAGTTACTGCACTACCCAGGGATGAAACCAGACGCAGTGCTGCCCGAGTAAAAGGTACGCTCCTTTAAATAGCGGTCCGGGTGGACGGGTGCCTGGCTATCCGGTCTCCGAGTACAGGGTACTGGCGATGGGCAGGTCCAGGAAGGCAATTGGCAAACTGGCTGGCCCCACCAGCACAAGGGAAGAAGGCTCTTGCAAATGAAGATCTTCTCTCGTCGAGTGGAGAAAAGTGGTGAGACGCTGCAGTGGGGATTCACTGGCGGTTCAGTCGTTGCAGGTGTCTTTGGCTTCTCTCCTCTTCAGCTTCTTAGTTCCAGTAGCAACGGCTTCCCCTTCCAGTCCTCCGGACCCTGCTTTTATGCAAAAACATCCCCATTCATATAGCCTAGCTGTCACTCACAGTGGAGAGGTCATCTTGGCGGGAGACCCTCCAACCTATCAGGACAGAGTACGACATGGGTTGCTGTGGCAACCCTGTCCAGGGGTCCTACTCCCCCCTCCCACACAATGCACCCACCCCGGACTCAGTGGCGCTGAAAGGAGGGCTTCTTGGCAGAAGCCCGCCAAAAGGACGAACAAAGGATCCCCGACCTGGGTTAGGAGTTTAGAGAAAGAAGTTATATGAACGTTCTGGCAAATAAAACCTACCGGAGTAAAGTTAATATTAAAATAAACCGTTAATATAAAAAATAAAATGTTAGAGGCTGTCAGAAAATGGGGTAGCCTCGAACAATGGGAAAATCCCATAGGGAAATATTCGCGGTCGGATATTTACGGTTGTAACCACTGCCACCAGCCAGAAACTTTTGAGAGAAGGACTGTACAGTACCCTCTCGAAAATGAACACCAGGGAAAAACTATGGACCCTTCCCAGCACCCCCATAGTAAGATGGGTTGTACTAGTTTAGTTCATAAAAATTGACTAGTAAAGTCAATTGGGACTTTACATGCCCGGGGAGACAGTAGTCAGTCCCAGGGTATGGAGTCTATGTTTGGGGGTCACTATGACACCCCTGTGCATCGAGGGTGCTGTGTAACACATGGGTATAAAGATGGTTTCTATGAGGGTGAGAAAAACCCCATAGACATTAAACACAAAAAAATAGCCTAGAACACACAGAGCAAAAATGCCTAAGCGTGGGGAAAAAGAGTCAAACTTAGCAGGAGAAAAAAAAAACCCTTAAAATCCAGCAAAGCTGCTGGGGGAACTCTAGGTAAGGGAAATTAGCCATAAGATGAGAATTCTCCCTTACAGTCGCCGTCGCGAATAGGTCGATCTGGGTATTGCCCCATCGCCTGAATAAGAGATCCACTTGATCCTGCCGCAGCTCCCACTCATGGCACGAGCGCAGCTCCCTGCTGAGTGAGTCGGCGATGGTATTCTTTATTCCTGCCAGATGGAAGGGTACCAGAAACATCCCTTGGGCAACGGCCTAGTGCCACAGATCCTGCGCTTCCTTGCTTCCGGATGTAGAACATCGGGGTGGTGTTGACCCTTTCCACCTTGCCCTTGAGGGACGGAAGGAACGACCTGAGGGCCCAGAACACGGCTCAGAGCTCCAGGACATTGATGTGTAGTGACCTCTCCTCTGGGAGCCAAAGGCCTCTTGCGTGGAGATCTCCAGTGTGCGCACCACACCCCTCCAGGGAGGCATCCGTCGTCACCGTTTCCTGGTGTGCAGGGGTCTGGAAGTCCATGCCCGCCATCAGATGTGCACAGGTGCCCCACCACCGGATCGCTTGGCAGAAAGTCTCGTTGAGAGATCCTGTCTTCGAAGCTGCCCACCGCTTGCATCCAACGGGCGTTGAGGAACTCCTGCAGAGGTCGCATCCTCAGCCTGCATAGGCGCACGAGGTAGATGCACAAGGACATCATGTCGAGAAGGGACTTGATGAACCTCACCCTGGCCACGTCCATGGTCAACAGCCAGTGTACCCTGCCCAGGATGGCCTTCGTCCTTTCCCTCCGACGCAAAGCCATTTGCGCCACTACGTCGAGCCTGGCTCCCAGGAACACGGCGACTTGCAACGGTACCAAGTGAGATTTCGTAAAGTTGATCGATAATCCCAGATACATGAGCAGTTGGACGGTCTTCACTGTGTGATCAACGGCGAGTTCTCTTGACTTTGCTTGGATGAGCCAATCGTCCAGGTAGGGGTAGACGTGGACCCCCTGCAGGCGCAGCCGCGTCGCCACTGGTGCTAGACACTTGGTGAACACTCTGGGCCCTGACTTCAATCTAAAGGGAAGGGCCTTGAACTGATAGTGTCGCCCTTGGACCACAAATCGCAGGAATTTTCTATGTCCTTTTAGAATGGGGATGTGGAAGTAGGCATCCTCCAAGTCCAGCAACGATAGTAAGTCTCCTTCCTCCAGCTGTCCCAGCACGTGCTGGAGGGCGACCAGGTCCCAGAAGTTCTGGATGATGTACTTGTTTAGACGAAGGTCCAGGATGGGTCGCCAACCGCCTGTCTTCTTTCGGACGAGAAAGTATCGCGAGTACACTCCGGAGCCCCGGAGCCTCTTTGGGACGAGTTAGATAGCTCCCTTTCTTAGCATCGCCCGTACCTCCAGCAGCAGTTGGGGGATGTGGTCTTCCTTCCTGGCCACGGGTGGAATACGGGGACACCTCTTTTGAAATTCCAGGGTGTGCCCGCGGGCCAGGGCATCCAGCACCCAATGGTCGGTGGAGATGGACTCCCACACGCCGACTAATTTCGCCAGCCGGCCTCCCACCGGGGTGCTCAGGTGAGGGCCAGACACCACGGTCGGTTCAATCATGTTTTGTCACGGCCTTGCCTCCTTGGCGGCGGCGGCGTGATCCTCCTGTCTTGCTGCGTCCTCTGTAGGCCTCCTGCGACAAGGAGCGGGCCGCTTGGCGGTACGACGAGGAAGCGGCACCAAATCCTTTGGAGGCACCTTGCTTGCCTCTGGAGTTCCGAAAGGATGGCCGTCGTTGTGGAAGAACACCCAAGGCCCGAGCCGTCTCGGTGTCCGCCTTGATGGCCTGCAGTGAGCCGTCCACTGTCTTGCCGAACAGGTTGTTCCTGTCGAAGGGCATGTCCAGAACCTTGGTCTGCACGTCTTGGCGGAAGTCGGTGGCCTTGAGCCAAGCACGCCGGCGAAGGCAAACGCCACTGCCCATCTGACAGAAGCTGGTGTCGGCGATGTCCACGGCTACCGTGATGGTGTGGTCTGATGCCACTTCACCTTCCTGTAGGATTTCCAGGGCCTCAGCCCTCGTCGTCCGGGAGGAAGTCCAGCAAGGGAGTGATCTTGAACCACAGTTCCCTATCGTAGCGTGCCATGATCGCAAGGGCGTGGCCGCTTTAATCGTCGTTGCCGCCACCGAGATGAGACGACTCATCCCTCGGAGGAGGGGAAGGTGGTGAGGGGAGGTCAATTCCGTCGTCGCAGCTGTCGTCGTTGTCCGTCCCTGTCGTTGCCGTTTCCGTTCCAGTCTCATCCCTCGGAGGAGGGGAAGGGGGGTGAAGGCTGAAAGGGGGGAGGAGGATGGACTCGCCTCCGCTTGATAGGTGGGATCTCCGACGGACCAGGCTCTGCTGGGTCCTTGGTGGGGGTAAGGGCATCCTCGTCCTCATCTTCATGCACAGGGTCTGTATAGCCATCAAGATCGCTCCTGAATTGTCCTGTGGTACGGGTACTGGCTGCAACGCGACCGACGGTCGGGGTGCGGGATCCTCTGCAGCCCTATCTTCCTTGTCAGCCCCACCGTCACTCTCCAAGTCGGGATCCTTCCAGTGGGCCTTGGATTCCTCAAACTTCTTGTCCAGGATCCTTTGAATGCTCTGCAACTCATCCTCAGAGGTGGTATCCCTGTCCATTATGGCTACCATGCCCCCCCCACCTCTTTTCCCTGCTAGGGTTTCACAGGGGTCTTCTCAATAGGCAGAAAAGACGATTCCCTCCTGGGTGGCAGGGAAACTCTAGCCCCTGAAGTCGCCTCCATTGGGGAAGCCTCCATAGGTTTCGCCAGGGCCGCCACGACTCCCTCAATCGAGGCCTTAGCCGGGTGAATCAGGGCCTTCACGACCTTGGGCGTGCCTGAGGCCTTCACCTTGGGGGGGGGGGGGTCACTGCCTCGCTCCCCCCTCAGCTGTCTCCGTCAGAATCGACCGGGGCTTCTCCCGAAGCTTACCCGGGTTCTCCGACTTCCTCTTCACCGAGCCAGAGCGTTGGCTCGTGGTTGATGGCGTCAGTGATAGTGCGCCCTGCCTGGCAGCCGAGGAGCCCAACCATTCGGCGCTCCTGGTGCCCGCGGACAGGCGGTGCTTTGCCTTTTGTTGGGCCCCCGTCGCCGGAGCACCCTCAAAGGTCTCAGAAGACCGCTCGGATTTCTTCTTCTCACCTGCTGCTGGGCTCTTCCCCTCCAGCCAGTTGGTGTGTCGAATACGACGATCCTTCATTGTCTGTTCGGACATGTTCTTACAAAACGCGCAGTCTTTCTCGACGTACGCTTTGTTTTCGTGAAGGCAGTAGAGGCACCGAGAGTGCTCATCCTCCTTAAAGACGTTTTGAAGCCCGCAGCAAGAGCAGTTCCTGAAAAGCTTGGATCCAGTAGGCGTCATGCTTCCCTTGTCCTGGGCCATGTCCACGCAGGGTAGGCCTCAAAGATCTTATGGAATCCTCAGAGAAGTGGAAAATATGAAAAAAATGCCCTTGAGGGGCGTAGAAAATTCCAAAACGGGTCCCCGTTAATCGGAAGCGAAGTCGGTGGAGCTTGAGGCTCTATTGACCGAAAATATAAGAGTAAACTCTTCAAAAAAACGCAAACGCAGTAAAAGCTCGAGAGCTAAAGCACGAGGATCCCAACACTTGAATGTGCGGTAAAAATCTGAAGATGGCTGCCAGAGGAGGGGCTTAGCTAGAGGGAAGTCATTGGCTGGGGGCAGTATGATCCAGGGACCAGTGATTGGTTACTAGTAGAAAGACAGTCAGAAACGAAACAAACTGATTTTTTTCTTTACCGAGGATTCCCAGCCCGACGACGGGGAATATTCATGAGCATGTGAATCCATGCCAGACCCCATGCTGGAGAAAATGTGCTTCCCCCAACTAGTCTTCATTGTCCCTTGCCAATTCCCATCCCACAAACTAACCTGGCATGCGTATCCTCCACTCCTCAAGGCAGCAACAACCCTTTACTGTTGATGAAAGGGAAAGTAGTTTCACCAATGAATAGTCCTGAGCAGGCTTAATCAGAGTGATAATGTTCCAAAACCAAAATCGGAAAGCTATGGGGCAAACATTACTGCAGAAGTCAAATGCTTCTCACCAAAGCGGCACAAGAGTCATTTCTAAGAGGTTGTTGAGGGAAGGTGGCTGCAGAGGGGGGATGCTAAAATGCCAAAACAGGTGGCCTTTGTGATAGAGGCATCAACATATGGCCGAGAGCTGCATAATGTTTAAACAGAACACGATTGAGTTTAAAGAAAACAAGGATTGGGGCACAAAAGTAAAGCCAACAAAAGAACACTTTTCTGTCAAATGGTCAGGCAGAAAAGGGGAGAGGTAAGTTCAAAGATTCAAAGTTGCTGGCGAACGCTGCCTCTCACATTCCCCACGGATTAGAAATGTAACCGCGAGGGCAGACCTTCGGTATCTAAATTCCTTCCATCAATGGTGTCAGGAAGGACACGAGCACCAAGAATGGGAATGGGGAAGAGGCCTTGTGGCATCCTCCACATACCTCCTCCAGGGTCGGCCTCAGAGGAGGTGGCTTCCCCCAGAGTCTCTCTCCCCCCGATGTCTTGTCCTCGCTAAAGGCCTTTCTGTCACACTGTAAATGTTGGTTGGGTTGAGTGGTCAAGGGAAGTGACTGTGAATTAGGTGGATGGTGTGTTTGAACTATAAGGGTGAAGAAGGAGGCCAACACAGGTGGCATGGTTGTTGGCATAAACCTTTATTATACCAGAAATAAAGACAACACTTACCTCTCCCTAACTCTAAGAGGGGTTTACCTAGCTCAGCTAAAATACAAGTTCAATCAGGATGTCCATGTACATCAAAAGTTCACCGTCCTGTGTCAAAAACCTATTTCGTCCCTTACACTTATAACTAAACTTATGAAGTAGTGTATCTTGGTGCACAAGAATGGGTCCCTTCTTCTGGACAACGGACCACAATTCCAGTTAAGTGGAATCTTTACCTGAGGCAATTACTCCCTTCCCCAGGTAATGTGAACACGCAGTAACATTCTCAATGTCAACTCAAAAGGTAAAGTTCCAGTTCAAACCTCAATATTCCTTATTGTCCATAGTTGCTTCTTCACTATTGGGCTCCTGGAGAATGCTTCGGTTTTCCAGCCCCAGCGGAAATGGTACACCGTCCTTTCATCGTGGGATGAAAGGATGCTGGGTTTTTCACCGTTGTCATTTCAATGTGAAAACTCATTGAATTTTGTAGGGGGGGGGGTTAAAAAGAATATATAGATGGGGTGTGGGTGTTCTGCGATAGTTAAATAATTAAAGGGGATGGGGATCTCACCAAAAAGAAAAAATGATGAGCTTTTACGTTGAAATATCAACGGAGAAAAACCCATTGTTGTTTCATCCCGCGATGAAATAACATGGAACCGTGGGACTGACTCTCTTCCCGACTTCAATACCTCAACATAAAGGATTGATGGCTTTGCATTACAAGTTTGTCATTTCTTCTTTCCAGCAGAATGACTCCCTTTTCTTGGTCTCAGGTTCACAGTGCTTTTTTCACACACAGCCAGGGGGAATGCGTACCTCTCCCTGGACTCTCTCTTCACTTGGTTTCACAATTTGACAATGCCAGGGGAAGGACTCCCTTCCCCTGATCATCCTTGGCTTTGATCGCCTACTCTTTTGGCTTGCTTTCCCAGTTAACAATACCAATGGGAATGTCTCCCTTCCTCTGGCCTTTCTTCTCCTTCCTGCTCTGACAGACCTAGTTCACTACCCTGCCAGGTACTGCCATGAAGAGGACGACAGGAGAATATTTGACACTGGGTGCGGATCCCAGACCAGTCCTTTATCACTTTCCAGCCATCCCACCAACTGTTGCAGTAACCCAGATACCTACAGGGAACTTGCCAGTGCTTTCCAGTCGGTTGTGGGCTTCTCAGTGTCCTTTCTCAAGCTTTGGACTGCTTCTCCAGCAGTTGCGAAGGTCGGCAGCATTCTCTCCTTCTCAGACTGTGCTGTTCGAGCTGACCGTACGTTCCATCTCCCTCAATTGGCTGGATGGCCATTGTTTCCTGTTCTGTCGGTCCATCCACGGTGGACCTGCAGGGACCGCCTCTGCCGCCTCTGAGTGTCTCTCCCTGCTTGTCCTCACTTGCTGGCTTTGCTAACCACTAGATGGCTCTTTGGAGGTTCTAGGAATAGTCTGTAGGGCTCTGCACCTCCTCCTCGTCCCAGTACTTGCACACTATTTGTTCTGGGTAGTCTTTGCTATTCTTTATCCCAGTATAAGCCAAGAATGTTTCTCTTGGGTAGCCCCTACTCTTCCTCATCCTGGTGTAGGTTAAGTTTTGGGTTTTACAGAGATGCATGAATGTCTGTGGTTTTGGGGGAGGCATGTGGAATGGGTCTTAGGGCTAGGGATATTTGGGTGAGGGGGGGCATACCACGTTTCCCTTAGATGGTCATCCTTGTCCTCCTAGTCCCTAGAGGGGGGAAGTCTCTCCCCATGAGATCGCTCCCACTGAGTACAACCCCCATGGGACTATCGGGTAGCAGCCTCACCTTCCTAGCCTCATAGGAAGGGGCTCCCCCTCAGGGAGAAGTGACATCTAAGGATTTCTCACAGAACATATGGCTCTACAGTAGTTTACTGAAAAGGGTGATGGTTGAACAGCAACCCGAACAACATGAAAGAACAGGAAATAAATGCAAACCTTCAACATCATCAGGTAGTCGTCATGACGCTGGATCTGAAGCAGGTTAGCCAAGGCCATCACACCTGCTTTGAAGTCCGGATTAGTAACTAAAAGGATGATAAAAACAAAGGTTTACTTGTTTGGCTCTAGAATGCAGAGTTCTAAAAATGGCAAATGCTTATTTTTAGATGGCTGGCGTTTAAAATAAGAACAATTACACTGAGAAACATTTACATTACACAATTTTTCTTGTATCTTGTGAAAAAATGTCTAAAAAAGTGAGTGAAATAGAATATACATCATACAAACATCTTAGCAATGAGATACAAGTTAATTGATTTTCACTGTTGGGTGCTGCGGGAGCAACTTGGCCTGCCCCCCCGCCACAATTGAAGGTAAACCCTGTTGGGCTTTTTCATGCTGATCAAAATATGTAAAGAAAAAGAAAAAAACGAAAATTGTGCTGCAAGCCCTCCACACTCGCCTGTTTGTGTTGGAGATATTTTTACATCTTCACCTTGATGTGCACTTTGATTTTAGTGTTTTAAAGTGTACATCCTTACTTCAAGACACTTGGCCATTTAAATAGGTTTTATGAATCTCCACTGCAAAATGGTCGACGCATCCTCGTGTAGAGGAGCCACCCTCAGTCTAGCCAGCTGCCCTGCTGTAATTGGGCAGCTCTTTCCTTGAAGACCCAATCCGGGACACCGGCAGGCGGAAGCCATCCCCTTAGATCAAGGCCCCACAAGTAAGTGCCTGTCTGGGACCGGGGGAGGGCCCGGAAGTGCCCCACCCCCACTTTCACCTCCACAGAAAATCATGGAATAGCTCACAGACAGGCAGGCTGTTAGCCAACAAATTTGGGCCCCTGCAACTCTACGCACCCTGCAGAATACCTATGAGTGATGGCTGGACATTGTCAGTGCCTCTCCACTTATCCTAATAACTGTTGAACCATGGTGTTCATATACCATTCTGCCTTACTTTATCTCACTTATTCCTTCTTTCACACATGTATTTTTTTTTTGCAAATTCAGCCTGGTGTGTTTTCTGCACCCCATTTTGTACTGCATTTTGTCTCTTTTTGCAAAAACAAAGCCTGGTGTGTGTTTTTAACATTTGTGAACTCATCTGCGGTACTAAAGTATTCCCAGTGCATCTGTTCTCCTGTTTGCCAGGGTTACTAGGCCGCCTGGCGAGTTTGTGCTTGGACTGTGCTGTGCAGCCTCTTCTCTCCCAGCTATCCTCTACCGCCCCTATGGCACTCACCATCTCCCCCATCTTCTCCAATTGCTACACTTTCACCTATCCGTCATCTCTCATGAAGTCTGGAAGAATAAAGCCAATAAAAGACATCCTGACCACCTACCCTGGCCTACCTATCACAGACGCCTATGTCAGCGCAACTTCTAGACAGATCTTCATGGAAATCCTCTTTTCTGTACTCTCTCCAGATCTATAGACTCATCTCAGTTAATCTCTTCTCTCGCCTCTCAGATCCTCACCCATTGATGGCGGCACTAGATGGGAGGTCCTCTTGGCGAGCTTTGTATCATTCAGGTGTATCATTAATGTCTATCACAAAGGCACCATCTTGGTTCAGGGTCCTCAACCCAACCTTCTCTTTGACCGGTACCTGCTGTCCCTCGTTAACTTCCTTCCCACACCTGCTACTCCTTCCACTCTCTCTGCACCCCCCTTCGACTGGTGTACTACGCCCCTGTAGCCCTCCTCGTAAAACCTTCAACGGTGGAGACCTCTTGCATCTAGCCACGCTGAATGCTTGTTCTGCCATCAAACGCACTGCCAACATTTGCCTCCTCCTCTAAGACATTGACCTAGACATCTTGGCTCTTACCGAGACGTGGTTTAGTGCCAGCTGAGTCACTGCTTTTGACTCCCTGACAGCTACAAGATCATCTCCAAGCCAGGCCCAAACCATGCTGGCAGTGGGGTTGCTTTAATATTCCCTGGGTGGTCCCTTCGTCCCTCATATCCACCCAGCATTACTGTTCCTTCAAGAGCCTGGTATGCAAGCTGGTCATCTCTCATACCTCCTCTCTGACCATCACAACCATCTAGCGACCACCTGGCTCTACCACCCTTTTTGTCTCTGAATGGGCCGATTTCTCCTCCTCTCTCCTCACAACCTCTAAACGCCTTCGCCTGGGTGATTTCAACATCGTCTCTCTATGTGACCTCTGCACCTCATGCTCCCCCTTTCCATTCTGGTCCTACCCACTCGACAGAAACACTTTCGATGTCTTGATGCCTTCATCTATACTGATCTTTCACCCCCCTCCTACTGATCACCCCACTCTCTCCTCTCACCACACGGCCCTCTGACCCCCACCTCCTCCAGCCCTGCCAACCTCGTTCACGAACATCCGTCTGATGAAACGAGTGTCCGCTGCTGCCTTCGCATCTACCTTCATCCCCCACCTCTCCACTACAGACTACCTCTACTCTCAGCAACCTCCATCTTGCCATTACTAATATCCTTGACATCCCTGCCCCAGTCATGGGATTACGCCTGAAACATGCCTCGAAGCGCAACACCTGGAACGACTCCGAACTGGCCGCCTCGAAACGCAAATGCAGAGCTGTGTAAAAGTGGCAGACCTCAGTGTTCGGGAGAATTCTCATTTCTGTGTTAATTCCCTTCTACCTTAGAGACCCCCAGCTATTTTGCTGGATTTTGGGACTTTGTGATTTTAATCCTGGAGTGAGACCTGTGTCTCACGCTCTTAAGGATTTTATCTGATTTGGACTGTTTCTTTTGGTTTTTGGAGTCTGAAACTCCATAGGCATCATCTTTTGTATTGTTACACACAGCACCCTCAGTGCAGTGTCATAGAGAAGTCCTTTGGATTTCTCTCAAGGTTTAAATACCTTCTCTTGGGTAAACTACTGTTCACAAGAGTAGTAAAGTCAAATTGACTTTACTTACCTTTTTCTCTTTGTAAACTCAGCACACACCATCTTATGTGGAGTGCTGAGGGGTTACTTAGTATCCCCTTTGTCTACATTCTCAATTTTCCTACTACTGAGTTTTTACCGCAGGCTGAATCCTCAGCTGCAGTGGGGTGACTATTTTGTCAAAATTGTCCCGTTCTTTTTTCACCATTTTTTGCTTGTGAGGTCTTTCTTGGGTTTTACTCAGCGTGCCAAACCAGGTTAGGTCTTGTTCAGTCTTTGGCGGGATTCTCGGCTGAAGCCCGCCTCTGGCTCCAGCGTGTCTGGCAGGGTGGAAAGCAAGGAGGTTCCCAAAACTCCCAGTTCTTAGTCTACTTGGTTACAGGAATGCACCCAAAGGCAATTGGCTGGCTGTCCTTGGAGGACAGCTACCCTGCTGTGTGAGTGACAGCTAGGCTGCAAATGAATGGGAGAAACCTGCATAAAAGATGAAGTCTCTTCGCGAGAAGGCAGAGTCGACCACTGGACGAAGGAAACGAAGAAAGAAACCGGAAGAGAAGCTTGCTGCACCTCCTGGACTGTTGGTTTGCCCGGCTAAGCCCTGCTGCAGTGCTGAAGCTCTAATTTTCGTATCGACTAGAGAAGCCTGGAACAGATGACTTCTTCCCTTGGGTTGTTGGGACCAACTGACCGCCAGATGAACTTGACTTGACCCCCACTCCCTGCTGGCAGTACTTCTTTGCTGCTGCTGGAACCGATTGCCAGGGGACAGGAACACCAGAAACAAGTACATCGTCTTTAAGCCAGATCCAAGCTCCAGGAAGATCCTGAAGACCCTCATGAAGCAGAGTGACCAAATATTGAGCCACCTCAACAGAGTTCTGGACCCCAGAAGCAATGGGAGCCCACAAGGTGTCCAAGAACCGTGGCGATGCTATTGACCGGTAGATAAAACCGCAAAGTGCTGCTGATCTGGAGTGAGTCCATTGTCGCTGCCGACCTTCAAACTGCAGTGCAGGAGTCCCACAGACGTCCCCCGCTCTTGTCCCCACGACTGAGGCCCAGGAACACAGGAACTGCAAGACTGCAACCAGAAGAAAAGCCAGTTGGATCCTTTTTCTTCAGACTCAGGTACTGTCTAACTAGGGGTACTTGACTTTTGTGTGTAGCTTGCTTGTTCTCACTGAAGACTTGCAGTAGCTGCCTTTTGCATCATTGCTTGCATCTTTGCTTTTCACAAGCCTACCAGCTTGTGGCCCTACAGTGATTCTATTCTACAAACGCTCATTGTGCAAGACTTCAAGAAGTGCCTCAGCTCCCCAGACTTTATTCAATTGACATTGGCTGTCCTGGTTCCCTGCAGACTTTCTGACACTTTGACTTGGTGTTTATCAGTCCCTCGAAAAGTCATACATACATTTACTTGTATTACTGGGAAAGGGTTAACATATACTTTGACTCTTCCCTCTCCTTATCTCATCATATCTCCCTCACTGCTCAGGCTTGTCGCTATCATCTCTTCAACATCTGTAAATCCATCCCTCTCGCACCTTCCATGCTCCCAAACTCTTAATATCCTCCCTCATCTTCTCTCGCCTTTTCTATTGTTCTTCTCTCTTCTTCGGTCTTCCGCTTCCCATCTTGCCCCCCTCAAATCCCTTCATCCCTCTGAGATACGTACTCTCGGTTTACTCACTTCTCATGACTATTTCCAACTCACTTTTTTACCTAGGAAGGCTTCCTTTCCACTACCAGCTTGACTTTCACTTCCTTTGTCTTTAAACCTTTTCATGACTTTGCTACTCCTTACCTATTCTCTCATTCTATACCCCATCTCCCTCCCTTCATTCATTATGCTGATCTCTTACTTTCTGTTCCCCCACCACCATGTGCCTCTTCTCATTTCTGCTCCCTTCAGCTTCTTGCCCCCTTACACTGGAACTCCCTACCTCTCTCTATCTGCTCCTCCCCCACCCATTCCTCTTTCTGCTCCTCATTGAAAGAACTTCACTCCCCTCCCTGATACCTTCCCTCTCTCTCTATCCCCCTCCCTCCTTCTATTATCCTCTGTTCTCCTCATATTTATCTGTCCCTGTCTCTTCTATGTTCTTCTCTCTTTTGTTGCTCACTTCACTCATTACTCTCTCCCTCTCGATCCTTCCCTACCCCCCTCCTCTCCTCTCCCTTCTTACTTGCAAATTGTTCTAAATGCCGATTTTATGGTTTGATTCATGTTTACTGTTTTGCTTCTACTGTTCCATGTTTTATGTGTTACTTGTTAACTTTAAAAGCGCCTTGGATTAAGGCGCTATATAAAACAAAAATACAAATACAAATACTTTGTTGGGGGATTGTAAAGTACTTACCTGTTCAGATAACCTTTTCCACAACTCAGTATTGCATTCAAGTATTAAAAGTGATATATCAATGTCCACAGTGTCCTAGCTATTGATCACCTCGGGGAGTAACAAGTGTGTGTGACACATCCCAAAAGGGCATCTACTTAACTGAAATCGAAGGAGCATTTTTGAAGTGTATTTTATGGTTACATAATGCCCTTTCTAAAGAAGGCTTATTTTAAAACTGACTGTTAAATTAATGAATAATTACTCTAATAAGAAACCTTGAGTAGAAGTGTTATCTGAATACTTGTCCCTGGGAACCTATATGTTACACCTCTACAGCTCACATTGACCCCTCTTGAGATAAGTCTGACTGCTCAGTCACTCAACCAACTTGTGTAGTACAGGCCTCTACCAAAGGTTGGGTTACCTATTGCCAAGAGGACAAGGCTGGTGTAGTCTCCCACACACAATCTTGTCTAACACTCCGGTTGACCCTCTGACAAACTGGCCTGTCGCCTGCTCCAAAGGTAAAACAGACTCTCCATCCGTGCCATAAAAACGGCCCACATCCAGGCTAGCATCTCTGGTGCATCCAAAAAAAAAAACGGCTGAACTATAAAAATCTGTTAGGAACTAGCCAACCCTTCCGCAGTCGACTCCTCGCCTCCTCCCTCCCATGCCCTCTGCAACGCACTGGCCACACACTCATTGCAATAACTCAGGACATCTGGAGCAGCCTTGTGTCACTCTCCCCTTCCATTCCCCCACACCTGTGCTTCCTACGGCCTACCATCCTCCCTCTGCCTTTCTCCCCTTTTCCTCTATCACACCTGTTGAGGTCACCAGAGTGGTCTGCGCCATGAAGGTCTCGACCAAACAGGTCTGCCACTGTTCCTCCAGAACCATTTAGGACAATATCGGCTCTCTTGCCCCTGCACTTGCTGAATTCTGTAACCACTCTTGCAACTGGATCTTTTCCCCCTCCTCCATCAAGCACTCCCTTGTGCGCCCCCTCCTGAAAAAACCTTCTGCAGACCCGTCTTGTCCAGCCAACTACCGCCCCATATCCATCACCCCCTTCCTTGAGAAACTCTTGGAGAAGCTGGGCTTCCCCCAACTGACACAGCAGACTGAACTTGTTGGTTGTCATCAATCTGGAAATCCGAGCATCCAGAGGAACGGAAACTGCTCTTCTGAACACCCGCAAGGAATTACTTGCATCTCTTGATTCCAACTCTCCAGCTGTTCTCATTCTACTCGATCTCTCCTCTGCATTGGATAGGGTGAACCACTCCATCCTCATAAAACGGCTCCACGATACCCTGGGTATCTTGGAGCGAGCACTAGACTGGCTGACTACCTTCCTCCGCGACTGTCCGTCCCAAGTTATTCTGGGCTCTTTTACCTCCCTTAACTATATGTCCAACTGTGGCGTTCCCCGGGGCTCCAACCTTTCTCCCTGGTTCTTCAACACCTATCTTGCTCCGTTCACAAACCTCATTTCCACCTTCTCCCCTAACTTCCAGTGTTATGCAGATGACACAAAACTCTTCTTCAAACTTCGCTCTGACCCTCCCCCTCCTACTTCCTCCATCATTCCTGACTGCCTATCTGCCATGTAGTCCTGGTGTACTTCCAATGATGTCTGCCTCAGCAAGACTATGATCCTTCCCTATTGGGACCCTTGCTCCTTCCTTCTTCCCTTTACTCTGGCCATCTTCTATGAGCTATCCCCCTTCTCCTTCATCTGAAGCCAGAAACCTTGGAGTCATCTTCGACTCCTCTCATTCCTTCCTCCGTCCGTCCGTCCCTCCCATTCAGGACCTTGCCAAGAAGGCCCACTTTCAACTCCACCTCCTCAAAGGAATTCTTCCTTTTCTCACTTTTCCCCAGAAGCTCAATGTCTCTAGAGCTCTGGTTCTCTCTAGGCCAGACTACTGCAATAGCCTTTTCCTTACGCTACCCTCTTCTCTACGACCCCTCTAGCTAATCTAGAATAGGGCTGAGAGACTTATCCTTGGCCTCAAGCCCACGGACCACATCTCACCAGCCCTAAAAACCCTCCACTGGCTCCCGGTTGCTGCAAGGATCAAATTAAAATACCTCTGCATCATCCATAAGGCTGTCTGGGGCTGGGGACCACGATATCTACAACTTGCTCTCACTAAAAACTCTTCCCTCCAGATCTTTACGTTCCTCCGGCACCAACTCTGTGTGTCAAGTGCTTCGCTAAAGAGTGTGCTCGTGGCCGATCCCATTCATCGGCAGGCTCTCTCCTATGGTGCAGCCTCCCCCTTCCTCTTCCTCTTCGACTTGAGCCGGATCTCCTCAAATTCCAGAAGCACCACAAAACTTTCCTTTTCACATCTTCCTTTCCTTCATCCCTCCACTGCTAAACCCCACAGTTGCTGAGATTGGTGGCCAGGGTCCTTATGTGTCCTCTTGGGCTCGGGTCTCCCCCAACCACCTTCAGCCGCTGCCAACACTTGCCTTGGCACCCACTGGCCTGTGCCACCAAAGGCCTGCACTTATTTATCGACAGCTGACCACCCTCACCTAGGCACTTAACAGCTGCTCGCTCCCTAGCCCTTGCCCCCACTCCCTCATCCCTTCCTTCTCTGCATGCGCAGATTCTGAATGCTCACAAGGCCTAATAGGTCTGCCTCTATCACTGTTATATTTGCTTTTCATCCCATGTTTCCTCCCTGTTGCCCTGTGGGCGCTTTTAAACACAATTTACTTGATGTATAAGCGCCTTACAAATGCACAATAAAGAAAATAAAAGAATACAGAAAAGAGATGTCCTATAACGGTACATACAACCTTGGATGTGATCATGCTAGATCTGTATAAAAGCCTGGGAATAACGTTATTACAAGATGGTTATGACATCACAACTGCCCTGTAACTAGAAAATGACATCACAACTTCTCCGTGATCAGTTACTACGCTTCAGTTGTGATGTCACAATGCCTGCTGCTTGAGCTAGCAAGGATCGGAATTCCAGCTGTCACTGCAGCAGTTCATTAAAGCCAACACACACTTTTCAAATCCCTTGCTTGTTAAATAGTTTTCTGTGACCGTTTACAGCAATTGATTGCCTGGGAACTGTTTATGGTAGAATGTTTTATTTGTGCTGTGCATATGTGAAAAAAGTGCATGATATTACTAATCTTAAAGTACAAAATAAAAACGTTTTTCCAACGCATTTTATTAAAATGTTAAACTATTTTTCTGCAACACATTAAAAGTTGCATATTAGCATTTTAAAAACCAAACTGATTCTACATTGATTACATGGATCAGCAAATGGAAGATCTCTAAAATTAGATTAAGCTAGAGGCCGGGTATTAAAGGGGATGACAGTGTGCGGATATATACTAGTACAAAAATACACCTCTGTATGTAAAAAGGATATTGCAAGACACCACAGATTTCCGTGACCTTATAAAAGCTCTTATTTGGCCATGTAACCCCTTGGTGACTTGTAATATCCTTAACGTATGGTAAGGGGCCCTTTATCCCTTCTATATGTATAAAACAGAAAATGTGTTTGTATGTTCCTCGTACAATTCCACACTGTTCCACCAAACTTCACCACATTTTGCATAGTGACCCGTTAGGACCCTTCGGACATTACTGGCTACATGACATTTGGACACCCCACCCCTTTCCCTGGATTTCACCCTCTTCACGCAAGAGACGGTTGCCTGAAATCAACGAAACATCAATGTGTTCATAGAAGGATCTGTATTGACATGAGGAACAAAACTTGGTCCCTTTTGGACCTAGAAAACCACATTTCAAGGCCCTAGGACACACCCTTTTCCAGAGATTTGGCCACAAAACACTGCACCGCGCCAGCGGTGGCGACGGGTGGGGAGAGCGCACACAAAATCCCAGTATGCTGAAGCACTAACTCACGCCTTCCCTCCATGTCTGCTCCGGGGTATGTGAGCAAGCCACAAGCACCCACTGTCAGTGCAGTTTACTTCCGAGTGCAAAGCATATCAAGTGATGAGCGACTGTCAAATGATGAGTGTTATGTCCGTCTACAGAACCCGGCGCAGTGCTGGTACTTTTTGCTAGTATATAATAAATTGGAGATTTTAAAATACTGCAAAGACGAATTACATAGTACTTTTATGGAAAAACTGAGTGAGCAAAGAAAAGATTAATGTAAGTAAAGGGGACATGATGATAGGGAGGTTTTTCCAAAGCCCTTTGAGTGCTGTACTTTCGTGAAATAGCAAGGGAGGTGGGGTCATCAACTATTACTATTGGTAGTGTGGCTGAGCAGTCAAGCTTCTCTTTTAGGACGGGGTTGGCAGATATAAAAGTACACACAGGTACAATAAAATACACCACACAATATACTGTAAAATGATGTGTATACTACTAAGTACTGTATATTGTTAAAACAGTACTACCAGGAATACAAAAACAAACTCAGTAAGTAAATAGAAATCACAGTAATGTGTGGAACATGTTCTACCTCCAAGGTTTGGATATTAGACAGATCCTAGCAGGCAAGTACTTTATACATTATATAGGTCAAAGTAGGGATTGAATTCAGACAGGCTATACTGGTCATGGTTAAGTTGATTTTCATTTCTTTGGTGTGGGGGGGGGGGGGGGGGAAGAGGGTATAGCTCAGCAGCAACGTGTTCGTCTTGGAAGCAAGACCACGCAAAGCAACACAGGTTTGAATCCCGATTCCACGCTTAGCACCAAATCTCTGGCATTAAGCGCGCTATAAAAGAAAAATTATAATTATGCAAAATCTTCCTCACCTGAGAGATCCCAGAACTTTTTGCTAGACTTGTGGATTCTTTTTCCTTGTTCCTGGGTGAGTGGGAACCTTTTCCCTCACCCTTTCTTTGACTCTTTTTATAGGTGTCACTTTGGTGACTCCATATTTTTGATTATATCTTTCCTATAACTTTTTGGGTATCTAAATTTATTTATTGCAGCAGACAGCACTTTATGTGCAGAGTTGCCATTGGGTCTACCCTTTTTATTTTCTCTTGATTTACCTTGGGTGAACTACTGTTCCCAAGGGTGGAGTGGGATTTTCATCCCATTTATATTTTATATAGTGAGACCTGCACATCCCACCTTGTGTGGAGTGCTGGGGAGATCCCCTTTCACACTGCTCCAGTAAATTTTCTGATACTGTGACAAGCTTACTATTATGGCTGCTGGCAGTGGAAATACTTTAAGGACATTACTATTCCTATCAGGCTGTCGAACCAGCCGTGGTACGAGGGTCACCATTCTGCTAGAATGGTGGCTTCTTTCTTTTTTCTCTTTTGTAGTGAGCTTGTCCTTTCTTAGCCCTTTTTCTGCCGTCCAGGGTGAGGGAGGTCCTGGTTGAAGTTTTGTCTTGGGAGGGAACCCTTTGTGTAGACTACTGAGGCTCCAGAGTGTCTAAAGGCAGGAAGTGAGGAGCCTGAAACTCTGCAGCCCTTATCTTCTGGTGTGTTTGAGCGAAACCAGTTCCCACTGGGGGGCTGGCTGTCCTGAATGGACAGCCACCCGCCCCATTCTGTAAACTGCAGGGAGAGTTTGCAGAAGTTGTGTGTGGGTTCCTGTATAACTGTCCGATTCTGGAAGCTGAAGAAAAGTCTACCACTGGATCCGAATCTGAAGATGAAGAGAAGACGACTGTAGCGGATTCCAGCGACCAGAGATACCTGCTGTGCAACCAGAACCTGTTCTGAACCTTTCTTCCAAAGAAGACTACTCCGACTCAGAGACTGCTGTGTCCCTTCAGTCTTGAGACAAACTGTAAAACGAGCAATTCCACGACATGCTGTGACCTTCCTGGGCTGCAAACCGCTAATACCATGGGACCTCAAGGGGAATGCGAGCGGCGACAACTGTCCTTCATCTGGTACATGTAAAAGGGCGCCATATCCATAGAGCCACGAGAAGCACCGAAGATTCCTTTGTTGGGAGCCTTTTCTGTTGACTGCTGCTGCACGTTTCCATCTAGTGTCCGTTCTTTCGTCACCACAACCAAGAATCCATTGACCAGGTCCTGTGCTGCTGCATCATGAAGGTGTCCGCCTGCAAGCTCTTCTTCACTGCTGAGGTACTGTGTATGCTTGGGTAATACTTACCTAAATTCTTGCGTCGATCGTGTGTGGCTCAGTGGGTGATTTGTGTGTTTCGGTGTTTGCCCATACCGTTCGCCCAGGCCTAAGGCTGGAATGCATCTAGGGAGCCTTCTACACAAAGTCCCTGAAAACTTTCTAATAACGCTAATGCATGTACTTGTTTGACGAGAAATCCTCTGAAACTCTCGACTTTCCTGCATCTTGACCTGCCAGTTGGCCACTAGAAAACTAGTTCCCGTCTTCTGTCTCAGAGATCACTCACTCATCCGTTAGAATAGGGAAGGACTTGAAGTATAAGCCCATGTTTTGAAAAGATAACTTAATTGCTAAAATGTGTTAGGTTTGCAAATGTATCTCTGAAATAGAATAAGTTACATCTCTGAAATAGAATGTTACAAAGTGTTACCAAGTTCTTACTTAACTTTGAGTTGCTTGTTGCCCCTCTGGAAAGTATTAGAGGTTATTTACTTACCTTTAATCGGGGTTCTGAAAAGTAATCCGAATGTAACTATCTATTCTGAAAGAATACTATGTTCTGTATTTTGCAATGTGTATATTTGTTAACAGTGTTGGTATAACTAGAGCATCCCAAAAACAGAACACCATTGTAGGTTAACATTACTGTCTGCTCCCTTGAATTACATTGTGTCACACTAATGTTTTACTCCAGGCAAGTTGCAACATTTAGATATGTTTCCCCAGTGCACACTGCACTTCCACTGCAAGAATAATGCTCCACAAGGGAAGATGCCCCTCCAAAATGGCCGCCGCCATTTCTTTTGACCCATTCAGCATCCAGAAGGGCCTGGTACAGGCCTCTGGTTTCAAGCAGCATGAATGGCTGCCTTCACATCATATGGGGAAACGACCCCAGAGCTGGCAGGCGCAGCCGGTCCATTTCCAAGGGCAGTTTCAAAGGGCTATAATGCCCGTCTTGGCCTGTCCTGGACAGTCCGGGACGCTGGCGGCCCCCCCCTCCCTCCTCCCCTATGTCCGCAGCATGCCCTGCATCCACAGCTGACCAGGAAACATCGGCAGATTGACTGGAATGACCGTGCCTGCACACCTCCACTCCAAGGTAACACTGCTGCAATTTCAGCCCCAGTCCGCTGTAAGCACTTTCCTCTGCCCAGCTACCAAAAACAGGCAGACCAGCGTCTTTAGAACTGTAGCAATACCCACTCGCAACAATCCCCACCACATACGGATATCACCACTAGGAGACACACTGCCCAAATCTTGCAACTCTTGGTCCACCCTACTGTTACACAGCACCCAGGACCTCTGAGCAATGACACATGGGCTACCTAAACCTACGACATTCCTCCATCCAATAGTGCATTTTGGCACCTCCCTCAGCCTCACTAGCTGGCCCGCACCAATCACAGTACTCAAGACTACCCACACCTCCGCCCCTCCCACATCAGGATGAAGGTCCATCACCCAACCTCGTGTTGAGCCAGACCTGACCCTTGTCAGTTATGCAGGCATAGTACCCTCATCCATCCATCGTATTATTGCCATCCCACCAACCCACCACGAACAAACACCCACCTAGATGACCGCAAGGTCAGCACACTCCGTTCAAGATCTAAATAATCAGCACTCACCCAACCCACTATGAACAGAAACACCCACCTAAGGGACTGCATGGCCACTACTCCCAGCAGCAGATTAAACTACTCGGCACTGCCCAGTCAACCCCCTCCAGACCATTGACTGCTAAGGACACTAAATATCCTACCATAGTAAAGGCCTTGACAAGCCATCCTCGCAGCTCCCAAACGTCTCCAAGCAAGGTAGCACCTGTTACGATCCCACCTAGCCCGCCTTTCAAGCATCTACCTCGCTTACCTCTACATTGTTCTCTCATCAATGCTAGATCTATTTGTGCGCATGCCCCAGATATCCATGACTTGATGAGCACCCATAACCTTGACATCCTAGCATCCACTGAAGCTTGGCTGCATGCTGCTTCAGGCCCAGCTCTATCGTTGTCAGTCCCACAGGGTTCACAATCTTGCCAGACTGAACGCCAGAGGCAGAGGGTTAGCGCTTATAGCAAGGGATTCCCTTCCCATTAGAGTCTGCAACTCCACACTAAGCGACAACTGTTACATATCTGTCAAGCTTACCCTTTCAGCCTCTGACACCATCACCCTTCACACCATCTAGCCCCGGTTAGGCAGAATTTGTATGCAGTACCCTTTGCAGTTTTCTGGAACGGAGTTGTACACATCCATATTCTTCTTCTTACCCAGACCAAGGGGCTCTAAGGATACACTGGCCTGAACACCCAAGGGTTCTTCAGACAATAGGTGAAAGTGGGCACTAGCCATTTGTACTTCCCCCTCAGGTATGAAGGCTAAGGAGGCAGTGCTGACCCCTGGCATCTGGGATCTCCTTTCACATGGTCAGTTGGCCCACAGACATAGCATTTACCAAATGCTCTCTGGAATGGCGGTGCCTGCTGACCTCCCTCTGGTTGCGCACCAGATGATTCACTAGACCTACCAGAATTCCCATGGGATCTACCGTTATGTGGTTTGGGGGCCTCTTCTGGTTGGTTGGAATTAGAAATATCTTTACTCATCTTTGTGCTGCTTCCCCTCATCCTTTTTGTGAGTGGCCCCAGAATCCTTATGAGTGGACCTGTTGGCAACCCACGAGTCAGCTGCTCTTGCTATCTTTTTGGGATCAATCTCTTTAGAGTCAGCCAAGTGCTGTCTCAGCTCAGGAGAGCAGGCATCAAAAATAGATTCCAACAAACAGATTTCTCATTCCTTCAAAAATATTAACTCTGTAACCCGTAACCCATCCATCTAAGTTTTTCAAACAGGCACACACCCAGGTAGCCCATGGGGTACCCATCAGTCTTTTTGAGGGTCCTAAACCTCAAGGTACCTGGAAGGAGTTTTCCCAAAACTAGCTATCAAAGCTAGCTTCAAATTTTCATACTCCAATCTTTTAAAGTTCCCCCACCTCCATTACAGCATCGGTTGCAAGCTGGAGGAGCCTAGACAAAAGCCAAGGAATAAGCCGATTCCCTGTGAAACCCTGAATCCTATAGTTATATTCAAAAGCACCCAACCAATTCAAAATATCAAGCTTCACCTCGTACATACTCACAGCTTCATTAGGCATGCCATGTCTCTTAAGACTGGAAGACCTAGAAGACTCTGAGATAGAAACATTTTCAAAAGCATCTTGCATTCCCATTTCCCTTAGTTTGAGTTCTTGATGTTTGCTTTCAGTTTGCATTTGTAGCCTTTTGAACTCTAACTCAAGTCTAATTTTTTAAAGAGAGACACATTCTGGACTCACTATTGGACTGGTAGGGTCCCCGTGGCTAAAGGTTGAGGCCCAAGAGCTTGTTGAGGTGCAGAGGGGCCCACATCCTGAGACTCCTCTAACGCTTCTGACTCTTCAATAACATTAGAGTTAGACTGAATCATTATCATCCTCATCAGCATGTTCCACATTTTCTGAAATAGCAGGTGTGACAGGCCTACTATTCAGGTTTTGATGATTCAACAATCTTTCAATTAATTAATTTTTCTTTCCTTTAACAGGGAGATTCCTGACTTTGCACATTTCTTTCAGTTGCTCCACTGTTAAAAGGATCAGGGCTACCTGTCTGGGGTTTTCCATAACTGGCATGTTGAAATTGCTTTTCTAGTGGTGCTTAGCCTTGTGAAGGTTACTACTTGAACAAATGTAAAGCAAACTCTCAATGTAACTACAATTTATCCTCACCGCTTGCCACCAGTGTTAGGCAGAGTTTGTATGCAGTACCCTTCGGGATCACTACACACAACTAGGTATACAGGTGTAAGCTATACCAACCTTTGGCATAAGTCTGTACTACACAGTTTTGGTAGTGGAGCTGAGCAGCCAGGCTTATCTCTAGAGGGGAATGTGAGCAGTAATGATATCACACAGAGGTCTACAATCACAAATGTTCAAGTAAACTCTTACACTCAAGGTTTCTTTGATAAATACTTATTAATGTATTTATCTGTCAGTTATAAAACATTCATAAGAAGGAGGCAATATAATCACACACAAATATACTTCAATACTATTTCAGAATAATTTTCAAGAGGAGTAAAAGTCAAAGATTATTAGAACATAAAAGGTTACAATTATTCTTAGACAGTGCAAATACCTTGAGTTCAGCAGAATAGTCAATTCAATTCAATAGGCTAGGCCAAAGTCAATGGACTAAAGTCTTGGATAGGATAAAGCCGTTCTGGTAAGTAAACGGTAAAGTCTCTGCCAAAGTTCTCGGAAGAAGTTTGTAAAAAGAAGAACCATATGTTGGTTCACAAGCTGATTAGGCCTGTGAGTTGCAAAAGTTTCAAGCACTTTCACTGCGAGAGGTAAGAACTCTCAGTCTTATTTCCACAGTACCTTGCAATGAAGAAAAAGATGCAGCTGGTGACTTCTATTCCTGGCAGTTCGCTGTTCCTGTGCCTCAGTCGTTGGGGACAAGAGGGAGGACGTCAGGGGACTCCTGCACTGCACTGCGACTGGTCAAAAAGCTGGCATTTGGCAAATCTTCAATTCCAGTGGCTGTGAGAAAAGCACAAAATGGTGTCCCTCTCCCTGGTTATACGGATTCCTGCGGCACTCTGAGGAAAATGCAACCAGCTCCGAGATTGATATACAGGTGGCTTACTGTCCAGTTGATTGGGCCCATCAACTCAAAGGGAAAAGTCGTCATGCAGGGGCTTCTCTATCGAGGTGAACTGGAGATTCGGACCTGCAGCAGGTTTTCACCTGGCAAACCAATGGTCCAGGAGTTGCAGCAGCCGTCCTCTTCAAGCTCGTCTTCGGTTCTTTCGTTCCAGTGGTCGACTCTGCCTTCCAAGCCAAGAGACTCGCCTTTTATTCAGTTCTCTCCCATTCATTCCAGCCTAGCTGTCACTCACCCAGCAGGGTGTTTGTCCTTGCCGGACAGTCAGCCAGCCAATTATCACAGAGTGCATTTGGGTCTCCTGGAAGACCAAGTACAAGGAGTTTCGGGCACCTCCCTCACTTCTTGCCCACCCCAGAAACTTGGGCACCAGAGGCGGTCTTCACTCCTGAAGCCCACCAAAGGCGAATGAACAAAGAGACCAAACCTGGTTTGGTGTGCTGAGCAAAACTCTAGAAGGACCTTTCCACAAAGAAATGGTGAAAAAAGACGACCGGGACCTATTTTTACAGAGGGGGCTCAGACGCCATCTTTAACAACATGTCTCCTGCGATTTAATGCTACCAGTGTTCGCCTTCGGAAAAATCATGGTAGTTCATTGTAAAACCACTGCCACCAGCTATTCTGAGAGGAAAGGGTAGCATTTGACTACTACATCAGTATCTAGACACAGGGGATACTAGGTAACCCCTCCAGCACTCTATTGTAAGATGGGGTGCGTTGGGTCTAGGAATTTAAAAGACTAGTAAAGTCCATTTCACTGTACTTACTCTGGGAAACAGTAGTTTATCCCAGAGAAGGTATTTAAACCTTGGGAATGCCTGAAAGGCTTCCATGTGCCACTGCACTGAGGGTGCTGTGCGACACAAATGATGCCTATGGAGTTGTTTAAACTCCATAATTAAAAAAGAAACAAACACAGAAACACATTGATTTGAAAAGTACAAAGTCCCAAAGTTCAGCAAAAGAGCTAGCGGTCTCCAAGGTAGAGAGGAATTACCACATGTATGAGACTTCTCCCTAACAGCCCCCAAGGTCCATCACCTTCCTTTGAAGAGAACATCCTACTTACATTGGGCGCCAACATCAAATCTTCTTCAAAGGTTATTCTCATGGGAGTCTTTAATCTAGGATTCAACGACCCTGCAGATTTAATTTCCGCCTCATTCACCAACTCTCTGAATGCATTCGGCTTCCAACAAACTGTTACCTCTCCTAAGCATAACAAAGTAAGAACCCTTAACTGAATTGCTGATCTAAATTGCTAGGTTAACATCCTTACCAACAGCCCTTTCCCATGGTCGATCACAACATTGTGCACTTCACCATCTCACCTACCGCCCACATGAAACCAACCACCATCCCACTGCACCCCACCCTAGCCCGCAGCACTAAGAATATCACCAAAGAGCATATTGCACACCCTACTAAACTCACTCTTGCCGGAGGCACCCTTTGCCACTGACCCAAACATACTTGTTGATCTGTACTGTAAGACTTTGACAGCTGCCATTGACACTGTTGCACAGCTAAGGCCATGCAAATTGAAACCATTGGCACACAGACACCCATGACTTACCCCTGAACTCCTAATACTCGGTTTTAAAAAACGGCTAGCAGAAACTGATTGCAAGAAATCACCAACCGAATCAATGAAATTTGTTCTCCATGCTGCCAAACACTATTAAAAAGCCATACTCTCTGCTAAAGCCACCACCTACAACGCCTGCATTGCCAATGTGAAATCAAACACTTATGTGCGGTTTGTCATTCCTGGGGAACTGGAATCCCCTACCAATCCCCCAACCACTATCTTGAAAGAGGATTTCTGGTGCACCACGATTCAGAACGCCATGCTCATTTAAATTTAAACTTTGCATAGAAAAATCGACACCAAGCAAGTCCTCCGCAAACCCTCGCTCCGACCTACAGCAGACACGACTGTCTCTGCCTACAACCACCCATCCCTGCCGATGTCTCAGAAGTCGATGTTAAATCTATTATAAAAGGTCTTAAACAGTCTTGTTGTATAGGTGACATCTGGCCTGCAGCCCTCATTAAAGACTGCATGGAATCTAGGCACCCTTCATTGCTTCCTTCATTAATACCTACATTCACTACCAGCATTTTCCCCACCAGCCTTAAGGAATCCTGGATTCGCCCTCTAATAAAAATAAAAACTTGTATGAAGGTACGATCCCTACTACTGCCCGATAACCGTCCCCTTTCTACTAAAGATTCTGGACAGACTGGCTTATCTGCAACTCCAGAGCTACCCGGAAGATAATTACATCCTGGGTATGCACCAGTCAGGGTTCCGCCCAGGCCACAGGACTGAATCAGCGCTACTTGATCTAAAGATATAGATAAATGAAATTAGGGACAATGGAAAGTCTACATTATTGCTACTCCAAGATCTGTCTGCTGCATTTGACCAGGTGGACGACAAAATTCTTGGCCAACATCTTTCCTCTGCAGCTAACTTCTCCCCGGAGGCCACAACCTGGATTGACTCCTTCCTAAGCGAGTATTCTCAGAGATCACTAGTGCCCCTCCGCCACCCATCACCTGAGGTATACCAAGGATCCTGTGTATCACCAGCTCTGTACAATATTTTCACTAAAACACTATTCTTCCTTCTGGACTCAATCGGCATATCTGACAAAAACTATGCCGATGATGCATAAATATTACTACTCCCACTCCGGCAACTACATCGAGGACTCTACCACACTAAACTCCTTATATTCGACCAACCAGGTGTGGATGGCCTCCCACCGCTTATGCTTAAATGATGACAAGACAGAGATCCTACTGGTGGGCTCCCCGTCAGGGATTAAGAAGTTTGATGCACTATATGCCGCCTTCAACATTGACAGCAGCCACACACCAGTCTCAACCTTTCTGAATATGTTAGGAGTGTGCCTGGATGCCACACTATCCCTTTCACGGCAAGTATTGCCTCTTCAGCCGCCTACACAACCAAATTAATCAATGCAGCCAGACCCTTCCACTATCCGGACAGTTGCCTCACTATAGCCAAAGCTAGTATAGGATCAAGGCTGGACTGACTATTGTAATGCCCTCTTTGCTGGCACTTTGTAGACAACATTAGAAAGATGCAAGCATATCTCTCTTAATAGACCTTTCGTAAGTCAATAAAAACACTTGTTCACTTGACTGTCCTCCAGCACGAGTTTGTTTAGCCTTATGAGCAATGGCCTTTCCAATACACTAACACTCTTTTTAACCTGAAATGTACAACTTTTATGATCTCTGTGTAACTGTTTTTGTAGCAGCGCCTTGATGCCCCTGGGGTTAGCGTGCTTTAGAAATGTAAAAATACACAAATAAATAGTGCTCTGCCATTCTAAATGTGCAACTAGGTTTTACTCAGCTTGAACTGCATACTGCTCTTCTAAATAAGGGTTATACTTTGGTTTGCATACCATAAGAGTCGTGTCCCAGCTACTGGAGCTAGAGCAGGAGCTTGTTCTGTGCTGTGTGCTGCAGGAGCAATGCTGGCAACTTCTCAACATCATTCCCGAGATGCGAGGTAAGCCAGTGGGCTTCCAGAATCAAACAGCTGCTCAGCTGCACATTTGCCAATATATTTGTTCGGAGCCTGGAGTAACCGCAGTAATTGTTCCCGGATATCGGAAGTGAACCGCGAGGATTCCACCCTCCAAGATGGCAGCCAAAAACGATTTTTGCACCCTGGAATCAACATTGCTTCAGCCGACAGTGGATTGGCAAGTGTGCCTTTCTTGAACCAATCAACAGGCGCTGGCAGGCGAAAGCCAGTCCCCAACAAAGGCCATCCAACTAAGGCTCCTGTCAGAGCCTGTCTGAGCCGTAAGGACCAAGGGACAGAGGACCGGACACCAAGCTGTACTTCTTCCTTACCATACTCGTGCTACCATACCTCTGCATACCTGTCCCCACCACGAGCATGCTCCGATATGAAAGTACTTACCAGGTGGACTATTAAACACCACTCAACTAAAATACTCACTGCCTTCAATCAGATTACATCACCTGCCACTTCAGCTGCTGCTTTAACCATTTGTACCACTTGCACTTTAACCCTGTGGTTCCGATGCAGTCGTCCATCTATGCACTTGCTAAACTGTCAAATCAAGCTGTAATGAAACCCCTCACATCGGTATATCTAGACTGCCACAGCTTCTAGCATGATCGTGCACTTAAAACGCCATGTGTATACTGCTACTGCCTACACTCTCGACTGCCGACATTTTTACTAGAAACTGCTTCGAAGAGCCTTCACAGTATACAGCATAATATCCCGATCCTGCCTTACAAATCTGTGCCATAATTGCTTGTACAACAACTCAATGTGTAAACTCTTATATCTGTACCTAGCTAATGCTCCTTTCTTAGTTGGAGCAACCGCACCACTTTATTGGCAATATTGAGCTCTCGCCACTGTGACAACTAATGCCATTGCTATGTCAGCTTTCATACTCGTGTTGTTACCATTGCTGCAAATGTTATCCCGTTCTGCATGACTGACGGCTGCGCCTCCCACCATCTTGCTACCACCTGCCCCCGACTTGTTAGATCTGACTAAACCCGCACGCTTACCCATGACACTGCGCATGAAGAAGCCCCCATACACTAGAATCCACATGGATATTGCCACTTTAAAGGATGTGCCTTGCACAGCAGGCTGCTATATCCAGTTAGGGAAGGGCCTAGTTCGCCTACGTTGTGCCCGTCACCACCCATCCCATGCCCCACCCCTTTCCTCAACAAAATCTCGCCCTTCCCTGCTCTAACCCCCTCACTTAATACCCCCCCCTCGCAATCAGGACAAAGTGAGGCTATACCCTATCACCAATGCCCGCCTTTCAGCCACACTTCCGCCAGACGGACGCACAAGAACTTACCGCCTATCCGCACGGACAGCCCAGCTACACTCCCATGCCCACATGGCCCTTGTGCTGCCGGCCCTCACTTTACAGAAACTTCTCCCACATGATTCACAAACCATCGTCCCATTACCTTCCTCACGCCCCATTGATGGGCACACCAGAAGACTTAGACTGTCTTCTCACTCCAACCAATTCCACATCCAACGGCACCAGACACACATGGCTGTCAACTATAACTTACAGAAACTTAAGATACACAACCATCTAGATGCAGAACTAGCACCACACCAGAGTAATAACAGCTCACCTACCACAAAGGGGCCCACCGCTCATCTCACCTCATCCAAAGAGACACACATAGGATGATAGATCAGAGTGTCGCACAAATGTAAATACACCCTCTAAAACTCCAGACACTGTCAATGAGACCGTACACCTAAAAGGGGCTCCCATTAAACGCCAGATCCATCACCACCCATGCTCTGGACATTGCAGACGTCATCAAAACCAAGGATCTAGATTTCAAAGCAGGCTCAGAAATCTGGCTCCACACAGCTTCGGGCCCCCACCTATCCTTAGCCATCCCAGAAGGCTACTCTATCTATAGGAAGGATAGAACAGAAGCAAAAGGAGGTGGAGTAGCCCGACTAGCCAAGAAAGCCTTAAACCTAAGAACTTCCACTGAACCTCCCCTCACCTCAGGTGAAGTCATCACACTAAAAATCTTATTCACACCTACCTGCACCCTCACTCTACACATCGTCTACAGGCTCCCAGGTCCTACCACTACATTCAAAGATTACATAATTTCACTCTTAGCTCACAATATGATCCCTCAATCTAAAGCCAACATTCTTGGCAATTTCAATGTAGGATTGCTGACTCTCTAAATAGACATGCATGCCCTCCTAGCTAATTCCATGAATGCCTAAGGTTTCACACATCGAATCTGCTCACCTACTCATGAAAAAGGACGTACCTTAGACTGCAGAGCTGACACCAATTGTGTCACAGACATACTCGTCAGATCACAACATCACAATTTTCTCTACTACTTTTATTACTAAAACTGCTAAACATCCCCTAACCGCATCCACAGCTCTATCCAGAAGTATCAACCGTGATAACATATTACCACTTCCAACACCTTTATTGGATCGGACATATTCTGACAACGACCCATCAGCACTGGTCAGTCAATATAATAAAACCTTGACTGCAGCTATTGAAAAGGTAGCCGCTTTGAAAATTAAAAAAAGCCAAACCAATTGCACAGATTAACTCTTGGTTTACCCCTGAACTCCAAACCATGCGTGCAACCAAAAGGTCAGCGGTAAACAACTAGCTAAAGTCACCAACACCTGAGAACAAAACCCTTTTCCAGACACTAGCAAATAACTACAATAAAGAAATCATTAAAGCCAAACGCAAAGTCTACAACCAAAGAATCCAGAACGCCCAATCAAATTCCAGAGAATTATTCACTATTCTCCACGAAATGGAACCACCAGCACCCACACCAGACCACACCATCAAACATGAACAATGCTGCTCCAATATTCAAAATGCCTTAGCAGACAAAATGTCACTACTACAACAAAAAATAGAACTAAAAAAAATCTAAACTTAACCTCAACCTTACCACGCTAACCACACTTCCATTAACGGAACTACACAAGGATAGTAAATTCATTATCATGCCCGTGTCCACCCTAGACACCATCAATATCATTAAAGGTCTAAAACCGTCAAGATGTAAAGGCATCACCTGCCCTGAAACTCTGGTAAATGAATGTGCTAATGAATTAGCACCCTTCATAACCAGCCTCATCAACAGCTCATTTGCCACCAACACAGTACCGAATGACTTAAAGGCAGCCTGGGCACTTCCGTTACTAAAAAACCTACACTAGACCCCAACATCCCCACGAACTTCTGACCCATCACCACAGTGCCATTTCTATTTAAAAACCTTGATTGTGCAGCCTACATGCAGATCCAAAAATTCCTAGAACTCAATCTCCTAGGTCGCAGACAATTAGGGTTTAGACTCGGTCACGGAACAGAAACAGCCCTTCTAGATTTAAAAACGCAAATGGACCAATACAAGGATAAAGGTGACCTATGCATCCTCCTCCTAATAGACATCTCTGCAGCCTTTGATCTGGTCAATCACGACATATTGTGCCAACACCTTGAAACAGCGGCTCACTTTTCTCCTAAAGCCATTAAATGGATTGAATCCTTCCTCGGACTACAAGGGTCTTCTCTGACAGCAGCCCCCCCTGTCTTTGTAACCTGTGGCATACCGCAAGGCTCATGCGTGTCACCCACCTTATACAATGCATTTACTAAGCTCCTATTCGATAAGCTTGACAAAATGGGCACCATGTATACAAATTATGCGGATGATACGTAAATTCTTATACCGATCACTGGATGTTATGACAGACACCAAAAATCTAAACAAAATGTACCTCGCAATCCAAGCATGGATGGCTCTTTATGAATTGTGCCTTAATGACGACAAGACTAAGTTAATTCTAATCGGAAACAAAACTAAGCTAAGCAATCTCCCACAACAAAACAAATCATTCAACATTGATGGCAACACTATCATGGTCACCAACGAAATAAAAACTCTCTGGGTCTACATTGACTCTACCCTCAACTTAGACAGTCAGGTCAATGCTTTAGTCTAATCTGCAGCCTACACCTCTAAACTGATAAGAGCAAGCAGACCCTTCTCCACTGACAACTCCATCACAATGGCCAGAGCCCTGATACTCTCCAGGATCGATTATTGTAACTCACTAGTTGCCGGAAAGAGTATCAGAAATATCAAACAATTACAAATAGTACAGAATAATGTCATCAGAGCTGCATTGAATATTCCCAATAACGAACACATTTCGTCACCAGGCGTAATATCCACTGGCTCCCAGTCCATGATTGGGATCAAATTTTAAATTCTTACTCTCACACCCAAATGTCTAACAATGCACCAGCCTACCTTAGCAACCAGATCAGCAAAACCCAATCTATCAGACCCACACACTCTTCATACACCAATCTGATTGCTAGCCCCAGATACAGAAGACAGAAAGCAGGAGGTTTGAGCTTCCTGGTATAGCAGACACATTGTGGAACTCCCTCCCTACACAACTACAAAACGACATCCCTTTGTAAAAACTGTAATGCAAAAACCCTATTATTTTGACTAGACCACATACAATAGACACGTGGCCTCTTAACACCTGAGGCTTCCCCTGCTAGTACCGACGCAACTGACATGTCTAAGACTATGTATAACTAGCCTTGTTACTATAAATGCTGTGAACATCCAATTCTAAGTAAACTTGAAATTTTGAATGTTTAATTAATCTATGTACCACCTATTATGCAAATGTCAATATGTTAATGAAGTCTTAAAAACATGTAACCAATTTCTTAAGCCTCAGCGCGTAGATGCCAATGGGCTACGTGCGCTTTACGAATGTACAAATAACTAAGTATTGTGTTGGTTTTTATAATTGTATTTATAGATAATAGTACTTCGCTTTAAGGCATCTCTTTGCCTGTGTATATATTAAATAAACCATTATGTTTACAATACATCAGTGTTTCTTTGGACCATGTGTATGCTACAATTTCTTTGTACCCATCTACAACCCTCTCTCCCTCCTAAGATAAGCCAGGCGGCTCTGTCAAACACGTGTGTATAGGCAGGTTATAAATGCCATATCATAGCTACCCTATTCCAGGTAACCTATACCAAGAGTTGGAGTTTACTGTATTGCCTAAGGTATAGTTTTATAAAGTATTACTTTAGAAAAAGGTGTCCTAACAGTCAAGTGGTAAATAAGAAAACGTTAACAGTAATATATCAACGAAGGACCCAGTTTACTCCGAAAATAAAAACAAAGAGCAACATGTTGAAACCGTATTTATGGGATACATTACTCACCGTAATCATATTTCTGATGCTTGTACCTGCTTAGATTCACATGCTGTGCATAGGCTGACATCTAGAGGAAGCTGCGGAGTATTACAGTTTGTTTTCCGAAACTAGAAAATGGGCGTTGACACAAGGCGTGCCAGTAATACTATCCCTAGTGTGACGTCCACTGTACCCATGATCCTTTACGCGTGTAGGACCCTCAGATTGTATTTTTTCTGACATGAGGAATAGCGCGAGTACAGATTATCCAAGCAGATAGATAGGAAGATAAGACAACAAGCATCTATGCGCTTTTCTCAGAGGGGAGGAAGGGGGGGTTGCATGTGAATCGAAGCAGATACAAGCATCAGAAATACGATTACGGTGAGTAATGTATCCCTTCTGAGGCTTGTGGAATCTGCTTGGATTGCATGCTGTGCATAGATTAGCGAGCAGTGTTAGAAGAAGGAGGTTGGATGCGAGAAGGGTCCTGAGCAAACAGATGTCTTAGAACCGCTTGTCTCACTTGAGTATCTGTCTTGGAATGAGTGTCAATGCAGTAGTGCCGAGTAAAAGTGTGAATAGAGCTCCAAGTAGCTGCTTTGCAAATGGTGTCAAGGGGTACATTTGCAATGAATGCCAGAGTGGCCCCAATGCCTCTTGTAGAGTGGGCTCTTGGCGTAAAAGGCAGAGTCTTTTCAGAAAGGGAGTAACATAGTTGGATACAATTGACTATCCATTTGGAGATGGCACCTTTAGAGATGCAATCTCCTTCTCTGCCTGTAGCTACGGAGACAAACAGTTGGTCTGTTTTCCTTAGCGGTCTGGTCTTGTCTACATAGTAGAGGACCGCTCTTCGCACATCTAAAGTGTGTAGTTTCGCCTCAGAAGAGCTTTTGGGTTCTTGGAAGAAGGCCGGAAGCTCAATGGACTGGTTAACGTGGAATTTAGAAATAAACTTTGGTTCTACGAACACACTCTAGGTTCTCACCGGTTTATCCTTATGAACAGTAAAGAAAGGATCCTGCACTGACAGAGCCTGAATTTCACTGACCCTTCTTATGTATGTAATGGCTACTAAGAAGGCAGTTTTATAGGTCAGGTGTTTGAGACTGGCTTTATGCATGGGTTCAAATGGTGGGCCCAGGAGCTTAGCAAGCACCACATTAAGGTCCCAACCAGGTGGTGGGTTAGAAATTGGAGGGTGGAGTCTCTTTACCCTTTCCACGAAAGCTTTAACCACTGGTACTTTTCACCACAAAACCTTGTTGTGGGAAGTGGTGTAGGCTGCCAGCGCTGCCAGATGTACCTTTAGTGAGTTAAATACCAGGCCTGCATCCAGCAGGTGGAACATGTAAGTGACAATATTGGAAGGAATGCAATCAACTGGGTTGATTTGCTTATTCTGGCACCAGATAACAAATCTTTTCCATTTATCAAAGTAACAGTTTCCTAGATTCTTTTAGGATGTCCATACATCTCTGTGGTAAGTTGAGATGTCCAAACTCTGACTTCAGGAGCCATGCTGCCAGGTTCATTGAGTTGGGTTGAGGGTGCACGGTTTGTCCTTGGTGCTGGGACAGTAGGTTGTACCAGCACGGGAGCCTGATGGGTTCGCACACCGCTAGTCTGCGTAGGTGTGGGAACCACGGTTGCCTCGCTCACATGGGAGCAACTAGGAGGAGCGTCATCGATTCCCTGTGCATCTTGTTGACAACTTTCCTCATGAGAGGGGTTGGTGGAAAAGCGTAGGCAAACATTCCTGACCAGTTCAACCACAGGGTGTTACCCTTGGAGTCTGGCTGGAGGAACCTGGATGCGAATTCTGGGCATTGCCCGTTTTCGCTTGTGGCGAATAGGTCTGTAGTGGGGAAACCCCACTGTGAGGAGATGTCTTGTACGACTTCTCCGAGTAGACACCATTCGTGTTCTCTTGGGAGGGAATCTCTGCTTAAAGCGTCTGCTAGCGAATTGAGATCCCCTGGAACATGTTGAGATGACAGGTAAATGTTCCGTCTGAGCGCCCATCTCCAAATTTTCTGGGCAAGCTTGGACAGATTTGGCGAACGAGTCCCTCCCTGTTTAGGTAAAACATCGCTGTTGTGCTGTCTGTCAGATTCTGCACTGACAGGTTCAACAGGTGGGGCTCGAACGCTTGAAGCGCTCTGAATACTGCCAGAAGCTCTAGCAGATTGATATGATTCTTGGCCACTGTGCGAGACCAGAGACTGAGCTGTGTGGTGAAGGAGGTGTGCTCCCCACCCTGACAGGGATGCGTCCGTAGTGACTACAGCCTGTACCTCTGGATCGTAAAAGGGTTTCCCCTTTGACAGGATCTCTCTTGTCCAACAGTGAAGACTTTGTACAAGTGTTGGCGAAACGACAACTAGATCGTCCCACTGACCACTTGCCCTGGACCACTGTTTCGCCAACCATTCTTGCATGGGTCGCAGGCGCACGTGGGGGACCAGGTAAATAAATGGCACCATCATGCCTAGCAAACGCATTGCTTTGCGCACCCTTATCTGGCGACCGGGCTGATAGAGGAATTTGCAGTAGTAGATTCCGAATTATTTGCTCTGATGGAAAGGCCAACCCCTCTTGAGTGTCTAGGACAGCTCCTAGTAACTGTTTGGAGGTGCTTGGCACCAGGCTGGATTTTTTCTTGTTTATGGAGAAACCCAATTCGAAGAGGTTGATTGTTCTTTCAATGTTTGATCTGCAAATTACTGGGGTCTCCCCCGTGATGAGCCAGTCGTCCAGGTAAGGCTACACTGGGATTGCCTCCCTGCGCAAGTGTGCCGCCGCCACCGCCAGTGCCTTGGTGAATACCCTTGGAGCGGCGGCTATACCGAAGGGCAGCACCTTGAACTGGTAGTGCTGACTGTCCAGCATTAAGCGCAAGAATCTTCTGAGCGCTGGGAACATGGAAATATGAAAATAGGCATCTTTCATGTCCAATGTTGCCATGTAATCCCCTTTTTTAGGAGGGGGATTACCTCTTGGAGAGTAGTCATGCGAAACTTTTGGGGCTTGACATACTAGTTTGCAGGGCGCAAGTCTAAAACTGGGCGCATTGTGAGATCTTTTTTTGGCACAAGGAAGTAAGTTGAATAAACACCCTTGTTTACCTGGGTGGCCGGGACGAGTTCTATCGCGTCCTTTGCTAGAAGATTGACAATCTCCTCAAGGAGGATCTTCTGGAGGTCTGAGGAATGTATTTTTTGACGTGGACGGTGGTTTCGGGGACGCTCGAGTAGTTCTATGCAGTATCCTGTGGACACTGTGGACAGCACCCATCTGTCTGATGTGATCCCTTCCCAAGCTTGGGTGAAGTTGGTAATGCGTCCCCCTACTGGAGATGCTTGAGAAGGGACGCTGAACACGGCGTCACTGTTTTGCGTGAGGCGTGCCGCCTCTGCTGGGGTGCCTCTAGCCTTACCACGGCCCCTCTTGTTTCCTCTGCTGTAACTCTGGGTAGACTGCTGGTTGTTACCCCATGATGTATCCTGCCCCTGTGAATAGTTGGAGCCTCTGAATTTTGGCCGCGTGGGCGATGAAAATTACTATTGCCTCTTTGATTAGGGGGCTTGTTGGTCAACTGTCCCAGGGATTTCAGAGTCTCATACTCATCTTTGGCATTCTTTAATGCGTCCTCTACCGCTTTGCCAAACAGTAGATTAGGCTCCACCGGCATGTCGATTAGGGATGCTTGTGTCTCGGGTTTAAACCCCGACTGTCTTAACCAAGCATGCCTCTTAATGACAGTACTCTCTGCTATTAGCCTGCTGGCGTTATCTGCGGCATCAAAGGTTGCCTTAAGGATGCAACCGGACACGGCTCTCCCCTCCGACGCAACCTGGGCCAACTGGCCCTTTAAGGGTTCCGGTGCGGAGTCGATGAGGGCAGCTACTTGCTCCCACTGGTGGCAGTTGTAACTAGCCAGCAGTGTGGTGGAATTGGCAATCCTTGCCTGGTAAGCGGAAGTGGATGCTACCTTCCTTCCCAACCCGTAGATTTTCTTGCTCTCCTTGTCGGGGGGGGGGAGCCTCAGATGATGATAGAGGCGTTCCCGCCCTCTTCCGGGTATTAGTAACTACCAGGGACTCAGGCTTCAGTTGCCCCCTTATGTATAGCGGGTCCGATTTGTCTGCCCTGAAATATTTCTCAACTCTGGGGTTTACTGCCCTGGTGAGGTTAGGATTGAGAAGGGAAGGATCAATTCTCTGTTGAATGGACTTGAGAATTGGAATGGCCTGAGCAATGGGGTTTTTTCTCTCCTACTAGTTCCTCATCAAAGTCCCTCTCCTCCTGTGCCCCTCGAGTGTTTATGCGGAAGTGTTCTGCCGCTCTAGTCAAGACCTCATTTAGGAGGGGCTGGTTTTTGTCGACTGGAGAGTCGGTAACTTGAGGTTCTTTGCCTACCGGGGAATCTATTCTGTAGACTTCTGGGTCATCTTCCTCTTCGTCCTCGTCATCCCCATAATAGTCATCCCCAGTTTGGTCATCCAACGTTACCAAGTCTGGATCCTCATCCTGTAGTGGATCCTCACTATACTGGGCGTAAGGCTGGATGTAAAAAGGGTCTGAAGACCGACCTTGCGTTGGGGTCTCAAACCGAGGTTTCTTACCAGGGGGCTGTGGGTCCCTAGACCCTGAGGGAGTAGCACTGTCAGTGGTATAGGAGAAGAAGTGTTCTGGGTTCTTGGAGTAGAAGTCTGCTGGGGAGGACATTCTAGAAATAACCCCGTCTATATCCTCACTGGTCAATTTTTTGGAGCTGGGAATGACCCTTACTTGAGAGGGTTCCCCTTCTATGACTTGACTGGACCTATGGGCTTTGAAGGGGTGTTGGCTAGTTTTCATGTAACTGGTGCAGAAGAAGGGCGAGATGGTTTCTTCTGCTGTTTCCCCCCTTCCCCACGAGTGGAAGAGTGTTTCCCTGGCGTTTTCACCCTCAGAGCTTTTCGACGCCTGGCGTCGAGATTCGGGGGTAGTGTCCCTTTCCTTAGAGTGAGGGCGTTGGGATTCGAAAGCAGCCGCCGAACGGTCTGCTTACGCCGACTCTTGGTGAGCGGCCTGGGGCTGCCAGTCGGCTTCATCTTCTGACGAGCGTACCTCCATGACTTTGGCGAGTGAGGCACTTTTGGTAACTGTAGATGGTTGCCTGGCGGTGTGAGGTGACCTTGACTGAGAACGCCCAGAGGACACCGATTCGGTGGACCGCTCTGTGTGCCCCTTTCCGAGAACTCGGCACACGCGTCAAGTCTCGGTTGGACTTTGAGTGCTTAGGTGTGGAAGTGGTGTGGGTAGCGCTCGTGTCGCCGGGTGTGTTCCCCATAACTGCCCTGCTGGACAGCCTTCCGAGGTCAGGGACTTGGGCGTCTTTCGACGCCTCGTTGCCCTCGCCGTCCGAAAGTACGGCGTCGCTGCCATCACTGAAGGTGCCCTCCGCTTCCATGGCCTCGCGTGGTGGGCCCAATGTTTGGTCGAGCGGTCCTGAAGTGTCTTAGCCTTGAACCGGCTACACGCTCTGCAGTTCGCCTCGGGGCGGACCCTCGGCAAGCAGAGGTTACAGGTGGCGTGTTAGTCAACCCACGGATACTTGGGGCAGAATTTGAAAGGGGTACCCTCCATACACACCCTGTGGCAGCGGGCTAGTGTGTGTAGGAAAATATATACGAGTGTAGAGTATGTTACCACACCCCACTCTCCCTACTTGCCGGGCCGGAGGCCTTCCAAGGCCCAAAGTCCGTCGTGCAGCTCTCGACGGTTGTTTCTTCTCCGGGCCGGCGTCGAAATTCGAACCTCAATGATTCAACGTGGGAGTGGAAGAAACAGGGAAATATAATTGATTTTTAGCAAAATATGGCTGAAAACCAGGGAACTCAGCTGAATGCTTCCGTCAAGTATAGTGGAAAAAAAAACAATCCACGTGGGCTGCACACGTGAGGGATCATGGGTATAGTGGACGTCACACTAGGGATAGTATTTCTGGCACGCCCTGTGTCGACGCCCATTTTTTTCGAGTTTCAAAAAACAAACTGTAATACTCTGCAGCTTCCACTAGATGTCACAGCATGTGATCTAAGCAGATTCACAAGCCTCAGATACATATGTATATATTTGAATGCACCTCACACTTTCAACATTTTCAAAAGGCCCCAAACAGAAGTCCCTTTCACATGAACAGCAGGATTTTAAACACAAACAAAAATGGCTTGGCCTTCGTTTTCTTTTTCCAAGTAAAATTGAAGAACCATGTGGAAAAGGGGCCTACCCGTCATTACCAATGGGAAAAGCAGCATTTTAATTCACAAAAGGAGGAATCGAAGATCCCTTTCACAGGGAAAACAGGATTTTTAAACAGTGACACAAAAACGGATTGCACAGTTGTATGCAAATAAAAGCAGTTTAAACGTGAAAATGTATCGCTGCTAACAGAAAAATGTCAGGGAAAAGACGATGTGCGGGTTGACAAAAAACAATGTATATTATGCTTCACTTACAAAACACCAGTGACATCTGAAAAGCCACTTTGTTTTCATGAAAAAATGTCAGCCCAAGACAAACCCTTTTGCTCACTGCGGGACACTTCACAAAGAAATCCCACTCTGCCAGTCTGGGTGTCGCATCTCCCATCTAATTACCAACTGCAATAAAATGTCCTGCTAAAGGTGTCAAAATTCATTTTTCTCCAGACCTGCTGGCTCTGAAAGCATTGTCTGCAGTAGAAGTTCCCCTTGGCTGGAGCAGGACTAATATGTGGGAAAACGATGGAAACAACTTCAAAGAGCAAGCTTCCAACACAGAGAATGATCAAAAGAAAAACTGTGTGTGCAGGCTGACCCAGTGAAAACAAATGGCCGGAAGGCAGGAGGGGGGCCATTTGTCCCACAAAGATTCATAATTAATGTAAAACGACTATCATCATTTAGGCCATTTTATCAGTAACCATAAGGCAGATCGATTTAATCTATGTACCATTTTTTAGGTAATGTGCAGGCGAATTTGGAGATATAAAATACATCCACCTGCGACTCATGGAACTGTAATGGCTATCTAAGATGCGTTTCTGGCTAATCTGAACATGTTCCAAATGTGAGAGTTGGTGCGCGGGTGCAGAATAGAATTAGGGATATGGGTAAGAACTATATTCATAACTTATGCTTTTTATGGAAAAGGCAGAAATGTGCCACATGGCCATGCAATATGGTACAGAACTGGTGGTTGGCTTATCTATTTACCCATGATTTGCTGAATCAGAAAATATGTATATTATGGCAGTTGCTAGTAAAATTATGGAGTTGTGATACATAACTAGTTTTTGCCAAACATTTGAAAGGAGAACAAATGGTGATTACAAATGGATATTGCTATATGTTGCTCCAGACTCCTAAACCAAACCCGACTTGGAGGCTGGTCTCGGGAGGAGAGAGAAGGGTAACTGACCAATCCTAGTTGCAGGAATTATTACAGGGTACTTCACCAAGATTGTAAAATTGGTGGCGTCATCGCCGTTATACAAGAGGGACTGCACTAAGAGGACGAAACACACAGAGGGACAGACACACAGAGGAGATAGACCATCAGGAAGGCTGCTGAAATGTACAATCTGACAGCTGTAAGGAAACACCAGAGAAGATTGCTGACAGTGCATCTGGGTGGAGTCGTCTATTTCTAGGAAGGCCTCAAAGCTGACTGAGTTCTATGGTGGAGAGCAGGAGACCAACTTTGAGAGTGGAGTAGCCAGACGCCGGCCCCATCTTTCCAGAGAGTCCTAAGATGCAGGTGGCTTTCCTGAACTTTAAACAGAGGCTTTCTATTTAAGGAGAACTGAGCCCTGGGAGACCAAAAGGTGGGGGAGTCTGCTTGCCTTCAATCCTTTCCTTTTATAGTGGGTGGGGGAGGGGCAAAACAGTATAGATCCTTAGCCTATTTAACTAAACAAATTAATTTAATTAATTCATTTGGCAGAACTACAGGGTGAATTTTGTTAAAATCCAAAATTAACAAAGCTCACTTTGCAGTGTGCACTGAAAACTATAGCCTATCATTTAATGGAGTAATCTTTTGTCCTGCTGACCAGGACTTCTTTAAGGAAGAGGGGTGTCTTTGTTCTTAAATCAGTCCAAAACTTTTTATCCAGCTTCCCCAACACAGGTCTTTCAGTGGAAGGGGGTCTGAAATCCAAAATTCCCCAAGATCATGCCAATTTTTATGTCCTACTTCCCCAAAACAGACCAAAGTAGAGGTGGGGGGGGCTCTGAAAAGCAAACCGCTAAATCACACTGTTTTTTAAACCAAAAGTGTGGGTGAAATCATAATTGCCATATGTATTTGTACCGATCTTGAAACCCACCGCTAGTCTTTTAAGCCGCAGGAAAATCAAAATCGCACACTGCATGATAATTGCTTTCACTATTGATCAGTGTAATTATTTCTTGAAGTGAAATTTGCAGAAAGTGAAGAATTGTGATTATGTTCTTTTCAACTCACTTTTGTGATGTATTCATGCTGAAAGAAGTGGGTTGTGTTGTGCCACGGATAAAGTGGTGTTCCACATTGTCCTGCTAAGTTATATTACTTTTCTTTAACCTCTTTAGTGCCAAGGACGAGCTATCTCGTCCTTGGGATTACCTCCCTGTTGCCAAGGACGAGATAGGTCGTCCTTTCAGGCACTCTGTTTTGTGCGATCCCTACAAAGCAGGGATCGCACAAAACTGTAATCCAACCCCTGGGCTATGTGAGGGGGAGGTCCCCCCTCACTGCCAGGGGGCTGGATTACCTTCAGTTTCACGTCGGCATGCGTAAAGCACGTCAGCGTGAAACCGAAAGTAAAATCACTGCAGCAGCCATTTTCAGCTGCTGCAGTGAAAGAAGGTAAGAGCCCTTCTTTCTTCGCGTCGATCTCCGGCTGTATTTCAAGCCGGAGATCGAGGCGGGTATCGTTGGAAAGGGGAGATCCTCCCCTTTCCAACAATACCCATTGTATGGCATTGCGGCCCGCGGATCGGGCGCAGGGCGCCTGATCCGTGGGCAGCAATGTCACCGGATCAATGCAGATCCGTTTGTGACATGGGGGGAGGAGGGGCTGCTTACTAGGTAAGTGGCCCTCTTCCCCCCCCCCGTGGCCCCAAAGCATGAGGCCACAGCGCCAGAGACCCCTGGGGGCAGATGATCACTGCCCCCAGGGGTGAAAAGAAAAAAAAATTAAAAAATCGAGGGAAGGGGGAGGGGGTTTGGGGTCCTGGGGCCCACTAGACCACCAGGGATATGGCAAAAAGTGGTGTCCTTGGAAAGGGGAGGTTCTCCCCTTTCCAAGGAAACATCTACATGAGGCATTGCTGGTCACGGATCAGCTGATCCGTGACCAGCAACCCACTGGACCACCATGGATCCGTTTGTGAGATAGGGGGGAGGGGGGCTGCTTCAAGTAAGCAGCCCCTCTCCCCCTCCCGGCCCCCAAAGCATGGGGGCACATGCATGTGAACCCTGGGGCAGATGGCTGACCATCTGCCCCCAGGGAATGTTAAAAAAAAGAAATGATGGGAAAAGGGGTGGGGGTGTGTGGCCACTAGCCACCATGGATTTTTTACTGAAAAAAGGGGGGGTGCCCCCCCCCCCAACCGAAGTAGAAAGAAAGGGGGGCACCCCTTGTAACCCTCCCTGGGGGCAGATATCTGGCTCCAGGGTGGGATGCATGAGGTGGGCCCCCCCCTATCTGACGCCAGGGAGGGATGCATGAGGTGGCCCCCCCATTTGGGTGGGGGGGAGAAGGCCACCCCCCATTCCAGTAGAACATTTGCCGGCAATGTAGGGTACCCCTCAGCCCCCCCCCCCCTAAAAAGCAGCCTACGATTTTGTATTTTTTTGTTTGTTTACCCAACTTTGCTTGGGGCAGATGGCCACATTAGTGTGCCAATCTGCCCCCAGGGTGCCCAAACCTTACTGCCCCACTCACTTGGGGGCCTGTCCCACCATTTTTGGGGGCCCTCTCCCCCCCACCCAAATGGAGGAGGGGTGTACCTCATGCAGCCGTTTGTAGGAGGCCCAGGGAGGCCTGCATGAGTGCCCCTGCCACCCATTTGGGGTGAGGGGGGAGAGGGCCCCCAAAAATGGTGGGACAGGCCCCACAGTGCGTGGGGCAGTAAGGTTTGGGCACCCCGGCACCACATTGGCACACCAATATGTCCCTCTGCGCCAAGGCAGGTATAGTAAACAAAGAACAGAATTCAAAATGGCAGGCTGCCCCTTTAGCGGGGGCGGACGGGCCCCCTACACCGCTGTGGAATTTTCTAATGTGAAGGGGGGTGCACCTCTCCACTCCCACCCCAACTGGAGGGGCGGCCCATCTCATGTAGCCCTCCCCAGGGGCAGAAAAGGGGGAAGCTGTCCTGCACTCCTCCCTGGGCTCAGGCGTCCGTTCCTAGGAGCAGATATCTGGTCCCAGGGAGGCCTGCATGACATGGCACCCACTCCATTGCGGGTGGGGGAGGGGTCAACGCCACATCCCATTAGAACATTTCCCAACCCTTTGGGGTGCCCCACAGCCCCCCGGTAAAAGGCGTTTCAACATTTTGTCTTTTTTCCTTTAGTAACCCAACTCCCCTTGGTGCAGAGAGGCACATTGATGTGCCAATCTGGCCCCGGGGTGCCCAAACCTTACTACCCCACCCACTGGGGGCTCTGTCCCACCATTTTTTGGGGACCCTCTCCCCCCCACCCCAAATGGAAGGGGGTGTACCTCACGCAGCCGTTTGTAGGAGGCCCAGGGAGGCCTGCATGAGGTGCCCCCACCACCCATTTGGTGTGAGGGGGAGAGGGCCCCCAAAAATGGTGGGACAGGCCCCCCAGTGGGTGGGGCAGTAAGGTTTGGGCACACAGGCGCCAGATTGGCACACCAATGTGCCCCTCTGCGCCAAGGCAAGTTTTATTTAAAAAAAAAAAAAATGGAAAATGGTGGAATGCATTTTAGGGGGGGCTGTGGAGCACCCCAAAGGGACGGGGAATTTTCGGTGACCCCGTCTCCCCCACCCGCAATGGAGTGGGTGCCATGTCATGCAGCCCTCCCTGGAACCAGATATCTGCTCCTAGGAACGGACACCTGAGCCCAGGGAGGAGTGCAGGACAGCCCCCCACCCTATCTGCCCCTGGGGAGGGCTACATGAGATGAACTGCCCCTCCAATTTGGCCATGTGTGGATTCCCACGGGTGTCCTCTTTTGGGAAATATAGGGTTTACTGTTTCCCTTGCTGGCTTCGACACCCTAGGCCGAAATCTGTAGGTTGCCCACATGAACAAAATGGGCAGTGGCGAAAGACTTGGGGTTACCAGTGGGTTACCCTTTTCCTTTTGCGCCCCCAGTAGGTGCACCCACACATGTGAGGTACCATTTTCATCGAGACACCTATGGGAACACGGGACAGTAGGCCATGTGTTGTTGGGGCGTGTTTCGATGGGTGAGCCGAGCAAAATGTGCGGAAAATGCGTTCCCCCTCCCCCCACATTTCTGACTTTGCAGGGGTGTCTGGGTAATAAATTCTTGGGCGATTTGCCCAAATCATACCTCTGCGGATTCCCACAGGTGTCCTCTTTTCGGAAATGCCTTGGGTTCCCTGTTTTCCTTGGTGGCTTGGACATCCGAGGCCCATATCTGTATGGTGTGCCTGGCGGCAGAGCGTCTGACATTCCGGTCTGAAAACAGACTTGGGGTTACTTGTGTTTTAGGCTTTCCCCTTGGCGCCCAGGTAGGTGCACCCACACATGTGAGGTACCGTTTTCATCGGGACACCTGTGGGAATGCGGGATGGTAGGCCATGTGCTGTGTTTGTGTGGTTTTCATAACGTTTTGACCCATTTGTTGGTGCCCTCTGTCACACAACCCTTTAATTTCCCAAATGTGACCTACATTTAGTCGCTGCTTTAGCCACCATACACTTTTGTAACCTGCACAAGTCACCTACCCTTGAAAAGGTCTGCCTGTGCTCTTTCAAAAAATGTATGCTTGCCGTTCCTCACCACATTGGTTTTCCCGATTTACACATGCTAAGTGCATCTGTTCAGGCCGTGAGCGTAAAACTCCTGTGTACCATGGATCAGTGTTTGGCTTGTGCTATTGCTATTGCTTGTTTTATAAAACACTACAAAAATGTGTGCTTGCCTAACTGCAAGAGTCAGGGTAATGTAGCGAAGCATTGCTTTTCTCAAAATTCATAGAAGCCATTGCCGTACCAAGCCAACCATGTCCAACACATACCTTTTTTTCAGTCATTTTCCCGCTTTTCCCCCAATCGATGGCAGTTTCCCCTACCTAGTTATTGCCTGACCTACGCAAATCACCCCTTCCTAAACTTGGAATTTTGTCTACTTTTCAGAAATATATGCCTTTCTGTCCTCCAATTCGGCTTTCCTACCCGTTTCTCCCATTCCGTCCATGCATGTCCAATTGGCAAAAATGGCCAAAATCGCCCACCTCTCACAAAACGGTTGATAAACTACATCAAAATATTTTTTTTTCCTTTCCACTCAACCTGTTCTTGAAAGCCAGGAAATTGGGGAACTCAGCACAGCAAACCATTTGTTCCTAGCTCTTACAAGGAAAAAACCACAGGCTTCTTTTTCTTTGTACATCATTTTATTGGCATTTTTTGAAAAAACCCAAAATGTTCGCCCTTTTTGCTTATTTTCTCTCACCCCCCTACAGCAACCTAGGATTCCTCGGTAGCGTTACGACCGCCTACATGTGGGGAAAAAAGGAGCCAAATTTGGCCAAGATAGCTCATGTAACAAAAAAGTTACCAGCCATTGAATGGCCATACCGAAATAACCAAAAAAGGCCCTGGCACAGGGGGGAAATACCCATGGCAGTTAAAGGGTTAAATAAATACCAATATATTTCTGTACACCGGCCTGGTACATGGCTCATTGTTCGCTTAGGATAGAGGGATCCAATGGGCACGATGTGTGTCCGAGATGGGGCTAAAGAAAATCTGTTAAAATAGTTTGTTGCGTAACCCCTTGAGTGGGGAGGGAAGGAAATCCCCATGTTGAGGGTAGAAGAGTGGCCTGCCGTGGTTTTCTAATCTAAAATGAATGTAAAATCACTGGTCCATTTACATAAATTGTGCAGAAAATCACTGTGCCTCAGGGAAAATGTCATGGTTCAAGTACCATGGTGACAGTCCCGCTTACCGTGCTTGCACGGAGGTGGGACCCAAGGTCTACGTGCTACGGCGCAATGCCTCGAGGTCACCATGGTAACACCTAAATACACATGTTGGCATTCGCGCTCACGCCCGAGCGAATGCGTTTGCCTTGAATACTGCGCTCTCTGCTGAGTTAGGTAAGATTCCATTTCTGCTATCCATTTTCACGCACGTTTATATCATTGCCGAACAATGATTAGATTTTTCATGGTATTGACAGGAGCTGATTGTTTAGCTGGATGCTCCCCACATCAGTTGAAGAGTTATTTGAATTTCAAGGTACCCATTACTTTGACGCTTTTTTACATTGCAGGATACAGGTTTGTAAAACTGACATAAAATTTTCTTTTCTTACTTTCATTTCACCACGTTGGGGCACATTGATGAACATTGAACCGGCATGTGTTTTTTCATGCTAATTTTGTACTACTATTTGGTTGTTTACCTGCTATACAAATTATTAATAACAGTAAAATGTTGGTCATATGAGTATCAACACATCATTTTCGGCCCTGAAGAAGGTTTTTCACCGAAAATGCATCGGCAATTGCACATGAGATTTTAGCCAAGTTTTGCCTGGCCTCAATGAATACGATATATTAATATTCGAAAAAGGAAAGAGAAGGGGTGTGAATAAACAGTTCCTTTAAGAAAATCACGAACATTAGTGGTTGTGAATACTTCTTATAATAAATTAGAAGCACGTTCAGACCAAGTGTGCAGCCCTGTTCAGGGGCAACTGAGAGCACCAGTTTTAATAGGGTGGACTCGCTATTTTTTTTGTTGATGGTCCAAGTAATTACCTGTTTTAGTCACTAGTACAGTGTTTGGAGTTCCAAAGGTTCTCCATTTAAGAACAGGACAACCCCAAAAGATCCCCCGCAATTCTAGGTTAAAAAAAGGTAAATCGTATTTACCATCTGTAAGTGCAGGAGGCGGCGACCACCTAGCTGGGGAGTCCCACAGAAGAGTTCCAATCCATGCCTCAAGCATCCTGGAGATTGATGGCTGCAGTGTGAGATTCACTGTAAATACTAGAGCTAGCACCACATCTTTAAAACAGTCCTCCAGCAATTCATGTCAAAATCTGAGGATAGCCAAAACAGCCCTCCAATGACATACCACCTAAACACATGTTGGCAGCCAACCACCAAACAGGCGGACCCTAATAACTGACTAACACAGTGGTCCACCCACACATTATGTGTACTGGGCCTGTCTGCAGCAGAAAACAATGCAGTTTAAACCACTTTAGAGGGTGCTGATCTGGGCTCAAAACGAGCTTCTAGCTTCGCAATGGCTATTTTAGGCCTGCCCCAGAGTTCAAATAAGCAAAAGGATGTACCAAAAGAAAATAGCTGAGAGTAGGCTGGGACAAAGCAGAACAAGGTGGTGGGGGTGGGGGGGTGGCGGGGTAACCTAGGCACCAGGGAGCAGGTAGAGGGAAAAGGGCCTTGGCAGCAAGGGAAGGGGAAAGAATGCCTGGGACTGAAGGGTCGATCAAACAGGTGTGCCAGAAATAAAAGGGCACTGCCAGCTCAGACTTCACATTGTGTGAGCTGGTGGTTCCCTTTACATAACATTGTCATGTAAAGTATTAGTCAATGACATTCTATTAGTGAGTGACAGAGGCGCTATTAGTTAGTGACCTAGGCACAAAGGGCGCAGCCAACTCAGGCCGCTGGTAGACCTGGGGGCAGCAGTGTCTGGGACCCAATGGGAAGGGGGGGACCATGGAGGAGGACTGGGACAAAACACAGACTGATGCAGACTCCAAAAATGACCATAAATAACAGGGCTCAGCAGTTTTATTTTGTTAACTTGTGTCTGCCCGAATGGCGAGGTGCATTACAAGCCGATTGGATATATGCATATCAGAATAAGAACAGCAAGGTAGGACACGTGCACTCGTCTTGTATGCATGCACACCAGATTATTAACTGCATCTACTAGTGCCTTATACTGGCCAACAAAAGGTGATCATCTGTGTGGGCGCCTCGTGCATTTGGGGCTGGGAAGGTAGGGCGAGTTTCAGGTTATAGAATACAGGGACAACACTCTCTCCTGTGGCATATAAAGTATCCTCGCAGCTTTTATCATTGACAGTGCTCTCAGGGTTTCTGCCAACTCGTCTAGATGTTCTCCCTTTCTCGTCCAACTGATTCTCGCGTGTCCCGTTCAATGAATGAATTAATCTTTCATTTAACACCCCTCATTACCGCTTTGGTAACCCGCAGTGCTAAGCACAGGTTCCAAGCGTGGGAACGCCCCTGGTTAAAAGCCCAAGCTTCGCTCGGCTTTTAACTTGGGCGGCTGGGTCATTAACACCTTTTCCAGCCCCTGGAACGGGTGCTTAACGCCACAATAAAGCTCACTGAAAGTCCAAGGAAGAGCGGACTTTGGGGATCTAAATTTAGAAAACCGTGGCATGGTAGAGCTCCCTCGGTTTGGTGTACAAGGTCCTACATTTCACTCTGCCGAAGTCGAAAATAAAATGTGAAAAACGGGGTAGGGGAAACGAACAGAATTAAAGAAAAATGCAGAATCATGCAAGGTATGATTTCTCACGCAAGCAGATACAAAGTAAGGAATTCCTTATGTTACCGTTCAGCTAACTCAGAACTAGCTAGAGCTCTCACAGGCAACCCTTCAAACTTCCAGAGCGAACACTGTAGCTCATTGCAATCACTCGCAACATTTTACCTTCGGGACGTGCGTTCCCTCTGCATCTACAATTACGAAGATCGTTCCTGACTCGTGTGCTCCAATTCAAAGGCTGCCTTTTTAAAAAAATATAATGTATTGTGTTATGGCTTAAAAAATGTAAACCTTTCACAATGACAAATGAGGAAAAAGGAAAAAATAAAAAAATCAATACAAATGAGTAATTAATTAAAATCAGTTCGTCGCCAGACAAGCGTTTGAGTATTTCAAACCAAAGTTAAAACGTTTTTTCCGTTCCAGTTACCGTCACCGGACAGGTGACTGGATTTTCCAGCGAGAAATCTGCATAAAGTCTGAGTTAAAGAGACATTTGCACCCCACAATAAACAGGCCCAAAACAAGCTAACTGAACACAAACGTGTTTGAAGAAATTAAAAAATGAATTACAGTACATAACTAAAAGTTTAAGAGATTACAAGACTGACTGCAGAAACTACAGTATAATGGCCGACCTGTATATTGGGGTCGTCGTGCCAATCGTTCCATGGTTGGGAGTTGGTTTTGACTAGAGTCTTTAGACGAAAGCGCAGGTAGAGGCTGCATTGCAAGAGGATTGCTTTAACAACATATTTGTTATTCCAAAGCCAGGATCTTGTGGCTTTGCAGGGTTGTATATAGTGCAGGCATTATTGGGCAGCTTAACAATACCAACGCTATCAATCTTTAGAGGGTAGACGTCGACAATTCAAACCAGTGACCTGCAGGTTGGATAAAGATGTATGGCGGAGCAAACGCATCCAACTGAGCAACAATGCCCCTATCACTTACTGGTAATCTTCATTACTCCTAGTCCTCCTCCTCCTCCTCCTCGTCCCAGTACTTTACTTTGAGTACACTCCGTGCTCACAGGAAATCTTTCTTCAAGCTGAACTCCTCTGGACCCTCCCCTTCTCTCCCAGGAGGTATAACCTCCAACTTACCCACCACACAGCAATACATCCAAAGGCAAGTCATGGGCACCTTCCGTAAGGGAAGTTCATACTGGGACGAGTTAGAGTAGGAATAATGAAGAATACCGGTATGTAATCCGAGCATTACCTCCACGTGCCTCTTCCTCATTCCAGTACTTACCTTTCGAGTTGTACCAAAGCAGAAAACAGGAGGGATGCCCATGCCCACCACAAAAGACAGACACCAAGGGCAATGTGAAACTAACCCAACAACAATTTATTCAATGTACGGACGAAAGAAGGCCGAGACTCCTGCCACCACTTCAACCAGACACAGCCCTCAGAACCCCCACACCAAAGGAAGTGGACCTTGGCCCATCCACATGAGTTGGTAAAGTCTAACAAAGGTGTTCAGAGTACCCCAGGTGGCAGTTCGGCAAATGTTAAGCAGAGGCACCCCCTGCATGCTAGCCTAGGAGATCTGGTGGACCAACCCTGGACCCGCCCCGCAGGGCATATTTTTATTTATTTTATTTATTACATTTGTTACTCGCCCAGACCCTGGGGTATCACGGCGAAAGATACAGAAGGTAGTCAATTATTAAACACTGTTACAGTTACAAAGCAATAATACATTTTTTATACAAACGTTACAAGAGAATACGTGGTCATATGTCAGATTCCAATTGGTGAGATAGTCCTTACCCTTATGTTCCGGCATAGGCCCGCAGACTCACAGGCCTGCAGAATTAAAGACTTAATCCACCGGCTGATATTATGAGTGGAAGCCCGGTGGCCACAGCCCCCCCCCCCCTCGGACCCCAAAGGTGACCAAGAGATGATCAGTGAGATGAGAGGATTCTGTGCAGGAAAAAGGTTCTGTACGACAGCCCGCTTGACATCCAGACAATGCCAAGCCTCCTCCTCAGGAGAGGACGGAGCAGCAAATAAAGCTGGAAGAACCCCCTGCTGAGACCGATGGAACCAAGAAGAGACTTGTACAAAAGAAGGGTCAAACCACAGGACCAGAGCCTCCTCCCGGACCACCAGGAACAGAGACCTACACAAGAGGGCCACAGACTTCCCCCAAAGGCAGAGCCGAAGTACCCACCATTAAAAAGGTAGTCTTCAGCATCGACCACTTAAGCCCCAAACCCTCCAGGGGCTCAAAGAAAGGGAGGCTCCTGCAACATAGATGGGATGAAAGGAAGGTCCCAAGGGAAATCCCAACTGGACCAAAAGGACAAGAATCTGCCACCCCTTTCAACAGTCTCGAGACCAGAGCCTGCCCCCACCCCTGGTTAAAGGGGACCAGGAAACATGAAAATGCCAGCTCACTGAGAATGGAGAGTAGAGACTGCCAACCCCTTCTCAGCCCCCTCAGGAAATTGCAAAATGTCCTGCAGACCACCAACCAGCCTAGACACCCCTCAGGAAACACCAAGCATGAAAATTACCCCAATGACGGACATAAAACAGAAGGACAACATGCCCTCTGGACTGTCCCAGGCACAGCAGCCGAAAATATTGTCCATCCGAATCATAACATCCTTCCCTAGGATCGAAGGTCCGAACAGCACCAAAGCCCTCAGAACAGCAGCCAATTCCTTCCAATTGGAGGACCTCCCCTTGTCCTGAAGAGACCAGCTCGCCTGAAGAGACAAGTCTTGGAGAGTAGTTCCCTAACCAAGGCTGCTGGCATCAGTGGTACAAAGGACCTAACCAACCACCAGCAAAGAGACTTCCGGAGGGGAGATGTGACTGGGATCAATGTCGTACTGAAGGGACGCCGGTGCCAATGGGACAACAGGTGACACCAACAGTCTCAAATGCAGCCATGCCCAGGGGACCACAAAGACTTAGGCAGCCATGTGACCCTGGAGACACAACCGCTCCCTTGCTGTAGTCCAGTCCTTGTGGAAGCAACCCTCCAAGAGAGGCCGCAGCCGGGGGGTCCTGTCCAGTGGGAGCCGAACCACTCCCTCGGGAGCAGAACTGGGCACTGATGAACTGTAGAGTCTGAGAGAGGGACAAGTGGCACTTCGGGAGATTGAGCAAAAACCACAATGGACCAGGGCACGGCAGACAAGGCGAAGATGGACCACCACCTGGAGCCAGGACCTGGCCCTGATCAACCAATCGTCTAAGTAAGGCTACACATGAATCCTGGCCAGGTGCAAGGATGCCACCAACTTTGTGAAGACCCGTGGAGCAGATTTGAGCCTGAAGGGGAGAACCCTGAATTGAAAATGATCCCCCGCCCCACAACGAACCGCTGCAAGCTCTGATGACCAGAACATGGTAATAAGCGTCCTGTAGGTCGAGGGAAACCAACCAATCCCCTGCAACACCGCCAGGATGACGACGGACTGTAGGGTCTCCATCTTAAAGTCCTGTGTCCGAACAAAAGCATTCAGGATCCATAGATTGATGAGCACGAAGGAGAGTCCTTGTCTGGGAACCAGAAACACCCTGGAATAGAACTCTGTCCCCCTCAGGCCCGCGCACACCGAGACAATGGCCTGCTTCTGAAGAAGGTCTTGTTGGGCGGAGTACAAGGCCACATGGCGACAGACGTCCCTGGGCAGAGGAGTCAACCAGAGACCGGACTCCGGAGAAGCAGAAACAAAGTCCAGCCGGTACTCCAGGCGAACCACAGATTGAGCTCAGATGACGGAGGCCAAGAGGTTCCAGATTCAAGAAAAGCCAGACAAACTCCCTCCCACCAGCCAACAGCGAGCGTCAGGACTTCAAAGGCTTAGGAGGGGACCTGGGACAACGTAACAGACCCCGGAGCCCTGCTTCATATGAACAGTCTGGGGACGAGGAACGTAAGATGTGCGAGGAGGCCGAAAACCACCAACCAGACTCGGGATCTACCTTCTCCCTCAATTTGTTGCATGTTTATCCGCCTTAAAGAGAGCATCCCCAACAACTTCCAACCTTCAAATGGTTGCCTCGCTAGGGAGAATTCTCATTTCTGTACTAATTCAGCTCTTTTGTTGGACTTCAGCACGTCTTAATTTTAACCCTGGAGCGAGTGAGCCCTTTTTCTCACTCTCTCATGTGTTTTGATCTGATTTGGATTTTGTGTTTCCTTTGTTTTTGGACACCGACAAAACTCCATAGGCATCTACTTTTGTATGGTGACGCACAGCACCTGCAGTGCAGTGTCACAGAGAAACCCTTTATATTTCTTTTAAGGTTTAAATACCTTTTCTTGTGAGGACTACTGTTCCCCAGAATAGTAAAGTGAAATTGACTTTACTTCCTTTTCCTTTTTGTAGGTCCAGCCCACCCCATATTATGTGGAGTGCTGGGGGTTTCTTCATAGCCCCTTTTCCTACTTCTCATGTAACCCTCACTACTTTAAATGTCTGGTGGCAGTGGTTTATCTTTCCTACCATTGTGCATTTGTATCGCAGGCTGAATACTCAGCTGCAGCCCATTGGTGACCGTTTTGTCAAAATGGCCCGGTCTTCTGTTTTCCGCCATCTTCTGTTTGTGAGGTCTTTCTCTGGTTTTACTCTGCACGCCAAACCAGGTTTGGCCCTTTGTTAGTTTTGCCTTTGGCGGGCTTCAGTACTGAAACCCGCCTCTGGCTCCAGTGTGTCTGTAAGGGCAGGAATTGAGGGAAGTGCCCGAAACTCCCCGGTCCTTTGTCTCCAGGGAAACCTGAATGCACCCAGTCCTGATTAGCTAGCTGGCAGTCCTTGAAGGACAGCCACCCTGCTATTTGAATGACCACTGGGAAGGACATCCCAAAGAAGAAACCGTGAACGAAGCATGTTGCATCCTCCTGGACCATTGAACTGCCCTGTGAAGCCCTGCTGCTGTGCTTTTCTGGTCGACAAGAGAAGCTCTGGAAACAGACGACTTCTTCCCTTGGGTTAGTGGGACCAACTAACCCCGAGATAAACTTTGCTGGAAGACCTACCCTGACTGGCTGTACTTCTTTGCTGCTGCAGGAACCGAGTGGCAGGGGTCTAGAATTCCGTAGTAGAGTGCAGCGTCTGTAAACCGCCCAAAAGCTTCAGGAGTCTCCCTAGGACTCTCCAGAAGCAGGACGACCAGAGCTTGAGTCACCTCACCAGAGTGCAGGACACAAGGAGTGAAGGAAGCCCCACCGGTGTCCACGATTCACAGTGGTGACGTTAACTGAGCGTTGAAATTGCGAAGTGCTGCTGATCCAAAAAGAGCCCATAGCTGCCACCGACCATCAAACTGCTGCTGCAGGAGTCCCCAGACGTCCTCCCTCTTGTCTCTAGGACTGAGGCCCAGGAACACAGGATCTGCATCGCTGCAAAAGGAGCCAGTAGGACCCTCTTCTTCAAACCAAAAGATACTGTTCTGACTTGGGGTACTTACCTCAGTGTTTGTAGCTTTCTCTTCTCAGTTGAGACTTGGAGTAGCTGCTTTTTCTCGCATTGATATCAGCTCTAACTTCACAAGTTTAACAGCTTGTGACCCTACAGTGATTTTTCTTCAACAAACTAACTTTGTGCAAGACTTACTATCAAAGAAGTGCCTCAGCTCCATAGACTTTGCTCCAGTTGATTTAGAAAAATTAAAAATCCGGGACTCAGCGCCACCAGTTTAACAGTCATTTAATTGCGTTATATTGTCACACATTAAATTATGAGGTAAAGCCCATGAATGATAACATGTTTCGGCTCGCTCAGAGCCTTTTTCAAATCTGGGCCGAATTTCGATTAGCCAATCCGAAAGACTAAATGTCAATGTAGAAGTAACGGGGTCAGATCCCCACAACAAAATCTTAGATCAGCGAGCAAAGACAATCACACGCTGATCTAAGATTAATGACTGTTAAACTGGTGGCGCTGAGTCCCGGATTTTTTCTTTTTCTACATTACATGTGGTGACAGTTAGGCTTTACTACCGTCTGAGTCCAGAGACCTGCAACACCCATTTACTCACAGATGCAATTGTATCAACACCAGTTTCTCCATTGTCTAAAATTGGGATTGTAAGGTGTCGCCCCACAGAGCAGCTTTTTTTAAAGCCAGACTTCCCCTTTCTTGCTCCAGTTGACTTTGGCTGTCCTGGCTGCCTGCAGACTCTTCTATACCATTTGACTTTGATTCTTTCTGTCCCTCATATGTGATGCATTGGTTTTAAACTAATATTGCTGGGAAAGGTTTTTATCTAGACTTCATTGGACGATTTAAAGTGCTCACATGCTCTGAAAACCTGTTTAACACCTTTCCTTCCATTAACATTTCTTCCTACCAACCTCAGAATTACAAAGTGTACAAGTGACATATAAATGCCATTACTAGTTATTGAAGTCACCTCAGCGTGTAGGAAGTGTGTATGAAGCAACTCTAATGAGTATCTACTTGCTTTGTGTTGATTCTGAGAACATATTTTAAAGTGTATGTGATTGGGTTTACAGTCTTTCCATCAAAAATCCTCCATCGAAAATAAAATCCATCGAAATAAAAGCACTGAAAATAAATTAATCAAAATGCTATCTTTTTCATTTCAAAGTACATATCCATCGAATCTTGTCTATCAAATACAGGAATACGTTCAATGGAAATAGCACATGCAAGAGTAAAGCACCCTATGTTATGAGGTGAGGCAAAGTGACAGTTTCTAATAACGTCGCATTATCCATTTTGTGCTGAGAGAATCAAACTGATTATCGAGGCAAAGCCAGATTACATCGTTGTTACACACCACTGGTAAGCGTTTCTATTCAACATAACATAGAAGTATCGAAAAACGACACCATAATGATAGTTTAAAGTTAAAATTAATTTTGGTTTCTTTGGTTTTACAGTTGATAAAAATGGCAGAAAGTATGGAATTTATTAACTCAAAAAAATTGTGAAAAAGCAACTAGCTTACTTAGTATTTACGTACAATCAAGAAAAACAGATTAATGAACGTGTATATATTGGAAATGTACGGAATATTACTAAAGTAAATGCAAAGGACGTGCCATCAGTCACTGGGAAAGGATAATTCACCAGATTGATCACAATCATTTGCCAGATAGTACAAATATAATGATAAAGAAAACAATTGATGAAATAAAAAAAAAACAGCTGGTGCAAACAAAGAGGCGGCAAGCGGATCGGTCATAAAGCATGTATACACCAAACTGCCTTTTCATGTGGCCGCACAAATGGCAGAAAAAAAAAAAAAGACAACTCTGAGACAAATAGACAAAAAAATAAGACAAGTTTCCAAAAATACCAGAAACATTTAACACAATTGAGATTCCAATTCAATTTCAGGTAACTGAGAAAAATTAGAATTTCATGCTGTTAAGTAAAGATATAAATGACCAAAAACTGCTGATGTTCGGAACATCAAGAAACATGGAATACCTAAAACAATCAAAAATCTGGCATGGGGATGCAACTTTTAAAATACGCCCAAAACTATTCGGCCAATTCTAAAGCATCCATGAAATAGAAGACACTCTTGTGCCATTAATCCATGTGCTGATGTCCAATAAAACAGAAGAAATGTATAAACATATTTTCAGGTGAATCAGAGACACTATTACTCCAATTCACCACAAATCATGGTAACCGATTATGAAGTTCAGCAAATGAAAGCATTTACAGAAACTTTTCAGTCATGTCAAATACAGGGATGTTTCTTTCATTGTGCACAGGCAATGTGGAGGAAATTAAAACACGTAGGAATGCAATCAAAGTATATTAGTGATTTGGAATTTCAGCAGAATATAAAACTTATTTGCACATATTGATCATATTGAAAATTATTATGAACATTTAAATGAATTAGTTTAAAAAAAAACACTTCCTCTAACCACTATTAGACTACTTCGACAGCACATGGATTGGACAATTGACAAGAAATGGCACAGGAAGAAGAGCAAGATACAACAAAAATGTATCTAACTGTTTTAATTCGGTGATAGGACATGCCAGAACTAACAAAACGGAAGGATGGCACAACATACTAAATAAATATTTTGGAACACCAAATCCAACACCAACTTTTTAAAACAACTCAATAAGAACAATCAAATCAAGAAATGGTGATTGCACAAATAATATTCAAAGAAAAAACACATATACAGAAAAAATACAGAGATTTGGCAGAAAGGTTAAAGTAATGCATTCTAAATTTCGAAAAAACAGACAATTAAGGTTTCTAAAAAGTATAGCTTTCAATATTAAATGTTACATTTAAAATAAAAACTCACAAATTGCAGTGGTATCCTGAAATCCTCAAAATAGGAAACAATTCCAAAAGTGCCAAGGTAAAAACCAATAAAAAAATAAATCCAAACCGACACCAAAAACCCATAGAATCCAAAAACAAAACAAATCCAAAACCACAAGAAAATCGATACAAAATGTAATCCAGGTTAAAAAAAAAAAAAAAACATTAAAAAAAGCCATGAAAATAATCCAAAGGAAACAAACTCCGGGAGGAACAGCCAACTCGCGAAAAAGAACTTCCAAAATGGCGATCACATCGTACGTACGACGTAAATAACAAAGAAATACAAAAAAAAAAATGCATGTATTCTAAAGACAAAAAGTGAACAAACAGCGACATCTAGTGGACGAAAAATATAACGAATGCAAGAAAACTTGACAGCACTTATTTAACATAGAAGTTATTAAAAAATTACAGTTAATCTTCAAGAGTTTTAAATGTGAATATTTTAAATTTAAATAAAAAAGAACCAATGATGAAAAAATTGTTTCCATTTATTTTAAGTCAGTCAATTCAACAAAATGTATTCATGAAATTGCATTTCGATGGAAATAGCTTTCAATGAATACATTTGGTTGGATTTTAACTTGATTAAACTACTTTCGATGGATAGACTGGATACCTTTGATTGCTACATATATTGCCCTTTTTAAAGAATGCTTATTTAAAACTGACCATTAAATAAATAAATACATTATTTTACTAGAAACCTTGAGTTTAAGTGTTATTTGGATACTTGTATTGATGGATTTCTTTGCTACAGCTCTACAGCTCAAATTTACCCCTCTTGAGATAAGGCTGGCTGCCCAGTCACACTACCAACTTGTGTAGGACAGACCTATACCAATAGGTGGGTTAACTAACACGAGGACAAGGGTTGTGTAGTTTCCCACAGGGTTACTACATCAATTCTTGCCTAACAAGCCTCAATGCTGCGGGCTTCTGGTATCCCTGGTATCCATCTGCCCTCCAATCCCGAAAACACATGCCATCTGCTAGCGACAGTGGCGCCCGTGGCCCTAGCCGTCCCTCGCACACCATAATAAAACAGGTCCGTAATGAACTTGGTCTGCCGCTGCATGTCTGACAAGAGCAGGGAAGCGCCAGTGCCATTATCCAGAGATAGCTGCAGTTTCTGAAAGCCAGCCAACACAGTGTCTGTGCCATACAACCCATAGGTGTTGGACCGCAAAACCAGATGAGACCCCCCCCCCCCCACATAGGATTTCTTGATGGCAGAATCCACCTTGTCGTCCACCGGATCCATGACAGCCGCTTCATCTGCCAACAGAGGAACGGCCCACCAGGCTAGCCAGAATGTCATTCACCTCCACAGTGACAGGCAGCCGCGATTCCTCACCACTCAAGGGATACAACTTCGCCATAAACCAGGTCATGGAGATCTGCTCCAGACTGACCCACTCGTGCAGGACCTAGTCCGGAATGTCCGAAATCAAAGATCCCCAGCTTACGGGAATGTTTATACTGGCAAATAGATGGTTCCGAAGCATGCTTCCACCAGCTCCTGAAACAGACCTGTAGATCTTTCCCATCACCAGCTGGACCTGGTCCGGGTCGAAGTCCTTCCCGGTGGTGTGGGGATATATTGACCCACTCAACATTTCCCCACATCACCAAGCTGCATTTGCGCAGAAACAGCCAAATAGCTGAGCTGGCTCCAGTGAGCGCCATGGCTCAAAACTGCATTTTGCAACAACCACCAAAAATGGCTGCACCGTCCTGCCAAAGCACACATCGGGCAGGATGGAACAAGGGGGCCCATTGAAGGAGACTGCCAGTGGGTTCCGAGAAACAAAAGGAAGAAAGTGGAAAAAGCAGCGTTGCTTTGCTGCAAAAGTCGAAATCTCCATTGAAAAGAAATGCTTTTTCACCTTTAAAAAAAAAAAGAAATGCGGATTTGACGCTAAAATCGCTCTGTTCCTTAAAGCCACTGCGATTAATAAGCCCTACCAAACCCTGTGTGTCTCACAGTGCCTCAGCAAAAGCAGGTACGATTCTGAATTGACAAGCCCTGTCAAACCAACTAAAAAAAAAAAAAAAAAAAAACAAAAAAAAACAACCAGGAACCTTACTTTTACTTACATGGGAAACACATTCATTTTCTTTGCAAAAGTATGCAAAACTCAGCTGTTCAGAGAGAGCCTCTAACTAGCTGAGCCATGTCTGTTTCAATGCATCTGTGATGCAGACCAACTCCAGCATTCAAGAGAATAACTATAGCTGCAAGACAGTGTGTGAAGCTGCTGGAGATGAAAAGTCGAAGCTGCACCACGTGTAAAAAAAATGGGCCTTTGCAAACTAAGCAAAAACAAATGCCCGTTTGTTGGAACAGTACACTGGTGAATGAAAGCCTGCCAGTCTTTGGCAATATGAAGGGGTTTGTTGCTGGTGAGATTATAGAACATGGGTTACTTTATGCAACAGGCTCGTTTAATTCTGGATCGAAGATCAGAAAATAAAAGGTTAAAACTATGGTGGCTGGAGTTGCAAGTTGAAAAACAGGTTTTCTGCTTGGAGGGGGGCACCAAAAGGAGAGCTCTCTCTATCAGCATACACTGCCAACCCCCTGATAATTACGTGGTTGAACAGACTCATCTCTGCTGGGACCCTGACAATGAAGCTCAGAGGGAAGGAAGTCTGAAGTGTGAAGGGACAATAAAACTTCAATCATGGGAGAAACCCCCACCATACTCTGGAGGAAATGACAGTTGGCAGCAGTTGAAGGAAAGAAAACAAATTGACCCAGGGACAAAGGGACTGCCATTTGTTCCCAAAGACTATTTCAGGAATAAACTTTAGAGACTTGTATCTCTGCAGCAAGTCTGAACATTTTTAAAAAGGTCACAGTTTAAAAGTGATTTTTGCGTGCGTTCTTTTGAGACATGGTAGAATTCACTGACACCCTGGGGACAGAAAGGGCAAAGTATTGAGGATAAATTGAAACGTATCAATGTTGCAAACATACATTTTTTTATACATACATCCCTTGGAATAATTCGCATATGTGTATAAAGTTATGGAATTTTAGGCCGAATCTTTCATGATCAAAATGACCAAAATGTATCAGAAGGGCGAAACAAGGTCCAACAGACTGGAGGATTGGACTGATATGTGCTGCACATAATATGTAACCTGTGTATATAATTTGCTAAGAGATTGCAATTGTATAAATGTATGTTTTTGGCAAAATCAGATTTTTAAGTAAAGTAATTGTGGGAGTTTTTGGACATTGTAAAACTCACCTCATAAATCTGACATAATTCCCTTGGAAATCCAATCAGTTGAGAGCAAGGCGGAGACTAGCACCCCTGTCCAATCCAAGTAGTTTAGAGGCATGCTTAGTTAACCCTGCCCAGCCTATACTTTGATGACGTCATTATGCATTATAAATAAGGGTCCCGGACAAGACTGTAGACCAACACTCTTCCTGATTTCCTGCACTGCGTTCCTGTTCCCGTCCTCTTCCAGATCCAGACTCCAACCAGAAGGCCAAGCATTGCTGATCCTACCCCAGGGCCCACTGCAAAACCCAATCAGTGCTGATCCCATTCCCAGCAAGGCCTCAAATCTAAAAAACCCAATACATTTCCCGTTAACAAGGGGAAAGCTGTGGTACCTTCTGCATCCTGATCCAGCCTGGCTTGCTGCCACTCACTGCAAGCTGCTGCAATCCTGCTACCCTGATGACCTTTAGTATCCAGTGACCAGAATTGCCCATCCAGTACTTGCCAGCCGGCGACCAGAAATGCACAGCTGTTTGCCAGATGCTCTGCCATGGGGTGACTAGACCTGGTTGACTGTCCAAAAAGCCTAAAACTAAAAAGTGGATCGTGAGTATTTCATCACCCCATAGTAATCCCTAGTATCTTTGTCTTGCATTGTCCTCATCCCACTCTATAAGTCATCCTGTCATTGTCCTGATAACTTGTCCAACCGTCAGAATTCTCTGTGCATTTTGTCATTAATCTCCAAGCATCAGTGCTACTTCTCTTCATTTCTGTCTTGCATAGATCATATGTTATTAGCGATATTTTTATTAAAGTAATTTTCCTTAAAGAAAACGGGGTACACTGCGTGAAGGGTTACATCTGCAGCGCAACTTAGAGAATTCACGGGTGGCTTTCCTCTTTTCTTAGTCCTTAAATCTAGTTAAAGTTAAACTGTTCTTTTCACAAACGGATTCCCTTTCCAATTTCACCCTTCATTTTACTCAAAGCGCGCCTCCTTCTATATTGCAGAACTCCAATTTACCAGCTAGACTCTTACTTTCAATTTCATTTTGTACTTGTGATATATATCTATTCCCCCAAACATAAAAACCGCACTCCAAATCAGTGTATTTCACCCGTTTTTCTTTAACTGTTTGGTAATTTTAGGCGGGAATTGCAAAAGTGTACATTTTAAACGTGTTATTTGACTGAAATCTGTTTTAAACGTCCACCCATTTCTGAACTGCATGCTTTAGGTAATCCATTCTTTGTCCATTCTTTGTGAATGTTAGTATCTTTGCATTGTTGCTTTAGTAAGGAATCGTATTTGCTTCAAGGTTTTTAACACACTCATTATTGAATTATCCATTTCTGAGTGTCAGTTCACCACATTGCAAGGGGTTTAAAATCTGTGTCCTCTCTTATTTGGGGAGGGAAGGTCAGATTTAGATTCCGTTTTCAGTTTTATTCCCGACTACCTGCTGCTTCTTTGTATTCACTCAGAATTGATTATTGGGTGGGGGGGGGCTTGAGGGAACATTGCAGGGGGAAATTCTAACTTGGGTGCCATCTGTCCTAAATCAAAAAGTGCTCCTATTCTGCTGTGCTGTGTAAATGCTCCACTAAAAAGTCAAACCCAGTGCATTGCTCACATTCTGATTGCAACTATCACCCCATTGGTGATTGCTGCCCCATGTTAAAAAGTGTGATTTCTTTTGAATTTTAAATAAATAAATAATGCATTTGACCAACCAGCCTGGTTCATGGTCCATTGTGACCCGGGGTATTTGAAAAGGGGGTGTGATATGAGTGGTGTATCATCCCAAAATTGAATCCACATAAATAAGGAGATAAGCACCTGCGTTTGGTGCTACATACTAGGCCGAGACCAAGGTGTGTGTGTCGCCTGATTGAAATCCTCAACAGTGGCCTTCTTGTCATCACATGAAAGGGAGGGCCCAGCTGCATCTGTAGAAGAGGAAGAAGAGCAGGACGAAGAAGACTGGGACAGATTTCGACGCCCCCAAACCCACTGTACGGCTGGCCAGAAATTCCTTAAAAAGAACCTTTTAGTCCTGCCCGGAAACCCCATGATCAGGAGCAGCCACCATCCTCGGAATAACCACCCTAGTGGAAAAGGCTGTTACAACAGGTTTCCTTTTAGCTGCGTGTTTCCCAATTGCAACGACAGGCAGAGTCGCCAGAAACCACCAAAACAGTGGTCCAGGCCGCCATTTAAAAGAAACAGCCCGGGAAAATCCCTGGGAGTCGTCCCAGACTACCAGCAACAAGGCAGCGTTGCCAGGGCTACTCAAGCCAAAGGCACGGCTCAAAAAGGGGCAGGCATGCCCTGCCCCACCACAGGGGAAAGGACGCTGTGCCAACATGGAGGCCGAAACAGTTACACCGGAGAGCTGCTGTGTCCCTGGGCACTCCCAGACATGGCCCTAAGCCAGCACGTACCACTGCAGAAACCTGAACGCGGACCAGGAGAGGCAGAGTAACAGCAGGAACCTGTGACCTAGGAACCACACCAAAAGGAGCACAGAAGGCGTCGTTAGGGAGATTTTTCATTTTTATGCTTCTGCTTCCTCCCCTAGTGAGACCCCAAGCACTTTTCTTTCTATACTGAATGAGGGGATCCTCCCCCCCCCATTAATTATTAGTTGCTCTGTTCTCTGATTTTTAACTTTCTTATGGCTTGTGCTTTCATCCATATCTTTTCAAGGGCATCTGTGTAACTTTTGCAGCACACAGCACCCTATGTGCAGTGTTGCTGTGAACCCTTTGGGTTCTCCTTTACGATTCTTTTACTATCCTCAAGTAACTACAGTTCTTAAGGATAGAGGAATACTTTGCATCCTTCCTAAAACTTTATACTATGAGAGATTAGCACACACCACCTTATGTGGAGTTCTATTGGGATACCCATTATCCCCCTTCTCTCTGCTCATGTAACTTTTTAGTCAAAGACAACTCTATAGTTATGGCTGGTGGCAGTAGACGTGTTCTACCAACTATTGTGCCATGTATTACTGCACACTGTATTCACAGTCTCGGTTGTGCACAATAGGGTCACCTATGTTCCAACACAGTGGCTCCTTTCTTTTTTCACCATTTCTATCGTAGTTGTTCTTTGTTAGCCCTTCTTCTGAGAGGAGGCGGTCTGTGTGTATGTTTTGCCTTTGGCGGGAACCTTTGGGTTTCCCAGCCTAGGCTCCAGTGTGTCTGGGCAGGCAGGAAGTGGGGGAGGAGTTATTCACTCCCCTGCCCTTTGCCTGCAAGAGTGCCTGAATGAAACCAGTTACCACGGGGGGGAGGTGGTGGGGGGGCTGGTTGTCCAACTGACCTGTTGTGTAAAATGCTAAGATTGCAGAGGAGTGTGTGGGAATACTGAACAAAAAGGTGAGGGCCCTGAGGTGAAAGGCAAGCCGACCACTGGAACAGAGGAACTGAAGCTGAAGACTACCAGTGACGCCTGCATACCCTTCCAAACACTTTGAAGCAACCACTTTTGTCCTGACCCCATTTTCTAAATCAGAGGAGCTCTGAAGAGGACTCATTCCCTTTGGCTGGTGAGACCAACCAGCCCTGAGACAAACTACAAAATTAAGCAATCTCCTGAGTTGCTGTGTCTCTCCAGAGCTGCAGACGCAAATACCAGGAGATTTCTGACCCATTTGCAGTGCAATGTCTTTGCAAGGCGGAAACCATCCAGAACTTTGGTGAGCTCCAGTTGGACCTCCAGAGGCACGATCAGACTCCGCTAAGTCCCCCTCACCCGAGTGCAGGGCTTCAGAAGCGAAGAGGATCGACCAGGCGAATACCATCCTTTGTTGGTGCTGAGAAAGACACCAAAACCAAAGACTGACCAAAGAAGAAATCCATGCCAAGGGTTCGTTTTTTCTCTCTCTCTCTCTCTCTCTCTCTCTCTCTCTAGACTGCTGCTGAGACATCCCATTCTCAGCCCTTCCTTTCGTCACCAGACCAAGGAATCAAGAGCCTGGGTCCATCGCTACTGCACAGAGGAGAATCCAGCTACAAGCATTTCTTCTAACCCGAGCTACTGTGGGCTGAAAGGTATAACTTAACTTGAACCAAGACGTCGCTCCAGAGAGAATGGAATGCATGAAGGGGTGGTGTCCGGTCAAAGGGTCGACTACAAAGTAGGGATTTAACGGTATTACGGTATACCGTTAAAGATACCGTGAACCACTTAATTGAACAATAATAACCGTCACATTGTTTATACCGGTATACCGTTCATACCGTTAAGTGTGCTTTTCAATCTGATTTGGAAAGGCTGCAGTAAGCAAGTTCTGCGCAGTCTTGGTCTTGCACTGTTGGATGTGCCGTCTGCCAAGTAGTTTCAGTTTGAGCAGTTTTTAATGCAATTCCATAAACCACACGTGCCTGACACAAAATCAACATGTTAGCAATAGGAAGAATAAATACAGTGCCAAGAAGGAAAGGGGTTTACTTTTTTTTAAAGCGCTCACACAGCCCCAGGGCATCGAGGCGCTGTTAAAGAAATTGGTTTTGTTTATTTTGTTGCATAATTGTTTTTGTCTTAGTTGCGTATTTATAACATGCTTAAACACCCAGAGGTTTCTAAGCGCGGACCCAGGGATCGAACCTGTGTTTCTTCATGTCGTCTTGCTTCCAAGGCACGCACGTTGCCGCTAAGCTATCCTCCCGGGACTTTGGGTTGGAGGCTTTGGGGTTTATATATTTATAATGGATAATGTTTTCTAAACATATGACAATGGCGTATTTCCCTGGTTCTATAATTGAATTTACATATAATAAGTCACACTGCGAAATTTAATCATCTCTGTGGGTATTCCCTGCTGCCATACCAAAGGGTAACATGTCCGTGATTACTGAACACCTTTTGGCCCAGAAGTAAACTAAAGGCTGTAACGTAAAGAGAGAGTGCATGTGTGTGTGTGTGTGTATGTGCACAAGCGTATACTACCATCAGACTCCATTGATCTGTGGCATGCAGATTATCAATTTGGCAACATGTTCATCTTCACCAGTAACCAGTGGGGGAGCTAAAAGCCTAAATGACCACTTAAGAAAAGCTATTCAGTTTGCTTTGCCAGTCGCAGCAGGGCCCCGCCTCCCCCTCCTCTCCACACGTGCGTTTGTGTTTGGTGCAAGCAAGGGGTGGCATTTCAGTGGAAAGTATGTTGAAAAGCCCAATTCTGGCCCTGGGTGCATGGTTTTGTTTGTGATGATAAATCTGACAATTTATGACCTTTTAGAAAATATTTGTTAAGATTAGTTAACTCCACCTGCTATACCGCGATAACCATGATATACCGTCATTTGGAAAGAAGGTTATTGTACCGTCATAAAACTAATACCGTGACACCCCTACTACAAAGGATCGAATGGTCAAAGGTTCGACGCAATAGGGCCAAAAACAAAAAGGATCGAATTTTTTTTTAAAATTATATATTTTTTGGGGGGGGGTTTTCGTTTAGGGAAAAAAAAGTGGTTACCACCACAAAAACGGGGGTTGGGTGGGGGACTCCCCCCCAACCAACAAAAAAAAACAAAAAAAAAATGTAAAAAAAGACAAAAAATGTCGATCCTTTTGTTTTCGGTCCTTTTGCGTCGATCCTTTGTAGTCGATCCTTTGACCTATAACCTGAAGGGGTCCAGCCTACCTCTGACCCAAGCTTGCCAGCTTGTGTCCCTTTAGGGAGTCCTTTTGCAGGGTCTCCCTCTGTGTTATATTGCTGCGCAACCTATCCTAGAGACTGAACGTACCCTAAGGAACGTTTGCTGTTCCACTCCTACACTGACTTTTTCGTATAGTTTGGGATTGGACTTTAAAAGCGTTGCCTGAATAGTGTTTCTAAAACATTACGCTCTGCTGCTGTGTGATTAACCAACCTTTTTCCTTCCTAAAAGACTATTTTATGTGGTTTTGCTAACTAAATACAATTACTGTATATCTGAAGTAGCGCGTGTGAGCGGTAGTACCGATAATACAGTAGAACTGTCATTAGTGTCAAACTCAATTGTAACCGCAAGCAACTACCATTGAAGCAATGGCCTTTGTAAAGTACCAAGAATTTACATGTGTGTTGGTTAAGTGAATTAAGTATTTGTCTACCTTACTTGTGTAAATATAATAAATGTATATTTTAATATAACATTTTATATTAAAGTGTTTCTTTGTACTATTGCATTTACTGGGTTCAGTGTACTTACCTACAGCTCACATCTTCCTCCTATGATAAACCTGGCTGCTCTACCATTCTACCAACATCCCTTGGGTAGTACAGACTTATTCTGAGAGTTGTGGACTTGTGTACCAAGGTATAGTTTTATGGGGACTTTAGCAAAATTCCACTAACAGGCCGCCCACCCCGCCTCTGCCCAACATGAGTCTGTTAGGGAGAATTTTCAGTTTGTGCCAATTCCCTTTAACCTGAGAGACCCCCAGCACTTCTACTGGACTGTTGACTTTTTTTATTTTAATCTCCCGAGTGAGTAGAACTTTTTACCACTCATTCATTCTTTTTCTCTGACTGGGGATTTTTGATTCTTACTGTTTAATGGAGTCTGGTAAACTCCATAGGCATCTGCTTTTTGCTTAGTGACACAGCACCCTCTGTGCAGTGTCACTGCGGAGTCCCATATAATTCGCTTAACGTTTAAATACATTTTCGTGTGAGAACTTAGTTCCCAAGAATAGTGAGATAAAAAGTTATTTTATGGGTCCAGCACACACCACCTAATGGTGGGTGCTGGGGGGTTACACACTAACTCCTTGTCCCACTTCTCATGTAACATTTTGTTAAACTGACTAATTTAAATGGCTGTCGTTACCTATTACTACCTTTTGTGCAGGTTACTAGCAGGCTGATTTCTAAGCTGCAGTACAGCACCCATGGGTGACCATTTTCTCAAAATGGCCCGTCTTCTTTTTTTGCCATTTTTCACTTGTCAGTTCCTTCTGGGCTTTTACTCTAACCTATGGAATAGATTTGAGTCCTTTGTGAGTTTTGCCTTTGGCAGGCTTCAGCGTGTCCAGGCTTCAGTGTGTCTGGGAAGGCAGGAAGGGAAAGAGGAACCCGAAGCTTCACTGTCCTTTGTCTGTAGGTATGGCTGGCTGAAACCAGTTCTAACTGGGCGACAGCCACCCCCATTCAGCCAGTCAGGCCGATTTAGTCAGGCAAGCAACCCGTTCAGGGGAGGAACTCAATGATGAAGACGGCAACCTGTGAGGCATTTTCTTCGAATGTAGTGTAGACAAGTGGTGAGACCCACTCCTAGATCAAGATCGTTTTTCAGCTTTCTTCCGACTAGGATAGTCGCCCCTCGACTCATCGGAGCATTGCTTTTTCAACTGAGTCATCGAAGGGGATTTATGTGACCTACCTGCAGCTAATTTCCCTCTACGTTCTTTCAGGGCTTTCACAGTCATCGAAAGGAGGATCCACATGTCAATGTCTTATGATGGGATCCCAAGCACCACAGACTCACCCGATCGGGGTCCATAAGGAACATTTTTTGCCCTGCAGTCGTGGCATTGTTTTTAAACCCCGATTTTGGAGTTGATGATGCCGACAAAGATGCCATTATTTTCACAAAATTCAATAGGTTTCTGGAAGGAACCAAAGCGCGCCGATCTTCCGAAGTGATGGCTCTCGAGGAAAAACAGAACTGAAGCCAACGCTCGCTGCGCGCGCTATATACCAGTGATGACGTCGACATTGAGAGAGGACATTGAGTCGACAAGCATCAATGCGCAGCGCCCACGCTTGAAAACGTTTCTCAAGGCGCTAAAGCTGGATATGGATTTATCAGAAGATGAGGAATACGTGGGAGGACACAATCCATTTGAAATATCCATTTGCATATCAGTCTTTGTCCCACCCACAGGTTATTTGGCCGTCCTCTCTCTCGGTAGAGGGGCTCCCGGACCTCTTTTTGTATGTTTAGGAAATTGAGGCTTTCACCCTAAATTACCCAGGGTTATCGAGGCACAGCTTCACCTCACTGATGAGTTCCGACTAAGCCAAAACACTTGTCTGGGGTTGCTGTTGGTACTCCTGTTCAGAGGACAATTGCCTAGCATTTTGGTGCTGGACTGCCCAAGTGGGTGGGACAAAGGCTGATAGGCAAATGGATATTTCTCCTCTGTGAAAAGTACAGTGAGCTAAAACAGGGTTGCAGACCCGCCCGAGTCAGCACCTTCCCAAAGAACAGGTTATTTGGCCCTTTTTTTTTTGATAGAGGGCCTCCCAGACTTCTTTTTGTATGATGGGAATTACTGTGTGCAATACCGTCTACTCTTTAACTCACCCCTGAAAGTCTTTATGTCACCAGCTATGGGGCTTACAATTTAAAGTAAAGATTAATTCCTTAACTGGCCATTTACTGTTTATCAAGGTTTATAGTGAAAATGTCGACTGCAAAAATGTCGAAAACTTTTTTTTTTAAAAACCATTTTAATGGGGGGGGGGGTTCCCTGTTTATTTTTACTAGCTAGACCCCAAAAGAAAATTGAATTTAAATTTTTTTCCCCGACATTTTTGCATTCGACTTTTTGCAGTCGACATAACTGGACACCGTTTATCAACACTATGCTTTGCTATGCATTACGTTTAACCCGAGTACTTATTTTCCCCTATTGTTAATATTTTTTGTGTGACTTTATATATAAAAAGTTTACTTTTTTTTAGTACACCGGTGTAACGTATTCTTTTTTTGGAGAGTAATGGCAATAATTTTAACTGAGGTTAAACCGGAGCGCTCTGCAGCAGCGCTCCTTGGAAGAGTCTGATCCTGCTTTTTGAGTGACGCACTGTTCTACCATTAGGTTTGATATTTACACATCTCTCACTAAGGGGTTGTGCAAAAACCTCCAAACATTGGTCTTCAGTCACTTGATTTTTAAGCAATGTGTCCGTGCATCTGTTCCTCAGGTTGAATTTCAATTAAAACAAGCATTTGGCAAAGCCAATAGCTTTGTTTTTTATAAAGATTTTGCTAGGTACTGTCATATGCCCAGGTCCTCGCAAGATTTACCAGCTGTTGCCATTTTATGGCAAGGTAGCAGAGGCGTTGCTAGGTCTGGAAAAGATCTAAACTATGCTAATGTCTTGACTGTCGGGACTCGGGCTAGCTAGCCTTTTGGTTGTAGCCCAGGATAGAAGCTAATGGGCTACAACTAAAAGACCCGGGGCTATAGTCCCCTCAGTCCCCTCTAGCAACGCCTCTGCCAGGTAGTATCATATTGGCAGTGCCTGGAAAATGATGATCCCATGCCTACACAAAAGCCCAAACAGTTCACTTTGCCAATGCTTGTTTTTTGTTTCAGAAATAGCATTTAAAATCATTTGGTTTATAATAAGAGACACTGAATCTTGGACTGATGCAGTACAAGACATCTGTTTTTTGTATTGTTAACGCCAATAACTAGGAGAAGGCAATCCATGCATCTGGAAACCATCAAATGAGTTGGGTACGATTATAAAACAATGGAAAGTGATAAGCTGTTAGCCAAATGACAATTTTCATTCAATTTTTTTTTTTAAACAGCCAATCCTCCTGATACAAGTTGGTTTTGCGATCCCCAACTTCAATCACGCACCGTGTGGCAGCCCCATATTTTCCACCCATTACAGGACTTGGCGACCCACTGCAGAGCATACAACGTGACGTTCTGGTATTAATTGCAACTCTTACCTCCAAGTCATGACATGTGCCTGGTAAAAATGCAACCATAGACATGTACCAAGAACATGTGTCCAATTCATTCTGCAAGTTCATGGAGGTCAGAAGTGGGTAAAGCTACTCACCGCCAATATTAAGTGTTTGTGCCGCCTTCTCCCATATAATTTGAAGACAGAACCGAAACAATTCTTACGCAGCAAAAATAGATTTTTTAAAATGGCAGCCTGGGAAGCACATGCCTGCCAGGCTCTTCCCCTGAAATGTGTTTACCTGCTCCCAAGTACCAGTCCTTTTCCATTCATGCAGAAGGAATATAATTGAGTGGAAAGCAGTGTGTGGCAACGCTTGAAAAGGCGGCGTGTTGAGTGTGGGGAGGGGGTAAGAAGCACCAGTACAAGAGCACCACTGCAGAATAATTTGTACTTACTGACACATCCAGACAACCTTCCACCAGGCAAGTCAGGCCACAATGAGCATCTGACTAACTTTCACTGAATAGTGTTAGGCAAGATTGTATGCAGTACCCTGTGGGTGTCTGCACCAGCCTCGTCCTCTTGGCAATAGTTAACCTAACCTTTGGTATAAGCATGTACTACACAAGTTGGTAGAATGACTGAGCAGCCAGGCTCATCTCAAGAGGGGTCAATATGAGCTGTAGGGTTTTAAAAGACTTTCACAGTGCCAAGTATCCAGATAACAAGTATACTCAAGGTTTCTTGATTAAACAATTATTCATTTATTTAACAGTCAGTTTGAATAAGCCTTCTTTAGAAGGGAGCAAATATGTAACAAAAATATACTTCAATAAATATACACACGCGGTTTCAATAAATCAGTAGATACCCATTTGGGATGGCACATAACCGCAGGTCACTTAAATAACTAGACCACTGTGGACATTTATATATCACTAGTAAATCTAGAGCAATAAGGAGTTTGGTGTCAAAGGAAAAGGTTGGGGTGAGAAACAATGGTTAAAACGTATCACAAACTGGTAAGCACTTTTGAATTCTCCAATGCAATGTAGATTAACCCTTTCCCAGCTACACAAATGGAGAACATGTGACTTTTTGGAGGGAGGGATCAAAACACAAAGTCAGAGATTGGAAGAGTCCATCAGGGAGCCAGGACAGCCAATGTCAATTTAGCAAAGTCTAGGAGTACTGAAGTTCTTCTTGAAGGTAAGTAAAAAGTCTTGCACAATGTTGGAGAGTTTTTGTTGAAAAAAGGGATCACTTTTGGGCCACAGGCTGGGAGGCTTGTGATGGGCAAAATTGCAAGCAACTCTTCAAGAGGTAAAAAAGGCAAGTCTCAACTGAGAGCTAGCAAGTTACACAGTAAGAGGTAATTAATTACCCCTTAGTTTACAGTACCTTAGGTCTGATGAAATTGGTTCCAGCTGGCTTCTGTTTGTTGCATGTCAGGTCCTGGTGTTCCTGGGCCCCTGTCTTGGGGACAAGAGGGAGGACCGTGCACTACAATTCGAAGGTCGGCGGCAGCAATGGGAAAACTTCAGATCAGCAGCACTTTGCGGTTTCAGCTTCTCATGAACAGCACCACCACGGTTCGTGGACACTTGGTGGACTTTCCTTGCTTCTAGGGTCCAGCACTCTGTTGAGGTGGCTGCGGCTTGGTTAGTCCTGCATCATGGGAGTCTGGAGGATCTTACTGGAACTCGGGTCCAACTTAAAAACAATGCTCTCAATTCTGGTGTTCCTTTCCCTGCCACTCGGTTCATGCAGCAGCAAATGGAAGTAGAGCCAGCAACGAGAAGATTTCCAGACAAGTTTGTCTTGGGGTGGAGTGGTCCCACCAACCCAAGCGGTGAAGTCGTTTGTTGCAGTGCTTCTCTAGTCGAGGCAAATTCGTAGCTTCAGCAATGCAGTAGGGCTTCACTGGGCAAACCAACGGTCCAGGAGATGCAGCAAGCTTCCCTTCCAGGTTTTTCTTCGGATTCCTTCGTCCAGTGGTCGACTCTGCCTTCTATGTGGGTTTCTCCCATTCAGTCACAGCCTAGCTGTCAATCACACAGCAGGTTGGCTTTCCTCCAAGGACAGCCAGTCAGCCAATCACCTTTGGATGCATTCCTGTAACCAAGGTGACTAAGCACAGGGAGGTTCGGGAACCTCCCTCACTTCCTGCCCTGTCAGACACGCTGGAACCAGGGGCAGGCTTCACCAAGCCTGGTTTGGGGCGCAGAGAAAATCTCAAGAAGGACCTGTCCAACAAGAAATGGCGAAAAAGGTAGACTGGGGCCATTTTGACAAACCCATGGGTGCTTCACTGCAATTGCAGCTTGCAGTACAAACACTCAATGAAAGTAAAAAGTAAACCACTGCCACCAGCCATTAATTGTAGGGTAACAAAAACTAGACAAAAGGGATACTAGGTAACCCCTCCAGCACACCTATTGTAAGATCGTGTGTGCTGGGTCTAGAAAGTTACACATTTAAGTAAAGTCAATTCCACTTCACTGCTCTTGGAAACAGTAGTATAACCAAGAGAAGGTATTTAAACCTTTGGGAAATCTGAAAGACTTCCCTGTGCCACTGCACTGAAGGTGCTGTGTGTCACAATGTAAAAAGATGATGCCTAAGGAGTTTGTCAGACTCCAAAACCAAAAGAAACAGTGTTCAAATCAAAGAGAAATACATGAGAGTGAGAAAAAGTCTTACTCTCTCCAGGATAAAAATGTAATGTCCTAAAGTCCAGCAAAAGAGCTGGGGGTCTCTAAGGTGGAAGGGAATTTGCATATTTCTGAGAATTATCCCTAACAAATAGTGGGCCTCATTACGAGATTGGTGGTAGTCATGGCACTATTTGCGCCATGACTGCCACCAATAACGGGTCCGGCACCGGTGTAGTTCAATGGGGACTTACCGGTCTAGTCCGACCCAGGTGGGACCGCTAAATCCCCATTGAACATGCCATTCCCATTTAAGCCCCCATAGGGTTCAATGGGAATGGGGAGGGCGCTAATAACGGTCTCGCAACGTGCAAGCCCGGCCTGGTCTCTTAGCGGGACCCGTAAGGGACGTGTGGTCTGACCACACGTAGCTTGCGGTCCCCGCCTAGAGACCTCGGAATAGGGCGGTAGGGGATTACTGGCACCGGTCTCCTTACCGGTGCCCAGTATCCCCTACCGCCCTACTCGTAATGAGGCCCAGTGATTCCAAAACTTGTGACTATTGTCCAATGCTTCCCTATATAAATGACAGGTAAAGGAACATGGTGCTGGGAAGGAACCTTAAGCTGCATTTGCACCAATGGCTCTAGAATGGATATCTGTAGGCGGTGAAAACTCCAAAGTAGCGTGGGATTCTACTCACTCAGGCAGGAATGGAGGCTTTGGTTGCTGGGTTGTCATGACCATCGTAGGTAACCGGTCTGCCCGAGGACTTGTCATGCTATAAGTGAACCTTAAGAGGCCCGCAAACATTTGACAACTAAAAAGAATTAGCGATGTAAGCAGACAAAAATGTCCACATCCGCAATCAATGCTTTCATAGAGCCTTGATCATAAAGTGGGAGGAGATTTGTACTAGTCGCACACAGAGGGAGAACCTGAGACAGAAGTCTCTGGCACCGCCCGTCACAGTGTGCAGGCAAGTACTGAAGTGTCGAAACAGTCACTCGTGAAGGAGAAGCTTACTCCAGCGAGCGGTTTGATAACATGCCATTTCTAGTATTATTTATTCTCCCACTTGGGTTTATTATGGTTTAGTAAAGAGTAAATTAAAATCATCATTTGCTCGATTTTGTTTCCTAGAGGTTTTTTTTCTTAATGAATAATTTAAACTCAAAAGGCAAAACAGCTTTCCTTTGATACACAGCTTAAAATATTAACAGAAACAAACATTTATTTGAACTAGCTTTTCCACATGAAAGAGAATGTAGGGGCAACACAACCATCACGTTGGATTACAGAGAATGAAAATCAGACTAAACCATGTAGGCAAAGCCTGACCCAACATAGTTGTGAAATGTAATTAACCCTTTCCCCATAGCAGGTGGGAGGGGGAGAGTCACTAGCCTTCCCCATATCCCTTCTGCTCACCTCTTCCTTACCGACAAGAAAGAACAAGGACACACATCGCAGCTGTCACTTAAAATATACAAAATACTCTAACCTTCACCTATCCCCCTTACCCACTGGCCAACTCTGCCCATTCACCCCATTTTAGGGAGGTTTTCCAGAGACGTCGTGAGGGGTGCAAAGAGAACTGGGGCTTTGTGGGAGGCCATGGTGGACATCAAATTAGACCAATCTCCCTCAATGGGTAACGTAGCAGAACTATCAGGCTTCCCTCTTAGGAGGATAAGGGATGTAACAAAGTATAAATATTCCCATAGACAATACAATGTAAAAAATATATACACACATTTATTTAATATTGCATTAAGATAAAAGACACTGTCAAATGAGTACATTACAAACACATTCACAGGTTGCACTTCACTCCCAAGTGCCAAAATAAAGAGGACTAACAGTACTAGGACTATATAAGCCCTAGACAGGAGAGTGGTAAAGGGGTCAGGCGTTAAAGAGAAAAGGTTAAAGGGTCATCAAAATAGACTGTTAAATTCAAGCAGTACAGGGGCTGACTAGGTCCCAGTTCAATCTTAGAAATATGTAGAAACAATGTGGCCATTCATTATTTCCAATGGCACAGAGTGAAATGTACTGTATTCTACTACAATCTGTAATAACTCATGGGTGCCTTCCAAAAACAGAGCCTTTGTTCTAAAAACACCAGGGCGCCATCTATGGTCGACCAGAGCAAAATGTTCCTGTTCAGTAAAGTGCCTTGAAAGTTACTACGAAGGAGTTAAAGATGGTACCAAAGGTTCGCTCATAGGAATCAATAGGACAAATCCCATAAATTTGCTGTGGTTAATGGGAACATCAGGTTAAGTTATCCTACTTTTAGCAGGAGAGGCATCCAGGCATGATTGGAGCACAAGAGAACCCTAAATAAGAGTTCCAGCCCAGGGCTCAAAACGAGCAGGCCAGTATGAGCTGGTTGCTCAGAGAGCACCACACACAGACAATGAAGATCAACAGTAGTGGTGATTCAAAACTCCTAAAGGCAACATAGTGCAATGCATTCAACATTCATCCAGAGGTTAGAGTGTGATCCTATTCCCAATTCTTGTGCTGCTGTCCTCTACATAGAGACAGGGGCATATAAAAGGACAGGAATAGCAGCTACATTTCCCTGCCTGACAGGTAACTACCCCTAACGAGTGCTGAAGAAAATAGTAGATGGTGACCAAGCACTCTTCTCCAATTATTCGTACCAGTGAGTCACTTGCTTACTCTTTTGCCTCTGACTCTCAACACTTATTATAAAATATTAGATAAACCCAGCATACTATCTTTGGCAAAGTGATCTTTATTGCCCGATAATCTAGGTTCCATAATCATCGGGTTAGATAAAACTATGAAGACCTAAATTGATCCATAGTGAAGAAGGTTATTTAAATAGTCCACTGGGATCAAGTGCAAACTGTATTTGTAGGCAGATTGCCAAGTGCCTTTGCTACAGTTCTATTGTCAACCCATTTCAGTGGTTGTGTATTGCTTATAGGAGCGGAGTAAAAGTGGGCACCACTTGTGAGTTTCAAGTTTTCTTTATAATTCAAAATGTATCCAATTCAATTTATTTTATATTCATTTTAGCCTGGAGCTGTCAAAATGAACTAATCCCATGACACAAGGATTAGAAATATATGCAACAAACAACAACAAGGTAGAACCACATCGTAGTATTTGACGCTCTGTTAGCTCATATTTTGAGCTAACTGAGAACGTCAAATACTATGAGGTGGTTCCACCTTGTTATTTTTTGGTGTGTATTGCTTATCCCCACTTTCTTCAGGACAGTCTTCGAATTTAAAAACGTGGTATACTCAGTAGTGAGGCTTCTTACCACACATCTGTTATGTTACATCAATGTTTTATTTTGCCAATAAAAATCACTTTGCCAAATATAGCCAAAGTATGCAGAGGACAGCAGCATAAGACCTGGGAATAGGATCACGTCTGATGTATGTTGAGTGTTTTGCACTATATTGTCTTTACGTGTTTCCCCCCCCCATTTATGATTTAGAAACTTTATGCCAGGGATTACCCTGCCTATCATTTGTAGAGTCCTCCCGTCTGCAATCTAATTGCAATTCAATACCCCACTACTCCTAGAACCAGTTGACCCCTGCAACACTACTCCTGGAAGCAGTTAAACCCTGCAATCTGAGCCAAGTACGAAATCAGGACCGACCCCAGCCCCCCTGTACTCCCAGATCATAGAAACAGGTACTCACTGCACTGTCCTTCTAAAATTCAGCCCAGAGTTCATAGGCTGTCAGGTTAAGTACCTGCTAGCAGGGATTTGGGGCTCCAAATGAAGGGTTCATGACTCAGCAATGAGCCAGGCGACGGCGGCCCAACAAAGAAGACAAATGGAGAGAAAACCAATGTGTTATTTGTAAATCATACATTTTGCACTCACCATCTAAATTTATTAGTGGCTCCGCATTTTTTGTTGCATTGTCCGCATTGGCAGGTTTAGCATTTTTATATTTATCCGCTGCAAAAAAACAAAAACAACAAGAATAATCAAAGTTCAAAAACTTATGTTCCAGGCAAGATTCATATCAACAAGGCCATTCCTCTCTAGGAGGAACTTTTCTATGCTGCAACATTCTATTCAACACAAGGAGAATGCTAAAACATGATTAAAATTATTTCACTTTCTCATAGACATTCGTTAAATTTTACGTGATACCCAATGCATGCTCAGGTTTAATTTGATCCAGTGTAGCCAGGTTTGCTTTTTAAATGCTTAAATTATGAAGATAATTTTATGTAAATACTAGACATTGATTTTACTAACTTAGTTGGTCTACACACTTGACTCATTATTAAAGTAACTTTTTAATTTCACCATGAAAACTCCCAAAACAGGTATTGTTACCACCCTCATTCTATAAGGCTATACTAATCAATTAAAGAAAAATGTGCAATTAGTATACAAGCCGCTTTGCGATGGCCGCACCTTGCCACACTTCCCATTTCACCTCTCAATATAAACAAATTCACAGATAGGATTAGTCTTTGCCCTGGTGTTCGCTGTAGGAAAGCGACTATCAACACTGTGGCTTTCAGGTCCACCCATTCTCCTACTGGCAAACCTGGCGGGGCAGTAAAGGAAACTATCTCGGGAGAGCTGTGTAGTTAAAAGATACAGTAAACACTTGGTCAAAGCCCACGCTCGGAAATATTTTCTCTTTGCTGCTTTCTACACAGACTTCTAGGGACACCTTTTCTTTTTGCCATTGTTGGATGCTGACCTGACTTTTTGGAGGCAGGTAAAGACCACAGCTTTACTTCACTGGTTTTGTTGCACACTATTATGGGGAAACTGATCAGTCCCTAAAACCATATTTACTGGAGATTATGTCTCCCTTAAAGGATTTCTTGTTTTTTAAAGCTGTATATATCACCTTAAAATGAAGTGCGGTTGAGACACTTTCTTTCCTTTTAAACGTTTTCTTTTGTAACTTTGTGGCTACAATTGAAAGGTTTCCAGGATGGGCTTGTGGCAGCAGTCATTTTTATACTACCCTTTTCATGTTTTCCTTGTAGAATGTGCAATTTGCCACATTATGAAATAAAGAGTACCATGTACTCTAAAATGGATCTGCCACAAGATTTATGCCTGTACTTTCTCCTTCTTCCTGCCTTCTCAGGTCCGGAATTGCCATATATAGAACGCCCTTTTCCTGGAAAAGACTCAGCTTTCACAGGCAAAGTGGCGGTCCTTGTGTTGCGGGATGTGGAGGCTGACAGTCTAGTCCCAGTCTACATCTGAGCCAAGGAGTGTCTGTTGCTGGACAGAATGTTTGGCCAGTGGCTGTCCATGGTTGAACAGCCCCTGCCAGTTTGAATGGGGTGTATCATTGCCATTTGTGGACCCAGTGGCGCATCAATACCTAATTGTGGAAAAAAAGGAGGACTCCTGCAGCCATTTGACGCATCATTATTGGAGCCAGGACCACTTCATAGAAGTGCAGCACGCTGAAGACCCCAGTACAACCATTGCAGCTGACCAGAAGGCCCTTTCAGTGCTTCATCCCCTCGACTGGTGGAAGCAACCTGTTTTGACCCCTGCTAAAAGATCCATGCCTACTGGGACTTGGAAAGTATCCCCGGATCAACTAGTGGACTGACCAGCTCTCCGGGGCCATCTCACTGCAGCAGTTGTCATTCTGCGAGCATCCTTGGAACTTGGTGGATCTTCAACTTGTACAACTAGACCTCTGCTCCAGCAGTTTAAGCCTAGTACACTGAAGAGAAGGTTTTCAGGGCCTGCTACTTTGTTTGCCCTACGAAGATCGCCCGGCACCGCCCGATTGTGGTGGCTCACACTAGAACCCATCTTTTTCGTGTCCTGCAGGTCTCCATCGCTTCGTGGCAAGGGTGTCCAGTATTCAGAATGTTATCACCAGAGCCTGAATGGCATACTATGCTAACCCCAATACAGACGCTGAAAGAGACTGCTGCACCTGGAACCTTAAGCGGTCCTGCGAAGAATCAAAAGGGGGCAAGTTGTACTATTCCTGCTCCCCCATCCGCCATATGGTTTGCATGGGAGCAAAGCCTTCACCCTATCTCTCCCAAGCCTGACTAAGATCGGTGGTGGGCTGGTCAAGGTTATCCCACCCCCCCCCCCACCTGTGCCCCGGGCCGCTCCTTGAGTGGTGTGATTGGGAGAGAAAGCTTTCTGAATTTTCCTGAACTTTGCAACACTTACCTTCAGCCTGTGGTCTCTGGGATAGCTATTATCGCAATCTAAAAGTAAACCCACCTAACAGTAGGGTTTATTGAACTTTTATTATGTTTAAATGTGACTTCTGGGCACTAGACCTCATAACTCATTCCCTATCAGGGCTGGACTCACTAAATGTCAGAGATCCAAGTGTTCTACATACATTACGTACCTGTGTTTACTGGTACTGAAATTGAGTTTTTCTAATTCGCATTTTACCAACTACTCACAGTTTTTTTCAGGGATGCATCTGCTACAATTGCCTACACTTTCTAAAAGTACAGTGTCTGTGTTCTGTTAGTAGCAGCCCCAAAAGGTGAATGTATATATGTATTTACATAATAGTTGTATGGTGATTCTCACCTATATTTTTTAATTGCTTAGACTGAATCTTAAAGGCCTAATAAAAATGGTATATTTGTATACTTCTCAGTCTAATTTGAATTACTGGGCTGCTTGGTGTGCGTCTCATTATAGCTCTTGCCCGCCCTCACACTCCTCCCGGGTCTAATCCTTGCTGCTCTACTTTGACTGGGTTTGGCTAGACATCAGTGTTTTTCCATAACACCATAATAGATCAGCCTCTCAGAATTCACACAGAATTCACATTTAGGGTTGAAACCACACAGCATATTGGCCAAAATATCCATCTTGAAACCACACAGTATATTGGCCAAAATATATCACTTTAGATTTAATGTGCAGGAAAACATGCATTTAATAATTACAGATGAGCAGCTTTTCGAAAATGGGGATACTTCAATGTCTTAGGATGTCACCCTGCCAAGGTAAGATCCTCAGGCAAATTCACCATCAGTCTGTGGCCCCAGGCAATAAGCTCGGCCAAGTTGGGCTACAACATCTCAGTCAATATTTGGCCTTAAAGGTATAACTTTTCCCATAGAAATCAATGCTTGCATTGAAAAGACAAAATGTTAGCACTTGCGATGATAGACAGTCTGTCAAAAAGTCTGGAAATTGTTTTAAGTCAAAGTTTACCAGTAGCATAGACTATCTTGTTTGGGAGTAACAGATCTGATCAAGGCGAACAGCCAGGCAATGCAAATGGTGTTCCAGGAGAGCAGATCAGTTAAACGTATAGTTTCGCTGATTCCTATGGTCTTTGTTTGGGTCTTAGTTTGACGTTATTTTTTTAATTTTATTAATTTACATTTATAAAGCACACTAGCAGTCCGGAGGCATCAAGTTCCTTTGGGTTCAAGGTTTTTTAGAAGTGTAGGCCTCCGACACTGCCAGTTACCTGTCCTTTTCATGCGAGGGGAGACTCTTCAGGGCACTTCACAGGATGGGCAATGCGTGTGCCAGCGACAGCCACCACACATAAAAGGCTGGAGTCCTACTGTCCAGGACAGGATCCCTTGAAGCTGGGAGGCAGAAATGTGCCAGGAAAGCGACCACCATAGTTCTGGCTGCAAATGTGGAACAGAGACAGTTCTTGCTAGGTAGCCCACTGGAGAGCTGGACAGTCCACCAGGTGGTGCAGGGACACTTGCAAGGGATAAGGGTCCCACCAGTCCAGGGGTTGAAGCACCACACAGGGCCTTCGCAGATCAGGAAGTACAACAGAGCTTCACCGGTAAGACACAGGAAGGGATTGTTAGGCAGAAACCTGTGCAGTTCCCTTAGGGACCACTGCAAAAGATTTAAGACTACAGGTGTTGGCAGTAAACCCACTTGGTAGCAGTCTGTACCACCCAGATTTACCTGGTAGCTGTGGCTGAGCAGTCAGACTTCCCTCAAGAAGAGTTAGGCAGTATGCAAAGTATACACAATAGGCACTCAGATACAATAATACAAGCAAACACTGACCATAGCTTTGGTATCAAAGTATATAATTATTTATTTAAAAACAAAACACACAGTTGAAACACTCCAGCACTCTTATTGTAAAATATTCTAAACACAGTTACTATTGTAATATATACACCCCTTTTTCCCTATCAGATAAATCACAGTAAAACGCCACTTATTTTCATACAGAGGTGAGCGCTTAACTAGATTGCACTCTAATAAGTTTGTGAGAAAGGGAGGGAAAAAGACAGAATATGAAAAGGTACACCACTCTAAGATTCAGGAACACTGTTAGCAAGGCAGAGAGCAAAAGGTCACTGGTGAGCCAAAGTCCAAAGGCTGGGCCCACTCTTAGAGAGAGCAGAGCACAAATGCGCCCAAGATCACACAGTTACACTAGGCTTAAGAAGTCTTGCAGAGGGTTCAAAAAGAGTTTAGAGAGGCTTTAAGAAAGTTTAGCCAGGGTGTCCCAGACTAACCCAGGTTCGAAAGCCGGGGGCTAAATCTACCCCGTACAGTCGGTAGCAAGGGAAGCCAGGCGGGACACGGTACCTTAAGTGGGAAGGATCCTCCAGCGGTGGCAGTTGTTCCTGGTAGTGGTTGCAAGTTGCGTCGTCGTCCAGGGGAAGAGAAGATCTCGACTTGGAGGAAAGATGAAGGTCGTTGCACTACCAGGGAAGAAACCAGCGCAGAATTTTCCGGTTAAAAGGTAGTACCTTTGTTTCGCGGTCGTGGTAAAACGTGGTATCCCGGTTGCTGGGGTGCTTGGCACAGGCAAGGCGGCCACGAGGTACGTAGGGAAAGTGAAAAGACGGTGAAACTGGTTATCCCCACCAGTCAAAGGAAGAAGACTCTCCGGCGGGAGATCTCCTCTGTCGTTGGGAAAAGTGGTGAGGCAGTCCAGCAGGGCTCCACCGGTGGTGGTGTCGTGGCAGGTCGGCTCAGCTTCTCCCTCGTCAGATTCTTAGGTCCTGTGGCGACTTCTGAAGTTCCAGTCCCCAAAGCCCTGCTTTTATGCAGCAAACCCCCATTCACTCAGCCTAGCTGTCACTCAAACATGGATGGAGTGCGACTTGAGTTGCCTAGGCAACTCAGTCCAGGGTGCCTAAATTTCCCTCCACCCCTCCTAAGTACCCCAGACAGAGTGGCACCACTTTGGAGGGCTTCTGTGGAGAAGCCCGCCAAAAAGTGGAACAAAGGGCTCGGCTTGGGTTGGAGTCACAGAAGAGAACACAAACACCATTTTTAGAATCAAGTTTTGGCAAAAAATACCAACCGGAGAATTAATATTAATTAAATAAACCAGCGGTATGTTCGAGGCTACCGTAAATTATAAAATAAAGATAGTAGCCTAAAACAATGGGAAATCCCATAGGAAAATATTTGCGGTTGAATATAAAAAGTAGTATCCACTGCCACCAGCCAAAACTCGATCAGGGGGGACGGAGACGTGCCCCCTCGACTAACAGACCCCGGGGCAATTGAATTGCCCCAGCCAGTATGTCCACAATATGATGTTTTGTACTGGTTCTGTTCAGAATTTAAGACTAGTAAAGTCAATGGTGACTTTACATGCCCTGGGAGACAGTAGTCAGTCCCAGGGTATGGGGTCTATACTGGGGGGTCACTATGACACCCCTGTGTCACTGCACTGAGGGTGCTGTGTAACACACATCACAAAAACACATGAAGCCCTATGGAGTAAAAGACCCCATAGCCCATTAAACACATCTAGATTCAAAGCAACACACTCAAATCATGCCCAAGAGTGAGGGTAAAAGTCTCACTCTTGGCAGGAGAAAAAAATAAACCCAAAAAATCCAGCAAAGCTGCTGGGGGACTCACTAGGTTAGGAAATTCAGCCTAAATAGAGAATTCTCCCTAACACTCACCCCCCCACACTAAGGGACAGGAGGATTTAATCCACTCCTGGATGAACCTCATACCTCTAGTCGATGACATACATCCTAGAGAGTCCATCAGCAGTTTGATGGTGACACCCTGACCTGTGCTCAATGGTAAAATCAAACCCTTGCAGGCAGATTGACCATCTCAATAGTTTTGGATTTTCCCCCTTCATTTGCATTAACCATCTCAAGGGTTGGTGGTCAGTCTGAATGACAAAAGTAGAAACATACAAGTATGGCCTAAACCTCTTCAGTGCCCACACAATAGCAAAGCATTCTCTTTCTATTGTTGCCCACAATAGGATCCTTCAGCTTACGGCTGATGAAGCAAATGGGGTGCTCCCTACCCTTCTCATCCATTTGGCTTAGAACTGCACCTATACCTACATTGGAAGCATCAGTTTGTACAATGAAAGGTTGGTGGTAGTCAGGAGCTCTCAATACTGGAGCTTGGCAAAGAGCTTTCTTTAGTTTTTCAAAGGCCTGATTGCACTCCTCATTCCATTTGACCTTTTTAGGGAATTTTGGAGAGGAGGTTACATTCAGTGGAGAAGCTATGGTCCCATATTTCTCAATGAAATTCCTGTAGTACCCAGTGAGGCCTAGGAAGGCTCTCACTTGGGTTTGAGTAGTAGGTGTTCTCCAATTTTGCACAGCTTCAATTTTGCTGAGCAAAGGCCTTATTTCTCCACCTCCTACCTCATGTCCAAGGTAGACCACCTTACTTTGACCTATCTGGCATTTACTTGCCTTGATAGTCAAATTGGCCTGCCCAAGAGCCTGCAAAACATGTCCTAGGTGGTTCACATGATCCTCCCAGCAGTGGCTGAAGACTGCAATGTCATCCAAGTTTACCATGCAGAAGTCCTCCATCCCAGCTAGAACTTGGTTCACCATCCTTTGGAATGTAGCAGGTGCATTTTTTAATCCAAAAGGCATGACCTTAAACTGGTACAAGCCAACTGGGGTGGAAAATGCAGTTTTCTCCTTGGCATGGTCTGTCAAGGCTATTTGCCAATAGCCTGACGTAAGGTCAAATGTGCTGATGTACTTGGCTGCACCAAGTCTATCCACCAACTCATCTGTCCTTGGTAAAGGGTGGGCATCAGTCTTGGTGACTGCATTAAGAGCTCTATAGTCCACACAGAATCTCAAGTCTTTGGACCCTGCCTTTGGTACTAACACAACTGGGCTAGACCATGGACTAGTAGAGGGTTCCATTACCCCGAGAACAAGCATCTTCTTGACCTCCCCCTTGATATGGGTTCTCACATTTTCTGACATTCGGTATCCTCTGCTTTTGACTGGCAGACGGTCACCAGTGAGTATCTCGTGCTGTCCCCAAGGGGTCAAGCCTGGTGAGAGTGAGAACAGGGAGGCAAACTGATTTAACATAGATTTGCACTCCTCTTGTTGCTCAGGTGTCAGATCTGAAGAGAGATTGACTCCTTCAATTTTTTCATCTAAAGGTACACCTCTGAGGAGATCAGGGAGAGACTCACTCTCTTCTTCCTCTGCTGCTGAAGCTAGAATCAAGGCTCCTAACTTCAGGTCTGGAGATGTACGCTTTCAGTCGGTTGGTGTGGAAGACTCTAGAGCTTCCCTGGGTCTGCCCAGATCCACCAGATAGTTGACCTCTCCAAGTTTTCCCACAACTTTGAAGGGTCCCATCCATTTGTCTTGCAAGGCCCTCTGCCTTGTTGGGAGCATAATCAGAACTAGCTGGTCTTGAGTGAACTCAACCACGTTAGCCTTTTGATCATGCCAATGCTTGACCAAAGCTTGTCCAGCTTTCAGGTCATCACTAGCTTCTGCCATCATGTGCGACATTCTCCTTCCGAGACCTATCACATAGTCAGTCACTCTGACTGGCTTGAGGGGAGGAGCGCCTTCCAACCCCTCCTTAATCAGGGCCAATGGACCCCTGACTGGATGGCCATAGAGAAGTTCAAAGGGAGAATAACCTACTCCCTCTTGAGGGACTTCTCTATAAGCAAAGAGAAGGCATGGCAGTAGAAGGTCCCACTTTGTTTTCAGAGGTTCCTCTAAAGCACCTATCATGCTTTTCATGGTTCTGTTAAATCTTTCTACCAATCCATTGGTTTGGGGGTGGTAGGCGGTTGAGAACTTGTAAGTAACTCCACAGGTTTTCCACATGGCTTTCATGTAGTGGGACATAAAGTTTGACCCCGTCGGATATTACTTCCTTAGGAAACCCAACCCTGGTAAAAATACCAAGGAGGGCCTCAGCCACAGCCGGAGCTGTAACAGTCCTCATAGGAATTGCCTCAGGGTATCTAGTAGCATGGTCTACTACAACAAGGATAAACCTGTTGCCTGAGGAGGTAGGGGGATCAAGAGGACCAACAATGTCAATCCCTACCCTCTCAAATGGGACTCCCACAACTGGGAGAGGCACTAATGGTGCCACATTCTTGGCGCCAACCTTACCAGAAGTTTGGCAGGTATGGCAGCTCTTGCAAAACCTATCTACTTCGGCCCCCATTTTTGGCCAATAGAAGAGTGGGAGCCTTTCCTTGGTCTTCTTGAAACTCAAGTGACCAGCCAAAGGAATCTCGTGGGCTAAGTGCTAGAACGGTTGTCTGTTTTCTTGAGGCACTACAAGGCATTTGTAGTCTCCAGGTTCAGACTCAGTTGGTTCACTGTAGAAGAGGCCATCTTCCCAGTGCAACCTATACTTCCCAGGCTCTTGCCCATCAGCCTGAGCAGCTGCCTGTTGGCGGAGACCCTCCAGAGTTGGACATTCTCTTTGTCCCTTACGGAAAGCTGCCCTGCTGGGCCCACCTTCTGCCAGTAAAGACTCCAGCTCAAGATGGTCCTCAGGGTCTAGATCTCCAATAAGTTCTTGGCCTCCCACTAGCTCTTCTTCAGAGTCTAGTTCAACCATACAGGGTTGTACCTCCCTCTCAGCCTCAGCTGGAGGTGGAGTTACAGGTGTAACTGTTGGAAGCACTGGAGTGCTTGCTGCTGACTTTTTCCTAGGAGTCTTAGGTTGCCCCTTTGCTCCTGATCTGGTAGTTACTGCAGTGAGTTGCTCCAGTGGTAAAGGAGTGATCTCTGTCATCATCTCTTGAGATAACCCTCGCAGGGTTTTCTCCCTTGCAGGTTTTGTGAGCTCCTGTAACCTTTTACTAGGTGGTCTGGGGTACGTGACAACTCCAAGAGCTTTTAGGTCATTACCCAACAGAACCCTACCTGGCACTTCACATTGTACACTGACAGGTATTTTTACAGCCATGTCATTACACTGGATGAGAACTGGTAACTGGGGACACATCTGCACAGGCCCTCCAGCTAACTTGGTGAGGCATTTGGGTGCCTTAGCAACATCCTCTGCCTTGAAAAATGATTCATCCAACACAGTTATGCTGGCCCCAGTGTCTCTAATGGCAGGAGTCTCCTGACCATTTACCTGGACACTGTCTTTATAATACTCTTTAGTATTATCTGGGATAGAATTATACACATCTAAATTCTGTTCCCACAACCCCAGAGAAACTAAAGAAACACTGGCTGAGACTCCAATGGGTTCATCAGCCAGCAGTAGAAAGTTTCCACTTGCCATTGGGACTTCCTCTTCTGGAGCGAAGGCTAAGGAGGCAAGTTGGATCCCTGAAGGTTTACCCTTGCATCTGGGATCTCCTTTCACATGGTCAGTAGAGCCACAAACAAAGCATTTACCAAATGCCTTCTGGAATGGAAGCTTGTTCTGACCTCCCTCTGGTTTGGCACCAGAGGAGACACTATTCTGCTGTGGTTTCCCTGGTGGCTTACCCTTCTGGTTTTGTTTGGGGCCCTCTTTGGAATTTGCAGTATTAGAATTCTCTTTTGAGTCCTTTTTAGGCTGTTTCCCCTCATGCTTTTTCTGAGTTACCCCAGAATCCTTGTGAGTGGCCCTTTTGGCAACCCACAAGTCAGCAGCCTTAGCTAGCTTTCGGGAATCTAATTCCTTTGAATCAGCCAAGTGCTGTCTGAGCTCAGGAGAGCAGGCATCATAAATTGACTCCAACATAAAAAGATTCTTCATACCTTCATAAGTGTTCACATTGTAACCCTTAATCCATCCCTCTAAGTTTTTCAACCCTTCACTCACCCAGGTAGCCCAAGGGGCACCATCATGCTTTTTGAGGGTTCTAAACCTCTTAAGATACTGGGAAGGGGTCTTCCCAAACCTAGCTATCAGAGCTAGTTTCACACATTCATACTCTTTCCTATCCTCCTCCCCCAACCCCATTACCACATCAGTTGCAACAGGGGGAAGCCTAGAGAACAACCAGGTGAGTAAGTCATTTCCTGTGATGTTCCGGAGGCCATGATTATATTCAAACAGAGACAACCAATCCAACATATCCAACTTAGACTCATACATACCAACCAATTCTTTAGGCATCCGGGGTCTTTTAGGACTGGAACTTCTAGAGGAGCCAGAGAGAGAAGCATTTTCGACAGATAATTTCTTCATTTCTAGCTCATGCTTGAGCTCCATTTCCCTTAGCCTTAGTTCTCGATTCATTTCCTAATGTCTCTGCTCAGCCAGAGTATTCAGTCTTTTGAACTCTAGTTCAAGTTTCATTTTCTCTAATTTGAGATATTGAGGACTTAGTGTGGGACTTGGCAAAGGCCCAGTAGGTACAGCATGTAGAGCAGACAGAGGCCTAGGGGGGACAGTCACAGCAGCCTCACCCTCCTCTTCTGACTCTTCCTCAAGATTATCAATATTTTGATCAATATCAATTTCTATACTGTTAACTACATTTTCTGGCATGGTAGGTTCCTCAGACCCATCATCCAGACTTTGGTTAGCTAACAACCTTTCTATTAATTCCATTTTCTTGCCTTTAGTCAGGAGGTTCTTATGCTTACATAATACTTTTAAACAATCAGCAGTTTTTGTAGCAAGGGACTCTTGACTATAAGTTTCCATAGTTGACATGTTAGAAAGATTACCTTTTCAGTGCTAAGCTTTGTGGTTAGTTGCACTAAGGTATCCTCAAGCACTCTAAAGTGTATACTCAATACAAATCCCACCGCTGTAAACCAGTGTTAGGCAGAAACCTGTGCAGTTCCCTTAGGGACCACTGCAAAAGATTTAAGACTACAGGTGTTGGCAGTAAACCCACTTGGTAGCAGTCTGTACCACCCTGATTTACCTGGTAGCTGTGGCTGAGCAGTCAGACTTCCCTCAAGAAGAGTTAGGCAGTATGCAAAGTGTACACAATAGGCACTCAGATACAATAATACAAGCAAACACTGACCAGAGCTTTGGTATCAAAGTATATAATTATTTATTTAAAAAAACATAGTTGAAACACTCCAGCACTCTTATTGTAAAATATTCTAAACACAGTTACTATTGTAATATATACACCCCTTTTTCCCTATCAGATAAATCACAGTAAAACGCCACTTATTTTCATACAGAGGTGAGCGCTTAACTAGATTGCACTCTAATAAGTTTGTGAGAAAGGGAGGGAAAAAGACAATGTGAAAAGGTACACCACTCTAAGATTCAGGAACACTGTTAGCAAGGCAGAGAGCAAAAAGTCACTGGTGAGCCAAAGTCCAAAGGCTGGGCCCACTCTTAGAGACCAGAGCACAAATGCGCCCAAGATCACACAGTTACACTAGGCTTAGAAAGTCTTGCAGAGGGTTCAAAAAGAGTTTAGAGAGGCTTTAAGAAAGTTTAGCCAGGGTCTTCCAGACTAACCCAGGTTCGAAAGCCGGGGGCTAAATCTACCCCGTACAGTCGGTAGCAAGGGAAGCCAGGCAGGACACAGTACCTTAAGGGGGAAGGATCCTCCAGCGGTGGCAGTTGTTCCTGGTAGTGGTTGCAAGTTGCGTCGTAGTCCAGGGGAAGAGGAGAAGATCTCGACTTGTAGGAAAGATGAAGGTCGTTGCACTACCAGGGAAGAAACCAGCTGGAGAGTTTTCCGGTTAAAGCTGGTAGCTTTGTTTCGCGGTCGTGGTAAAACGTGGTATCCCGCTTGCCGGGGTGCTTGGCACGGGCAAGGTGGCCACGAGGTACGTCAGGAAAGCGAAAAGACGGTGAAACTGGTTATCCCCACCAGTCAAAGGAAGAAGACTCTCCGGCGGGAGATCTCGGTCGTTGGGAAAAGTGGTGAGGAAGTCCAGCAGGGCGGCTCAGCTTCTCCCTCGTCGGATTCTTAGGTCCTGTGGCGACTTCTGAAGTTACAGTCCCCAAAGCCCTGCTTTTATGCAGCAAACCCCCATTCACTCAGCCTAGCTGTCACTCAAACATGCTAAGTGGTGAGCCGGCCGGCTCACCACTTGGGCCAATCAGGATGGAGTGCGACTTGAGTTGCCTAAGCAACTCAGTCCAGGGTGCCTAAATTTCCCTCCACCCCTCCTAAGTACCCCAGACAGAGTGGCACCACTTTGGAGGGCTTCTGTGGAGAAACCCGCCAAAAAGTGGAACAAAGGGCTCGACTTGGGTTGGAGTCACAGAAGAGAACACAACGCCATTTTTAGAATCAAGTTTTGGCAAAAAATACCAACCGGAGAATTAATATTAATTAAATAAAGCGGCGGTATGTTCGAGGTTACCGTAAATAATTAAATAAAGATAGTAGCCAAAAACAATGGGAAATCCCATAGGAAAAAATTTGCGGTTGAATATAAAAAGTAGTATCCACTGCCACCAGCCAAAACTCGATCAGGGGGGACAGAGACGTGCCCCCTCGACTAACAGACCCCGGGGCAATTGAATTGCCCCAGCCAGTACGTCCACAATATGATGGTTTGCACTAGTTCTGTTCAGAATTTAAGACTAGTAAAGTCAATGGTGACTTTACATGCCCTGGGAGACAGTAGTCAGTCCCAGGGTATGGGGTCTATACTAGGGGGTCACTATGACACCCCTGTGTCACTGCACTGAGGGTGCTGTGTAACACACATCACAAAAACACATGAAGCCCTATTGAGTAAAAGACCCCATAGCCCATTAAACACATCTAGATTCAAAGAAACACACTCAAATCATGCCCAAGAGTGAGGGTAAAAGGGTCTCACTCTTGGCAGGAGAAAAAAATAAACCCCAAAAATCTGGCAAAGCTGCTGGGGGACTCACTAGGTTAGGAAATTCAGCCTAAATAGAGAATTCTCCCTAACAGGGATGCTGGGCCTCTTCAGGAGACTTCTTCAGATCTTTAGTCGGCTGCTCTTCTATAAGGGATTAATGGCTGAAATGCTGATCTGAAGAAATTGCTGCAGCAGTCCTCTTATAAAGCAATCCAGCCTGGACATCACTAGCCTGGGAAAGCTGCAGTTTTCCCAGGTAAGTGCATGGCCATATATGAGATTTCCTGACCTGGCACGGTAGGAAGACGGCAGAACAAGTGATAATCACATGGCATGGCCATTTTAAGGAGCCATACGTGGCAAACAAATGTGCACACTAGAAATAACTCAAAAATTGTAAAAATACAAAAAACAGAAGCTCGAAGGGGCTCAAGTCAACACCCTCCTGTGGTACCTCTCTGTAAGTAAACAGTAAGCATGGTAACAGAAGATCCAATTTTCTTCTTTGGGTTCTTCCAGAGCCCCAATCATACCTTTTAAGGTTCTGTTAAACCTTTCAACTAAACCATTGGTTTGTGGGTGATATGCGGATGAAAACCTATAGGTGACACCACAGTCCTTCCACATGGCCTGCATATACTTTGACATAAAGTTGATATCCCCATCAGACAACTTCTTTAGGGAAGCCAACCCTAGTAAATATGCCAAGAAAAGCTTTTGCAACTGACTTGGCAGTCACAGTCTTCAATGGGATGGCCTCAGGATATCTTGTAGCATGGTCGACCAGTACCAGGATAAACCTATTGCCTGATAATGTCGATCCCTTCCCTATCAATTGGTACCCCCACAACTGGGAGTGGTACCAGTGTAGCTTGGATTGTTGAGCCACTCTTACCAAATAACTGACAGGTGGCACAACTCCTGCAGTGACTTTCTACTTGCACCCCCATCTTGGGCCAGTAGAAATGCATGGATAACCTTTGATTGGTTCTCTTGATGCCAAGGTAACCAGCAAGGGGCACTTCATGCGCCAAATGCAGGAGGAAGGGTCTTACAGCAAGGGGAACCGCCAGCCTCCTATGGTCTCCTTCTGTAGACTCTGTAGGCTCACTGTAGAGGAGCCCACCTTCCCAATAAATCCTATGCTTCCGAGGAGGTTCACTCTCAAGCTGGGAGCAGGCCTGTCTCCTTAGGCCTTCCAGAGATGGGCACTCACGTTGACCCTTACTGAATTCATACCCGTCAGGACCACCTTCTACTAATAAGTCTTAGTTCAGGATGGTCATTTGGATCAAATACTTCAGGTAACACCTCTACCTCGTCAGGTCCAGGTGTTTGACCAAATACTTCCACCTCTGTGATAGGCGAGTTAGGGGGAATGTTTTCTTTCCCTCTTTTCTTTCTCAACTCCTTTAGCCTTGGGTTTCCCCTTTGGCTTGGTCACTGCAGGGGTCTTGGCCAGTGCTGCCCTAGTTTGAGACCTTGTGCAGGATCTTTCTGCTGTATCTCCACAAGCCCCAAGGCTCCGAGATCATTTCCCAGCAAGACCTTTCCTGGGACATCTCTCTGAATGCTCACTAGAATCCTGACTACTGTACCATTTAAAGTGAGATTTACAGGTATAACTGGGAACTGGAGAGGTGGGCCATGAGCCAACTTAGTGGGCATCAGAGCAGCTCTGGGTCTACTGAGGTAGAACCCACTACAGTACGACTGCACAAACTATCCCTAAGAGCAGGAGTACCTACTCCATTAATCAGCACACTGTCCTTAAAGTAGTGCTTGGCATTATCAGGAATCCCGGCATATGCTCGGGGACACTAGGCTCCCAGGGAAAATAAAACTACCTCAAAATCTATCCCACTGGGGAAGGAATCCGAGGAGAAGGATGCCCCTGTAATCTCTTCTTCCTCATAGGAGAAGGCCAGATTAGCAGAGTGAAGCCCCAAAGTTTTGACCTTACATCTGGGGTACCCCTTCACATGGTCACTTGCTCCACAAGCCACACAGATCCACTGAGTCTGTGGACATAGGGAGGCTTATTGTAACCAGTGTTCTGTCTTGTAGGTAACCTCCACTACCCTGTGTGTTATCCTGTGACATACCCTTATTTTTCTTTGTGGCCTTTCTGTGGGGAAGTTTTATCAGATCCCCCACCCTCCTCATCTTTGGGCTTTGTCCCCTTCTCCTGCTTATCGGGAAGAGTATTGTCCTTATAGGACACTATATGAAACCCACAAATCTACTGCAATAGCCAGCTTCCTAGGATCTAACTCCCTTGAATCTAGTGTAGTAGAATGGCAACCAATGGGGTATTATATTTACATGTATTATCTGTAGAGGGTTTGAGGGTTTAACCAAGGAGGGGTTAGGAGCTGTAAAAAGGACCAATTTTAAAGAGGCCACTTATAGATAAATATACAATCCTATACTCTACATCCAATCAAGTAAGAGAAAATAAGTTTGCTGCGATTGTATCAACAATGACGTCAAGTGTGAAGATTCGCTCCATTAAAAATAGTTGTTTCTAACACCATTTTAAGATTATCCCTTGTACATTCTCCCAGCAGCTATCCGTTTTGGCATAAAGCTGGGTTTACTCGTGCACTTGGGAGTTACACCGTTATTATTTTCTTCTTATTGGTACTTTTGGCACAATCCTAACATTTGGAGGCACTGCTGAGATACCCAATGTTTGGTGGAGGGTTGAGGACTCCTTGCCACGGCTTCATCACAGTCTGTCTGCAGGGAGCTGTTTGAGTGCGTACTTAAAGACAAGTCTGGCCGGAGCCCGGCTTCAGCGAAAGTCCTACCCGGTCTTGCAGGTGGCACTCTGGGCGCAGATGGCAGAAGCAGACAGATCGAAAAGACTCAAAGCCGGCGGGGATCGCAAAAGTATATCCGTTCACGAATACATCCGTGGGGGAGGGTACTGTATTATTGTGTTGTTATGTTCTTTAAGTTGAAAAGAGTACTGAAGAAAGAATTATTGGTTAGTTGAGGTTTTATTGTTATAATGGCAGACACCTGCATTGTTCATTTGTGTACTTCGCATCCCCAATAAAAACGAAAGACTTTTAAATATCACGTGCAATGAGTCAAAGACATTGCTGGCAAAATTATCCAAGAGATTGAAGAATGACCCAGAGTTTAACTACAAAGCAGAGTGTAACAGAGCTAAAAACATTTATAAAAGGTTGGCTTCGCTCCCACAAAATAATCATGTTACAGAATGACTCTGAAAAGACGCTCGAGATACTGAAACAGAAGAACACGTGGTCCTTTTGGGACATAATTATAACATGGACGCCAGCAAACGTGCGTTTCCAACTAATATGGTGTCGGAAGTACAATGGAAAGAACTATTCATCGGTATTTAAAAAAAGAATGTTAGAATATATTCAGGTTGATCCAGTGGGTCTTTGGGGATATCGGTTTCACTAAATCAGAAATCACAGAAAACATCCTGAAGCTCAGTTCCTCAAGGGCTCCCGGACCAGACGGCCTGACTAATGAAATTCTGAAACAGCACCCAGAAGAATGGGCAGAATTTTGCACTGAATTATTCAATAAAATAGTGATCGAAAAAAAGGCTACCTGCATCTTGGAAATCTTGGACAAAAGCCATAATGATGCCGATTTTAAAAAAAGGCATACGTTCAGACCCGACAAACTATAGGCCTATAGACATATTAGATGTCGTGGGTAAGATCTTTGCTGTGCAATTACTCAAGAGATTGACGAGGTGGATAAGGCAGAGCGGGGCGGGGCATTTGATAAGCGCCAAACAGGATTCGTCAAAGGCATTGGCTGCGGGTTAAATGTATTTCTGATCAACTTGCTAAAAATGGAGGCCATTAGTAAAAGAACTAAAACCTATCTGGCCTTTGTTGATTTAGCAAAATCCTTTGACAGCGTCGACTGCAAACATTTGTGGACTAAGATGAAACCACTGAAATGCCCTCCAAACCTCCTTGCTGCCATTAAAGAGCTTTACTCAAATACTGAAATAACTGTGAGGCTGGATGCAACAGGAGCACTATCATCAGCAATAAAAACATCAAGTGGTGTGAAGCAAGGGTGCCCGTAGCCACCCTATTTAGCCTGTTCATCGCGGATGTGGGAAGAGCATTAGATTAAGTATACACATTCGCACTCAAGATCAATGGTAACAGGTTAAGCCATATGATCTATGCAGATGATATTGTATTAGTAGATGCTACTCCAATAGGTCTACAGAGAAAGTTGGAGGCCTTAAACAAGTATACAGATAAGAACAGCCCCACTAATTTCAGCAAAAGCTGAGATTTTGGTCTTGCAGAATTTAGTGGGAGCTAAAAAAAAAATATTTAAAAAAAATGAATTTAAAAAAAAACAAAAAAAAAAAAACACACAGGACAACAATTTAAGTGGTCTATTGGAAAAGCCCAAATAAAAGTGACAGAGGTACCCTATTTGGGAGTTCTAGCAAATTCAAATGTAAATGATGATCCAATGACCCTGAAAATCCGGCGAAAATGTCTGCACAGGGAGCTGCTATTAACAAAAAGTATGGGAATTTTTCTTTGAAACCTGCTTGGGAATTTTAAAAGGCTAAGGTAATTCCTTCATTAATATTTGGTGGAGAAGCGATGTTGGGATGCCCATATGGTATATGGGCTTGGTGTGAAAACACATATTGGACGCAGATATTACAAATATCAAGAAGTACTCCAACAGCCTGTATCAGATTTGAACTTGGGCTATCTTCCATAAATGCAAAAGTCGTGGCAAACGCTCACGTTATACAGGAAAATAAGTGGAGCTGAGAATATACTTCAATATCAAATCCTGGCCTTAAAGTCACCAACTATTTTAACTGAATCTGTCTTAGTTAAGTGGAATCAGCGGTGTGAACTCCTCTTGACGCAACTACAATTGACCAAAGAATTATTGATTCAAAATCCCAATGCAGTTTAAAAAAAAAAAAAAGCTGCTGTTGCAAGACTGGTGCGAAAACTCAGAACAACGTACCAACATAGATGTATGGCCCAAGTAGCTCCAGAAGCAAGAGCTCTAACTCGTTGCCAGAGTACTTGAATATCTTTCCTTGAAGAAAAAAGCGAAAGACCTTTCAAAATTTCGATTACATCTGATGCCGACCAAAATGGTGATCATTTGAGAGCTAAATGAAATCTTGTGGATGATCTTTGCAGGTTCTACGAAGTGGAAAGTGAATCCCTAAAACATCTGGTCCTATATTGCAATAAGTTAAGCGATTTAAGAACATTATAATTAGTAAAGTATTCGCAAAGAGCCCTCATAGGAGTGGAGAAGATTGGCGGCATCAGATGGCTGCAGGAATAGACAAAGTTGACTTTTTCGCTTATATTCTACTTGGAACAACTTGAAATCAGTACGACTGAAAAATAAGCAGAGAGAATCGTTAACTCTAAAGAAGAGAGCGCGCAGACCACACTAAATAAAAAGAGGACAATGGTATGCAGGTGGCACGGAAGAACTTCAAAAGTGATAATGAATGTAGAATATGTGAGATTTACTTTAAATTGACTTTTTCCGTTCTTTTAATGTTAAATATATATGTGTCAAGAAGAAGAAACATGTGACATATTTTAAAAGTTTGTAATGAACTATTGAAAAAATAATAAATGATCCAGCCATGGCCCCAAGAAGGGACACATTTGAAGCATCTGCTGCAACATAAACATATTTACATGCCACACATAAGGGAAAGAAATTACAGAGCAGACTAAGCATACTTGACTTATGGAAAATGTTCGAGGAGGAGGAGCACAGTTAAGTAGAAGAGACCATGAAAAGTGCGTGAAACCCACTGCACCCCTCCTCCCCCTTCAACCAGGTCTTCCGTACTCAACTGTGTCAGGATATCAATTGCAAACTTCTGCAGGTTACAGCAATCCCCGATATGTGCCCCAAGAGGTGGAAGGTAATATTAAGGGGAAAAGGTGGCCTAAAGGGCACCTTAGCAGAGTGAGTTGAACACAGTAAAAGACATATCTTAGAAGCATGGTTAAAAGAAGACAAAGAAGAGTTCAAAAGGGTGAAAAGCGCAAAGGCAGGAGAACAGGGAGCAGCAGTTACACCGGACAAACGATTAGGAAGGCAGATAGTATTTCAATTAGACAGACTCGGAACTGGCAATGATTACATGAAGGTTTTGGAAAGAGGGGATAAGCAGGAGAGAAGAGAGTGTAGGCGGGAGGTGCATGCAGTCATCAGTAGAGGGTGACAGAGGACAGATGGGGAAGAGAGCATGAGAGTAGCTGCTGACAATGTCAGCAGAAACATAATAGATGAGAATGAAAGGAATGCATGTACGCGGAGGCAGAATGATGAGGGCTTAGAAGAGGTAAAAGGAGAGGAAGAAGAGTAAAGATGAAGAGGTGGTTCAAGCCCCCCAAACAGAGACGCTTGAAAGAATAGAGGTTCCCTTAATAGACTTGCGGAATGACAAGCTAATATGGAGTGAAAGCCCATCCCTCCCGGGGTTTCTTCCAATAACTTCTGGAAGAAAACCAGATATGTGAACAGATTCAGAAATGTGCCCGGCCACTGAGCAAAACACATGGCGATAACATCGAAAGGGACAAAGGGCGCAGCTGCACCTGTGTGAAAAGCAAGGGCGGCGCAGTTACGATTGCTACAAAAGGCGAGGGGGCTAGCTCAGTGTGCGCCATGGCCACAAACAAACAGATAAAAACAATTTGATGGCTACATTACCATCTTTGACAGCAGGGGCACGAAAGTGGATTAATGAGCTGGAAAAAAGGATAGCAGGAATGACATTAGTGGTAGGGGACGTGAAGAGCTTACTTGCTAACACTAGGAGAGCAATCAGACAACGTATGGAAAAGAGCAAGTTATCCTGGTGTGGCGGCTCAAAATAATGCACACAATGTTTGCTGTTTAGCAATTGTAGAGCAGACGTTTGGAGGGTACAATACCCTGATACACCAGACATGAGTGCAATTATGACACTTAAAATGAGGACAGATGAGGATTGAACAAATATATAAGAGAAGTGGCGTTTAGAAACATGAGAGGGCTGGGACAAGAATATACCCATATTTTATCACATTTTATGCCAGGGTCTTCATAATGAAGTGCAGAAACTAAAGAAAATTGTAGGGATCGATATGAAACAATGGCCCGCGATACATTTAAATATTGTTCATTATTGTCGACTCAGTGAAGACGAGGCGAGGAACAAAACAGGAGAGACGAGAGAAAGCTAAATTGGTGCAGAAGAAATTATTAAAAGGTAACGGTAGAAGGGGGCAGTGATGACAAGACAAAATAATGAGCAGGAATATCAACAGCAGGTGGCGAGTGGATATATGGGAGAAAGAGGAGAAAATATCTATTACCCCAGGGGGAGGAGGGTATGAGCCGAGGGGTTGAGGGTATGGATTTGGAGGCAGATCTGGAGGAGGTTTTGGCAGGACAGGACCACGATATAGAGGCTTTGGAGCACAGGGAAGTTTTTGAGCACAGTGTTGGATGTGCAGGAAGATGGGGCACTACGTATGGGGGTGGAGGGGTGTAGTGGCTATGAACAGAGGATGGCAACAACTGGTCCAAAAGGGGGGGCAATGTTTCCCCTACAATATTCTGCACAGACACAGCAAGAGTGGGGCACATTTCAATGCACAAAGCCGCAGCCATTCCCAGAACAGATGCAATAACACACAACCACAGACACAAATGCAAATGAGGATGCTTCAGGCAGCACACGCCACAGAAACCGAACTCACAGCAAGCATTGAATCCATTACCAATGCAAACACAACCATCCGGACAGAGGGACTGGAATATATTTCCATGAACTATGGGATCGATGACAAGGGGTGCAACAGCGATGGGAGGGAATTCCTTGACTGGAACAGGGAAGAGCATCTATCCATGATAGAATAGCCCACAGAGAAGCTTGATTTGTCCAGTGCCAACACTAACTCCTGACTCAGAAAAGGAAACCTGGGTGGGGGTGAAAAAAGGAGATAGGATTTCATTCTTAGCGGACACCGGGGCAACAAGATCTTGTGTCAGGGAAAGGGGGGTTCACACTGTCACAAATAACTATGGGACGCACAAGGGTTTTCTGGGACTATGATAAAGGTTCCAGTCATAGAAGCGCTATAAATAACAGTAGGAGAAGATACGATGGCAGCGCCATTGTTGTATTCTTGAAAGAAACCGGTTAACATACTGGGAAGCGACCTGATGGCCAAATTAAACATGACAATTTCATTTACCGAAGAAGGGATATGTTCGATACCAGGCATGTATTATGCAAATGCAAAAGAGTTCCTACAGGTATTTTGTGGATGGAAAGCATTACGAGGGATTCACCCAAATTAAGAATTATTCCTTTATGGGTTAGAAGTGTTGATAGGATGGCTTCCACGAATGCGAGACAGGCTGTTATGATTACCTACAGAGTTTTTGCTTAGAGCAGAAGTACACACAGACATGGCAGAGGGAGAAGAGAGCATAACGATGCATTTGGAAGCAGCAGTGCCAAAGAACAGTGTAGTGTAAGCTGCCCCGCAGCCATAGTCCTAGACTCAACACAGCGGTTGAGTGACATGACTGATGAGCCATTTGAAAATGCTCATGAAGAAGGATAGTCATGAAGTTAATTTTGAAATATCCATTCCATACCAATTGCAAGTACAGTACAGAGAAATCCCTCCGATAAGATTGTTGGCTAAAAAAGCCTGATCCATTATGCAACAAGTACCAACTGTACTATGCACTAGCGGCCCGGCCCGTATGATGTAGGTATGCTGGAAGAAATTAGAGCAGTATGAAAACAAATTGAAGGAGGGAACCATTTGACTCTGAGTTAAACATTATCCTGTATCAAGAAAGGCATTTATGAGACAATTGCAGCCTTGAAACGACAAGGAATCCCCATGCAACACGGCAGTGTACCCAATGGAAAAAAAGGAGGGTCTTGGAGATTCATACAAGATTTGAGTAATATGGAGGCAGAGTTTAATATTGTGCCTAACCCAGCTACAATTGTGTGTAAAATACCACTCGCTGCCACACATTTTACAGTGATTGATCTAAAAATAAGCTTTTTCACACATTCTATTGCACAGTGATTCTCAATATCTCAGTGTTCACTTAACGTAGGATCCGACTCCAACCCACAAGAATCCCACAGGGGTACTGCAAGTCCCCCAGTGTTTTCAACAGAGTGCTGCAGATAGACCTGGGAAATATACAGACACCCAGTACAATTATATGTTGATGATTTGTTAGTGTGCAGCACCACACAGGACGAGTGCAGGGCAGACTCTGTAACATCAATAGTACTGCCCAAGAAGGGTTGCAAGGTAGTCAAGGAAAAGTTACAATATTGTCAGGAAGAATTATTATATATTTAGGCCAGATAATATCAATGGAAGGAAGGAGGGAACACGACAGGACAGAGCAAAGGCAACTGAAAACACAGACCTACAGCTACTTTCTGGGGTTAAGCAATTATGGTTGTGTGTGGGTTTTTGACTGCAGCACATATGTTCAGCCCCTTTTGGAAGGACTAAAGGAAGCGCAAAAAGAGGAGAGCCCCATAATGAAGACAGACAAGATCACTGTATTTGAGGCCCTGAAAGAAGCAATAAGTAAAGCTCCCATGCTAGGGATACCAGATTACAAGGAAGAATTTTATTTATTCTCAAATTCATATGGAAACATGACAGATATCCTCATGCAGAAAACTTCAATGGGGCACAAACAGTGGGATTGTAGATCCAGTGATGAGAAGACTTTTGCCACGTGAACAAGCATTGGCTGCAGCTGCATTTGCAATAGAGAAGTCAACTGCATTAACAATTGGCTGTGCAGTAACAATGTATGTGGAACACGCTTTGTCCACCATCCTAGAGAAACCAAAGTCCACGCTCACTACACAGAGAGCATCTGGATACCAGATAATATTGTTCAACCGATCAAACATTACCAGATGTCACACAGTGAACGCTGCAAGATTTATTGCCAAACCAGTAGAGGAAGGAGACTGGGTTCATGACTGTTCAACATACACAGAAGTACAGGACGATATACCCCCAGTAAAAGAAACAAAGTTGGAAAGGTGGTCTTCATTGATGGTTCAGCGACAATCGATCAGAGCACAGGGATTGAGGCATTCAGGAGCAGCAGTGATAAGGATTAGAGGTGATGATTTTGAGATTGTGGCAAGTATCAGATTACCAGGACATTTTTCTGCGCAGGCAGCCGAGTCAGTGGCGCTATTAGCATTTGAAGAGCACGAGGATCAGGAGGCGACGATATATTACGACTCCGCCTATGTGATGTCTACAGTACATTCAGGACTGTCACGGCGGAGAGAGTGGGGTGTCCAGCATGCTGACAGAACACCAGTACAGCATGGCCAGTTATCAGGAAGACTACTAGATGTACTAGCTTATCCCGCGGTGGCTGCCGTGGTGAAGTTTGCAGCCCATACACAGGGCACAGATTTTATTTCCTGTGGTAACGATGCGGTAGATGCAGAAGCAAAAAGAGCAGCATTTTCCAGATAGCAGAAAAACAATTACCCCACACAAATATATGCTCAAAATGAAAACAGCACAGCTATAATGCATTACCATTAACACAATTAGTGGAGTTACAGGGACATGCATCACAGAGAGCAGGATCTTTGGATAAAGGGGGGGGGTTGCATTATCCCCCAGTGATCTAGTGTGGCGACAGGATAGCACAGGAAAGCCTGCAATGCCACTTGAGTTACAAGTTACTTACAGTAGCGTTAGAACAGCTGCACTACCCAGTACATGCCACAGGACAATATGTAGCAGCAGACATTTCAGTACATTGGTTCGTCCCTAACCTGCAGGAGCATGTGGTCAACTCTATTATCAATTGTGCCACGTACCAGCAAATACTGCAGGCATACCCGTAGAACAGTGAGAGGCACAATACCCCACCCGACAGTCCCATTTAGGCATTTGCATATCGACTATGTTTATATGATCCAAACCTGTAATGGATACCAATACACGATAGTTGCGGTGTCCTTTTTCATGCTGGATAGAAGCAGGACCATGTACCCATGCAGACGCAAAATTGGCTGCCAAATTCCTCCTACGAGAGGTGTTCCCCCAATACGGAGTCTGTGAAGTGCTGCACTCAGACAATAGCCCACACATTGTAAACAAGGTATTACCCGAATTAACATCCCTACTTGGCATCAAGCACAAGCTTTGTACTGTTTATCAACCTCAGGCCAAGGGCATTGTTGACTGTCTAAACTGATTCATAAAACACATTGCAAAATTAAAAAAGATACCCTACAATTGTGGTTGCATTTCCTTTGCCTAGCCCTTCAGTCAGGCTCAGACCACCACCTCACACCCGATGAAATTGTGATGGGCAGAAGGATGCATGTCCCCTTTGCTCCTGCCACGCAGGCTCGATTGAATGCAGAGACCTCTGCTACAGTGTTAGATGAGATGCATGATTATTTAACTGCCATGACTAAATGTCTGAAATTTATTGCGACAGATAAAGGTGTGGCGGGGTACCAAGAAGAATAATGACAGAGAAAGAGCAGTATATGCGAATGCTAGAATAACCCTCCCCTTGTCCTTATTTCCTTAGTCCCTGGAGATTTGATTATGAAAAGAACTTCATCAGGAAGTGGCACACACCACGGTTTGATGGTCCATTTACCGTCCAGTATGCAACCCCCACCAAAGTAAAGGTTTATGGCACGAAAGAATGGGTGCATATAGGTGCTGTTAAGAGATATGTATGCACGGCGCCCCTGTCGGATGAAGAGGAGCCTGAGAATATTTGACCAGACCACAGAAGGAGAGGATGAGAGCTGACCGGCAACATCACCCTATTACCTACACTGAACTATGAATTTCTCTATAACGAAGGAAAATGTAGTATCCTTATTATTGCAACATGTGAAGAGAAGATATCTGGAGAAGCTATATTCGCTCGCCATTATGATTGACTCTTTATTCTTTTCCCTTTGTTTTTATTTTGTTTATACCAAAGCAATACAAATGTTTAGTGATAGTGCTACCAATATAGCAGTTAGCATCAGCGAAGAAATTAGACGAGTAAGCAGAGATGTCATTAACAATGAATATCTAAGGAGGCAAATGATAAAGTGGGCAGGGAGAAATCGGATGAACACTGTTGTGTGCGCACTGCTTCCATATGCTAGGAGTGTCTCCAGATAGTTGGTGGCTGAGGAAATACCAGTAAACAAGGCGCTCTGCTCATCTCACATTGCATTATGCAAAACAAGGGGACTATTTCGTTCGGCTGCTATAAAATGGGTAACAAAAGCAGATTCCCTTTATGTATATAATTCTATTAAGGAGAAGACAATGTTAAATAAAGTAATGAAATATACACCATCAGGGCCACAAAGAGCAGTAACAGTAACTGCTCATCCGTTATTGAGATACACTAACAAGGACAAGGGATACTGTTTTGTTGGGACAGACTACAGTTACACATAGCAGGAGGGGTCTTTAAATCCAAAGGTTGGATACAACAGATCATGGGATGTAGCGCAGAGGCGCTTAGTGGATTTTCGCGATATCCTATAGAAAATGCTAATGAAATGTGCCTAGAAGAATGGAAGCAAAATGTCAAACTATTAACATGGGCAAGGACTGAAAACCCAAGGCTGTATTTTTATAAACAATGGCACAGTACAGCTAGGGAACAATGTAGGATGCAAACAAATTGTGGATTTGCCAGGCATGAGAGTAGACTGAGCAGTACTAATGGACCACTATTCGATCTGTGGTCAACAGGCCTATATGCACCTTCTGCCAAATTAGAGTGGCATCTGCTTACTAGCAGTACTACACGCAACAGGCACTGGTGGTGCCCCAAGGTGACATGGTGCAAATAGTAGATTACTCTATGGTGAAAAGGTCTCAGAAGGAGAAAAGACATGAAAGGTCACAACGCATAAAAAGAGAATGATCTTTTAAAAACATCTAAGGACGCACTAGAGGCTATCCCATATGACCACAGGCTGTTTAGCCTGGCATCAATGTAATTTGCATCCCTCCTCGCCCCAGGGGTGCAAACAACAGCAAATGCCAAATGGTTGCAGATGAGAGTTACTTTCTGCAGGCAACAAATGCCACTGAAAAGGGGTTAAATATCATTAGGGAAGGGCTGAGACCAATAGGATTGATGACTCTCCAAAACAGGTATGCCCTTGACCTCCTCAGTTCTATGGAGGGAGGGGTGTGTGCAATAATTGGCTCAAGCTGCTGAACAATTATAGCTGCACACAATTAGCAGAATTAAAGCTTGACTGAAGCAATAACATCCCTGCAAGATTTGCACACAAAAAGGGTTCAGGAAACTAGTGTAACAGAAGATTAGGTCTAGTTTACATCTCTATTCTCATGGGTGCCTAACTGGCTAGGTAATACGTTCAACATAATGGTAGCAGTCCTTGCATTAGTATTAACAGGTTTCTGCGTCTTGCAAATAATCCTAGCACAATTTAGGAAGACTGGGAAAAAGGTTGCAGAACACTACATGACGACAGTGATATTGGGTAAAGATAATGTGGTGCACATCCACACTCTAACAGATGAAACACAGGAAATGCATGTAAAAAAAGACCAATAGGACCACCAGGCACTATGTTTGAGCACCCAATGGACCCAGAAAACTATACCGAGCACTGGGTCAAGTGTGAAGATGGGGTGTGCCGTTTCATGACATGCGGGCCAGAAGAATATGTAGAGCAAGGCGGCAGCCTGAGGGAGGGTTGTAAAATATAGAAACCCAAAAGATGGGTAAGATAGGATGATGGAAAATTATAGTGTGGTCAATACATTGAGACCAGAGGAGGGGAATGAAATAATGGAAATGAAGGTTGTAACAGGCATGGCCACGCACCCACCTATTTCCGAGTATACACGAAGATACAAGCTGAGAACTGGTATATAAACAGATAGTAAAATACTAAGAGCCATGCAGGGAATTATCAAATCGTGACACATGCAGACACGAAGAACACTTACACGTAGACACGATAGACTGATATGCAAATGGATATTCCTCCTTTGTGAAAGGTACAGTGAGCAAAAAGCGATAGCTGCGGACTGTCCAAGTGGGAAAAAAAAAAACACAGAACAGGTTATCATGCCATGTTCTTTCCAGAGAGGGGTGCCTGCTACCTTTTTGTAGTTTCAGTTGGTAGCAGTGAGAAACACACATATCCTTGAATGCCAGGTGCATGTGGCATTAGGCAAGATTTGGAGTACTACCCTTTGGGTGCACTACAACAACCCTGACCTCCTGGCAATAGGAACTCAACCTTTGGTATAAATCTGTACTACACAGGTTGGTGGTGTGATTGAGCAGCCAGGCTTATCTCAAGAGGGGTCAATGTGAGCAGTAGGGGAGTTACACAGAGATTCACAGTTACAAGTATCCAAATAAACTCTCATTAAACAATTATTAATTTATAACAGTCCGTTTGAATAAGCCTTCTTCAGAAGGGGCAATATAATAGTAACACACAAATACACTCAAAATACACACTCAGTTTCCCTAAATTAGCAAATACCCATTTGGGATGGCGCACACATACTTCCTACACCCTCAGGTGACAAATAGCTAGGACACTGTGGACATTAATATATCACTGTTGCGTTTAGAGCAATACTTAGGAGTTTGTCAAAGAAAAGGGTTATTAGAATAAAACAAGTGATCACACAAAAATTCTGAAGCAGGTAAGTACTTTTGGAAACCCTGATGCAGAGCAAGTTAACTCTTTCCTGGAAGGAAGGTAAAACTACACAGACAGAGGAGAGATGTGTCATTCAGGGAGCCTGAGCCAGGCTATACTCAATTGGGCAAATGTCTAGGTGAGCTGAAGCACTTCTTGTAGTTAAATAAACATCCTGCACAATGTTTTAGAAGTCTTTGTAGAAAAAGTAGACTCAATGTAGGGCCACAAGCAGGGAGGCTTGTGAGAAGTAGAAGATGCAAGCAACTCTACAGAGGCAAACAAGACAAGTCAACTGAGAACAAGTATGGCTACAAGACAAAAGGTAAGTTCTCTTAGACTGTACAGTACCTTTGGTTAGAAGAAATGGTTCCAGCTGGCTTCTGGTCCTGTGTGGCTCTGCAGATCCTGTTCCTGTGCCTCAGTCGTGGGGACAAGATGGAGGACTTCTGGGGACTCCTGCACCACAACGGACAGTCGGCGACAGAAAAGGACAATTCTATTCAGCTGCACTTCGTGGTTTCAGCTCCCCGCGTCTCAAACGGGACCACGGCGGACTCTCGGATACCACCTTAGACGTTCCTCACATCTGGGGTCCAGCATGGTTTATCAGGCTTGGTTAGTCCTGCTTACTAGGAGTCCGGAGGATCTTCCAGCAGCTCGGGTCTGACTTAAAAGTGATGCACTCCAATCTGGTGTTCCTCTCCCTGGCACTTCGGTTCCAGCAGCACCAAGGAAGTACAGCCAGCTCCGAGAGGATGTCCAGACAAGTTCACTTTGGAGTTGAGGCGTCCTTGCAGGGCTTCTCTAGTTGAGGTAAATTCTGAGCTTCAGCACAGCAGCAGGGCATCACCGGGCAAACCAACGGTCCAGGAGTTGCAGCAGGCATCTCTTCCAAGTCCTTCTTCGGATTCCTTCATCCAGTGGTCGACTGCCTTCCAAGCCAAAAAGCCTAACCTTTTATGCAGGTTTCTTCCATTCATTCCAGCCTAGCTGTCAGTCACACAACAGGGTGGCTGTCCTTGCCGGACAACCAGCCAATCACCTTTGGGTGCATTCCTGTGACCAAGGGGATTAAGCACAGGGACGTTCGGGCACTTCCCCCTCACTTCCTGCACCGGCCAGACATACTGGAGTCAGAGACGGGCTTCACTCGCGAATCCCGCCAAAGAAAATGAACAAAGGGACCAAACCTGGTTTGGCGCGCAGAGTAAATCTCAAGAAGGACCTTTCCAACAAGAAATGGCAAAAGATGACGACCGGGGCCATTTTGACAAAATGGGCACCCATGGGTGCTTTACCAAGGCTGCAATTGGAGCCCGCAATAAAAAAAAAAAAAAAAGACACACAATGGTAGTTAAGTAAACCACTGCCACCAGCCATTCATTGTAGAAAGGGTAACATAAAAATGTTACATGAGAAACTAGACAAAGGGGATACCAAGTAACCCCTCCAGAACCCTATTCTAAGTTAGTGTGTACTAGGTCTAGAAAAGTTACAAATGTAAGCAAAGTCAATTTCATTTCACTGCTCTTGGAAACACTAGTTCATCTAAGAGAAGGTATTGAAACCGGTGTGCAGTAAAAAATAAAAAAAACAAATTCCATCGAAAGTCATAATATCGAAAACAAAAAGTTCAAAAAAAAAAGTTTAACGTCTTTTTGACATTCGATTATATCACTATAAACCATTGAAACCTTTGGGAAATTTTGGAAGACTTTGTTGTGTCACTGCACTGAAGGTGCTGTGTGTTACAATGTAAAGATGATGCCTATGGGGTTTATCAGACTCCACAACCGAAAGAGTCCAAATCACATTAAAATACATGCGAGAGTGGGGAAAAAAAAAGGTCTCACGCAATCCAGGTGAAAAATAAAAAGTCCTGAAATCCAGCAAAGTTGCTGGGGGTCTCTAAGGTAGAGAGGAATTAGCACATTTCTGAGAATTCTCCCTAACAAGTGGCTAGAGTGCCAACTCACATCATAATAGATGAAAACACAGCACACAGAGTGGCTGCAAAAGGAAAGCATGCACACATTAGAATGGCAGAAAATCCAACAAATGGATGAATTTTGAGCTCTGAACAGTGGTCCTCAACCACGTGATCCCAACAACGACCATTCATTCTGGGCACAATCAGATAGTGCACCTGCCGCTTCCTTAGCACATCCAGACACAGAGACAACAGCCAAGGCCACAAACAAAGCTTGTAGATAAGACAATGTGCCTGGGAACAGAGGGGAGTAACTTCTTTAAACTAGATCATAGAGGTTCACCCATCTCTCCTTGCTCATCACGTAACTTGGCACTGTGCAAGGTATTCGAGGTTGGATGAGAAAACGACAGACCAATCGAAGTCTGTTCTTATCAACTAGTGTAGAATGTAAACCAATGGTGTATTATATTCAAATGTATTATCTGTAGAAGGTTTACCATAGGAGGGGTTATGAGCTACAGAAGGGCCAATTACACACAAAAAAAGAAAAAAAAAAAAAGTGTTCACTTATAGATAAATATTTTCAGTCTATACTCATCGTCCAAGTACGAGAATACAAGTTTGTTTTGATTGCATTAACAAGGACATCAATTGTGACGATTACCTTAGTTAGAATCAACAATGTTTTGTACCATTTTGAGGATACCGTTTGTATGCCCTCCCAGCAGCCGTCTGTTTTGGAATAAAGCTGTGTTTTCTTGTGTACTTGGAGTTATTCTGTTACGGAGTATTTTTTTTTCGTACTTTTACTTTTGGGCCAATCTTAACAGAGGTCCCTCTATTCACCTAAGTAAAGTCAAAGATCCAGAAAAACACCAGGGAAAGTGCAAACGGCTTAGGATGGTATAAAATGGGCGTTGGGTGAGATTGTCATATTATTTATAATTCTTCCTGACCTGTGTCAACCCCAGAATATTTTGCTTGGCCTTGGTAATTATTTGACTGTGTCTCTAGGTGAGTGGAAATCTTTTTCCACGCCACCTAGTCTTTTACTCTTTTTATGGCTGACCTTTTTATGTCTCTCCATAGTGTATGGTTAGAGTTATAGTTTCCTATAACTTTTGGGCTTAGGCTGGGTTGCCCCTTTGGGCCCCCCTGTTCATTTATCTTTCATGTACTTGATTGAACTACTGTTCCCAAGTAGTAAAGAGGGATTTTCATCCCCTTTACATTTTGTACAAGTGAGCCAGCACACCCCACCTTGCTGGGGGGATACAATGCATCCCCTTTCTTACTTACCTGGTAACATTTTGTTACAATTGCGAGTTTACTTGAATGGCTGGTGGCAGCGGTTTTACCTTTATGACTTTTCATTATTACTACTTGCGGGCTGTTACTTCAGCCTCGATAATGCAGAGAAGGGCACAAATTGTGGGCATCCTTTTTGCGCCATTTCATGTATGCTTGCTGTTTGAGGTCTTCGCCCTGCCATTCTAGGTGGGAACTAACTCAGTAGAAGTTGTGTCAGCGGAGGGAATTCTTTGGATTCCCGGCCAGGCTGCAGAGTGTCTGAGAAGGTAGGAAGCGAGGGAGGAGTCCAAAACTTTGCATCCCTTTGTCTTTCACCTTGCCTGAAAGGAGCCAACTCCCAGTGGGGGGCTGGCTATCCTGATTGGACAGCCAGTCAGCCTCTTGCAGTAAAATGCAGTGAGGGATTGCAGAAGTTGTGCTGTAGTTCCAGGTTTAGTTCATTTATCAGGAAGCTGCTGACAAGTCAAACACTGTAGCTGAGACCGAAGAGGAAGATGAAGAAAAGACAGCTGTAGCAATTTCCAGGGAACGGACAGCCTGCTGTGTAACCAGAGCCTGGAAGGATGGGTTACAGCAATCGACCTGAGGATCCAGAAAAGGATGACCCCAACCAAGAGCCCAGTGAGAACTACTAGACTCAGGAAGACCTGCATTGTGAGCCATTCCTTAGCATGCTGCGACCTTACCAGGCTGCAATACCCAAATACCATGGGAACACGAGCCATTTATGAGTGCACAATCTTCCGAATTGCGCGGAAAGACTGGTGGCATCCTTCTGGACCTCCAGAGACTCAAATTGAATCCTTGAAGTCCATTCACCAGAGTGCTGGACCAAATTAGTGACGAGAATCAACCCAGAGATATTCAGTCTACTCCTGGCATCTGAAAAGAGTGCCAAAACCACAGAAATGCACCCAACTGCGAAGAAACCCTTGCCCGGAGTCTCCCCCGTTGACCCCTGCTGCAAATTCCCTTCCAGTGTCCCATCTTCACGACAAGGAATTAGACCACCATATTTATGGCTGCAGATCCTGAAGACGTTCAGCTGCAAACTCCTCTTCTGTGCGGAGGTACTGTGCTGACTGGGGTATTACTTACCTTAAGCCTTTTGGGATTCCTGTGGAGCACGGGGGGGGGGGTGATTTGTGCGATTGGGAGTTCCCTCATCCAGTTCCTCCAGGCCTAATGCTGGAAACCCTCTAGGCTGTCTTCTCTGAAGTCCCTGGAACCTTTCTCCAACTCTAAAGTAAAATACATACTTGTTTGAACAGTTTTCCTCAGGAACTCTGACTTTTACTATATCTGTGTCTATCCTGGCCCGACTATTGGCCACTGGAGACTAGTGACCCCCCCCCCCCCCCTCTTGCCACTGAGAACACTCATGCTCCAAAAATAGGGAAGGCTGTATAAGGTGTGGGCCTTTTGCCTAGTAAATGCAAAAAGTGTTTAAAAATACTTACTTGTAATAGAGCTGGTTTGGTAACTACCCCTCTGAAATATCAGCAGTTACAAAAGTTCTTAACATCCTTTGAATGCGTTTTGCCATACTGAAAGGTATATACAAGGTTATTGTTCTCACCTGTGAATTGGTTCCCCCACTTCCCAAAAGTAATACAGTTGGCTTCACCCAACTATTTCTTTCAGAATGTAAGTGTACACGTTTACCAACTGGGTCTTTACTCCCCTGACCTGCTGTATAGCTTGTCTATAATGAGTCTGCCTTCGGTGTTACTTGGTCTGCCTTGTGCCATCCAAAAATAAGAGTTATTGCTTACCTCAATCTTTGTTTCAATGATCTGAAAACCAACTGTAATAGTTGATTACAGCATTAAGTCTTAGTCACCTGGTATAACTGAATGTAGTTGTAGGTTCATACTGTTCCATTCATTTGTGTTTCACTATCTGCAAAGGTATCCTGGTAACCGGGTTGGTTTAGCGTGTGATTTTCTTAACTGAGTGTCACTGCATGACCGACGGGGTCTACTCCCCTTGAATTACTGAAAGTAATCTAAAAGTAACTTGTGGTTTTATTTCCCCATAATAAGTGTTTTCGATTCCAAATAGTTATAATTGGGGCTGACTTACGTATAATTACAGTTAGTATTCTGAACAAGGGCTATGCTTTGATCTGTGAACCTTAAAGCATTGTGTTGTGTTTTGTTTTTATATTGTGTTTATGACTCATGACAAACTACTTACCAGCCAAGATTTACCTTCGCCTATATGCATTTATAATAAACCTTTATTTTTTATAATACTTCTGGGTGCAAGCGTTTCTTCTGAACCATTTGTATGCTACAGGTTCTTTGTACTTTCCTACAGCCCTCTCTCCCTCTTAAGATAAGCCTGGCTGCTCTCTCTATGCTACCAAATACTCAGATGGTTCAGCCTTATACTAAGAGTGGAGTTTTGTACGGTCTCAGTTGTATGGTTATACTAAGCCCTCAGTTGGAGTTCAGAAAAACTGTCCTAACAATGGGTCAAGAAATTCTGTACTAAAATGGTCTGGTGCAATGGAAAGCAGTTCTGTTCTTTGGACATATTTCTCCCAGTAGTTCTGTGGATCAGAGACAAAATATATAATGTGCCGACTACTCCAGTGGAGGGACGCTGTAGAATTTCTTAATGCTGAACGTGCCCTTCTTTTCAAATAATGTTTTTTTAAGTCTAGATAGAGTAGCCTCAGGACTAGAAATATAAATTGTAAAGCTCTTTAATTGTTTTTGGCCCATGTAATGTCATGTAATTTGTATAGCGCCTTTTCTCATTGATATGGCCTCAAAGCAATGTTGGTTGAACGCCCACCAAAGTCCAAGGTATGGAAACTTTGTCAGATGTGTTTAGAATACGTGTGTGCATTTTAGCCAATAGGTAGGTCACTAGGGGTGGCCAAGTCCCCGTTAGCTACCCAGATCGAGCTGGCATGTGGATTGGAGCTGTGAGGTAGTCTGGAGAGTATGCGAATGCAGGAGACTCATTAAGTGCCCAGCTTGACCGATTTTTTTCGTAGTGGTGTTAGCTACATTCTTATGGCAGAGGTGTTGTGCAATGTTTTAGTGTTTGACAGCAGATGCGTGCGGGTGGGTGGCCGTGCCTTCGGCTATCTACTATAAGCATGGAGCGTGATACGTACCTCGGTATCTTGCTTGGTTTGTAAGTAAGTTCAACAGAGGCTAAACCCAACATGTAGACAAATTTAACAGTGGCAAAATTCAAAATGTAGCTAAATTCAGCACAGTGGCTATATTCAACATGAAGCTAGATTTCAAATGGGGGGGGATTCAAAGCGCAGGTAAATTCAACAAAGTGGCTATATTAGAAAATGCAGCTAAATTCAACACAGTGGCTATACCTAGAATGCAGCTAAGTCTAACAGTGGCAAAATTCAAAAGCAGCTAGATATGAAAGGCTGTGAATCCCATGTAATAACTATGGGATAGAAATTGCATCTAGAGTTGGCATTTTAAATGTGTGCACTCAAGATTAAAAAAACAGTATGCTATGACGAATCATCTCTGCATTCTTTGTACCCTGCACAGGTAGAATATATGCAGACTATTGCTTCATATTTTAAAATATTCACTGACTACACCAGGACTACTTCATCGATCAATGTGACATCACATAGGAGGCTAACGAGGCTTTGAATTCCAATTAAGCATATTTTTGTATCGGTCCTTGTACTTTGTGAAATAATTGAGGTTAAACAGAAATCATGATGCAAACTTTTTGAACAACAAATACAGTGGGAAAATCCCAAACTAAAAGAAAATATTTAAGGAGTAAAATATATATATATTTTTTTAAAGACACACAAAGCTCTTACCATTATCTCCATATTCAAGACGAACTGCCAAACCAAGAAGCCAGTCGATGGACTCCTGACGCTCCTGTACCGTGAAGGGACAGTTCACATCTTTAAGATACTATTAAAGAGGAAATTAAAATGAGGTTAACTTGTGCTACTACCCACTCCTCCTCAATGGCCCCTTAATAGCTCCTTACAAAAACCAGCTGCAACGTATTCAAATGTGAACGCTTAAAGCAGACAGAAAATCTGGGCCCTCGTTTCAAGTTGGGTTGGTTGCTTGGATTAAACCCATCACAAAAAGCAACGTAAACAACCACCTGTCTAGCTCACAATCGATTTGAGCAGGTGCCCGGCGTACCTAAACACATACAGAATTTTCTCAGAGTTAACCCTGAAAATATGTTCGAATTAAATAGCATTTATTTAGAGATTTGCTTTGACAAGGTCCCAGATTGCTGTTTATTCACAAAATAAATAAAAAAGGACCCACCAAGCATCTGCTGGACTGGAGCAAAACCAGACCTGAATTCGGGTCAGGTATATGACAATCTTGTGAATAAACGGCATCAGGTAATATTATCCCCATATATATGGTCGCCGTAAATAATATCGCTGGGAAAAGGTTGTGGCGATATTATATGGGTGATATATATATAGGGGCAGGGGCAAAAACAAAATTAAAAAAAAAAAAGTTTGGGGGTTGCAAGGGTGTCCCCCGCATGTTCCAAGCAATAATGTTGCCACAAAAAATGGCAATTTTTCGGCAAGATTTTTGCATGGCGAGATTTTTGTGGCGACATTATTACATGGAACCGAATAAACGCCTGAAGCATCCATTTTAGCTGTGCTGCTCAATTTCCCATCATTTTGATTACATGGGAACTGGCACAGTCTATAGCACGAGGATTAAAACAAGTTACAACTCAGAGCGAAATGTACAAAAGAGAAAAATAAACGTAAACAGACAGAATTTGGTAGCAACCATCTCATGGGACTAAATAGAGGCCTAAATATGCGTTTACTAAACATGACATAGTAATATGTTGTATTAATAGACTATAAAACCATTCTTCACGTGTACGTTTATTTTACTAAATGAAAAGAACGGTTTATAGTCATTGCATCCAATGCAATGGCATTGAATGCCATACCGCAGAAAAAAAAGCATTGAAAAAAAGCATTGAATGCATTTATTTCATGTTTTATTAATGGTGGGTCCCACCCTACCCTTTTTTTAACCTTTAAACCCCATTTTAATAAAACTAAACCGTTTACCTTTAAAAAAAAAAAAACATTTGATGCTTTTCTTTCTCTGGTATGGCATTCGATGCAATGACCAGATACAGAAAAGAACATTTGAGAACAGGTGGGAGTATCTCTTGCTCCTTTTTCCATGCAGAAGGCATCATTTAGGTGTAGTGGTGGGGACCAGAAGGAAATCAAGAGTACAGTTAAACAGAAGAATTTAGCAGGGAGAAGATGACCAGGCATATTTCAGCTTTATTCTGCCAACTATCCCCTTTATACGGGGGTGGGTGGGCTACCACAAAGGGATGGGTTGAGAACCAGCACCGGGGAGCAGGGGAAATTAAGCAGTCAACGCACAGGGACGTGGTACAATGTTGTAAAGCTTTGGTGATGAATCCTATGGAGTCATCACTGACTCCCGGGCAGAGATCTCCTCCCATGTGGCCAGGGGACGGCAGCCACTACCCGATCCTGACCCTGGGGGTGGTACCATGAGGGAGGATCACAAGGGAGGAGAAAGCTGTCGGGTGAAGGTGGTGACCCCATCGGGAGAGACGCAGTATTCTTACCTTCCTAGAGAAGACATCAATTCTTGATGGCTTGTTGTCGCTATAAAAATTCCTTCTCTTGTAAAATACGGAAAACCCTTCCTGCAAATCACTCTAGAAAACATACCATGCATACACAACACACTGCCAATATCTCCCGATTCTAATATTTTTCTAAGTGGAAGTCCTAAACAAGAGCACTTTAGAAAACCTGGGAATTCTATGCATTCCAACTCCCATAACACCTCAAGTACTGAGACGAGGAAGAGACAGAAGGAGTTAATGCAGATGGAAAGGAACACAAAGTTGAATGTGCAGACTAGTGGTTTTGTTGAAGCACGAGTGTGCTGGCCAGTTAAAAATGGTGTCTGCACTCAAGAATCCAGCAGAGCGAGAGAAGGAATTAGTACAGAAACTGCCTGAGTCAGAAAGAGCAGACACTTCCAGTCAGCGGCTCAAAGCTACCTACTGGGGTGGCGTGAGGCCAGGAGAGATGCTGCAGGCACCGTGGGAGGAAAGTTGGAGAACCAGCATCAGCAGAGATAGCAGCGACCCGGTCATGCTGAGGAGCAGCAGTCTTTCCGGCTAGTGAGCGCAGAGCTGCTGGGAGTGTTGGAGAGGGTCAGCAGTGCGACGAAGGCTCTCCCAGAGAAGAAGCTTCACTGCAGCAACATGTCACGGGTCGAGAACGCTGCAAGACACCGGTGAGTCCACCCAGAGCCATTGGGGCCCCCGGGGCATATCGGCTAGCATGTAAACAAATAAGACTATTTGAATGCTGACCAAATACAGTATCAAGACAGAACTTGACCAGGTGCCCATTTATGAGATGTCAATGTGGCGAAAGTTGGAACAAATAGTACCCCAAGCCAATGAAGAGGAAGCCCAGTGAAGTTACACTTCTGTGCTATGCTAAAGGACTATTCTATTCCTACTATTCTGAGTAGGTAAGATAATGGGCTACTAAGAAACCCCCCCAGCACTCCACATAAGATGGTGTGTGCTGGACCTACAAAGAAAAAAAGGTAAGTAAAGTCAATTTCACTTTACTCTTCTGGGGAACAGTAGTTCGCACCAGAAAAGGTATTTAAATCTTGTGAGAAATCTAAAGGATTTCTCTGTGACACTGCACAGAAGGTGCTGTGTGTCACATTACAAAAAGTAGATGCCTAATGGAGTTTGTCAGACTCCAAAAACAAAAAGGAAAAACACATAATCCAAATCAGGACAAAAGACACGAGAGAGTGAGAAAAAGGGCTCACTCACTCCAAGGTTAAAATTAAAAAGTCCTAAAGTCCAGCATAAGAGCTGGAGTTCTCTAAGGTGTAAGGGAATTAGCACAGAAATGAGAATTGTCCCTAACACCCCTCACTCCCACTACCGTTTTTCCATGGATCACGATGGGTCATCTAGGAGGTTGCTCGGAGTGCTTTCTTTCGTCCTTGGCTTGGGCGAGAGGTACCCAGAGGTTGCAGGTTTGAGGCTTCTTCCGGTGGGTGCACCTGCAAGATGCAAGCCCAAACAATGAAGAAATGCAGACCTCTTCAGGAGACTTCACGCAATGGAGGAAGGCGAGTTCCAGAGACTATCACTGCTTGCAGGCAACGGCAGACGTTCTTCCAGTTGCGGTCAAAGAGTCATCTCCAGGATAGATTCCTTTGGCGTTTGGAAGCGGACAATTCAGAAGGCAACGATTTATGGCACAAGCTGGCGACCCTGACGTGTCAGTCTTGAACGTGGAACGATGACGACTTTGGCACGTTAGTCCATGAGAGAGCTAGTCAGTCTTCCAGGCAGCCCAGGGACACTGCTGAAGGCTCTTGGGGCATGCATCCTTGAGAAGACATCCAACAAGGGTCCTCCTAGATCAGGAAGAGGGCAGGACTTCACTGGGCCAATACCTGGAGGGGATGCTGGGCAACACCCGGCAAACTTCCAGGAGGGGATGCTGGGCCACGTCAGTTGTCTTCTTCGGATCTTCAGGGGGCTGGGATTCGTGGCTCCAATAAATGGCTGCAGGGGTCCTCCTCTTACCCAAAATCCGAGCTGAAAGGAAACCCAAGCCCATCAATGGTAAGGATCTGCACCATTCAAAAAGCCAGAAGTTGTCCAATCTGGGACAGCTACTAGTTTCACATCTGCCCCACACCTAGACTTTCTGGTACCATGAATGTGGAGTGGGACTAGACAGTCCCATCCTCTTTTCCTGGGCCACACACACTAAAATGCGCACAGGCATGACTAGACCGTGAAAGCCGCAGATGTCCCAGTAAAGTGCATGACCTTATAAAAGGCATTTCCTGACCTGGCAAGGCAGGAAGAATGCCAAACAATAATATGGCGAAAAAAGCCAGCAGAAATCTCATGGCACGGCAATTTTAGGGCACTAGGTATGTTTAGTAGCAAACGCTGTTAACGCGAATGTGCACACTAAAGCAAAACTAGATCTGTTTCACCAGCTTGTCTTTAGGCACATATAAAAGTAAGCAAATACCCTCCGTCTAAAAAGATAGGGTGATGTGAAAGTATTTCCACTGCAAGATGCTGTGTGTAATGTTAAAAAGTACAAGAATTAAAAAAGGAAACATTCACAGTAATGATAGTCTGGAGGACTATCAGTTTCCCCTTAACAATGAGCAAAAGGCAAGGGACGGGAAGCTGAAAGCTTTCCTTCCCTTACCTTCAAAAAGCCAGAATAGATTTAAATACAGAGCAAAAAGACTGGGGGTCCATAGGAACTATGGAGGAAATGTTGCAAAAAGAAAAATATTTCCTAACGCTTTGGTTGCCGGCATTCGTAGTTACTATGCTCCTATTTTGTTCGAAAGATTTTCACAGATGGGGCTGAGTGCTCTACTAATTTTCTTGAACTCCATTTCATACTCCTCATACCAATCTAATGGTTTTCCTTTTTGTTCACCTATGTTATTTGTGGCATCCAAGTAGTTGAGTATTATTTTTTGCATAATATTCGGACATTCCAAGGAACAATAGTAGTGGCTCCTGGTCCTTCGGGGAAGGGTGGAGGAGTAGTGGGGGGGGGGGTCCTATGGTGTTCACTACGCCTTTTCTTGGCTCAATACCATCCTTACAAATAATGACCTAAATATTGAATCTCACTCGTGCAATTTACATTCTTCTTTGCTTAAAGTCATGCTGGCTTACTTGAGTATACTTAAGGCTCTTCCCACTCTCTCAGCATATTGCTTCTCATTTTCTCAGTAAATTAAGACATCGTCCTGAAAGCACACCACACCATACTTATTTTGAAATAACTGATAGATTACCCTTTGGAATACTGCTGCCACCGATATTTATCCAAAGGGCATTTTTATGGATTGAAAAGGGTCAAGGTTATTTCGAAAATAAGCAGGATTTGGGGTTTGGGAGTTATCTAGCATACATCAATCCTCCTTTTGCTCGTATGTTATACCTCATTTTCAGGATGGGCACTCTTTGGCGTGCTTCTTTTACCAAATTCTGGGACATTAATGGTCTGGGTGGTGAAGAGACGATTGTCCACTTTTCTTTGCCCTAGCAAATTGCCCACATATCTTTGCCCTTTCTCGAGAGCACTCCCACCCCAAGGCCGCTACTTAATACCCATATCAAGATCTTTTGGCATTCGTACGCAGACTGATGCATTGGCGATTTGTAAAAGCACAGACAATCTGAATTTTGCCCTTTGCGTTGCTAAAAAAAATCACAGTGCCTGGCTGTTAAGAACAAAGGAGCAATGAGAGTTGAGTTTTATTTATTATTTGTTAGCATTTTTAAAGCACGCAGCAGCCCTTAGGCAACGTGACGCAGTTACAGAAAAACTTCTTGCTGGTTACAGTGGATACAGAGAGCTTGGTGGTTACAGATCAAGCTGTAGTTACATTACATACATAATGGTTACATATGAAGAGAAGAGCATAGTTACCTAGCGTGTGTATGTTTGGGACTAGTTGAACAGGGTAGTTTTGAGTGATTTGCGAAAGAGATGGTTCAACTTACATACCTTGGGTTATTTGCTAAGGGTAGGTCAATGTTCTGAATTTTTGCACTAATGAGGCTGCGAGTTTTGCTCCACTCCGTTTCTGTGTTTATTTTTGTATTGGTCTCACAATGCATGGTATCCAGTCTTTGCTTGGAAATGTATTAGTGGGGCTGCAAGTTTGTGCCTCTACCCCTTGTGTGGCCCTTAATTGGTTTGCCAATTTTTTACGGTTTTAGACATTTTAGTTACATTCAACGTTGATACGTATACTTTTTATTGGTTTTGTAATGTATGGCAATTTGTTTTTAATTGCTGATGATTTTGCATATTTTGACTAAATCAAATGGTCTGATCAAAAATGGTTCTATGTGTACATATGGTCACAATTATGCCACGGCAACTAGCTTAATTATTAAAATTTTTGTATTTTTGACTGGTCTTTTGACTAAAAATATGTTTATGTGTATTTATGATCATAACCATATTAAGTATATCTAAGAGAACTTTGTAACACTAGATGATCTTAGATTAAATTATTCATCAAGTGTATTCTGTATGTACTTTTATGGCTCTGTGCCGAATAAATGATTTTGATGATTATGTTGGGTAGCGGGTGTCTGTCTGGAATTATGCATTTGTTGGGTTACCTTGCTATATAATCTCACTTTGCCACTTTGTTTTCTTGCAATTACCTTAGGAGACACCCATTCAGCGGAATCGCCTCCCTCATTGACCCCTTGAACTTTCATGTTCTTGAGTCCATTTCTTACTTCTACTCGTATTGATATCGGAACAATCCTGACCATGTGTGCTACAGGTACAGAACCAGTCAGTGCTTCAGATAAGATTTGGAAGTGTGAGTATTTTACTTCCTATTTTTTAACGCTGCGAGTAAAATTATTTTTTAAAAGGAGTACAAATCTAAATCCAATTCCCAATGTGAGTATAAGAAAGTCAAAATAGGTTTTAACTGAAAAACAGAAAAGCTTTTGTAATATTTTTCTTTGCACCTAGTTATATCCACATTAAAAGATGCACGTTTAATTCTTACAATCAGGCAATTAAATTAGTACTTTCTTCCTGTGGCACGCCATGCACTACTGGTCCAAACACATCCATGGAGATGTGAGGGTGAAAGCAGGGGCTCAAGATCCTACATGTCTTTTAGCCATTTTTGTTGCAGGTATGGTTACTTCACATTTTTATTTTTGGGGAGAATTTGCCACTTATTAGGGAGTAAAAGTGTCCAATACGTCCTTATCTATAGGTCTGGAACCAGTCCTAGCTCTTATCCAATGTGTAAAACCTTTCAACAGCCTAGGTTGTCTCTGAAAATGTCATGCCCATCCACATTTTTCTTCGCTTCATTGTTTACACTCCCTTTCATTTCCTTGCCATTCGCTTCACATGCAACACAGATTCATCAGCATTGGGATCCAATTTTATGTTTAATCTCTTCTGATGGGACCAAATAAGTAAGGTGCATTACCTGTGAGCGATATTTAAAACTTTACCTTCTGCCTTCAGATTTATTTACTCAGATTCATCCAAAACCATCCTATCTGATCAATTATTTTGCCACCATACGCAACCAGATGTATATCTATTCAATTGAATGTTTTACTTCTTCCTTTAATACACTTTCATAGATTCTTTTTAGCTATAAAGTATACTTAGTTCCAGAATCTATTACCATGCTTCTGGTTCTCTTTGCCAGTTTGATCACTGCCATAGGCCTTATGGGGTCGGCATCCTCCTCCTTTTTAACCTTTGTTCCTTCGTTGATTCCAGTTGATCCCTATATCTCGAATATGCCGGCAATTCCAAATACTGATCCACCTAACTTTGCATAATTCTACAACACAATTCGTTGCTGCCACCATGGTGCGACAGCATTTAGCCAGATGTCCTCTCCTATTGCATAATGTTGGACATTGATCACTGTTTAATACGTGGTAAGGACTATCACATCTGTATCATCTCCTTTCATTCCTCTGTTCTTATATTGTTACTTCCTCGCTGGGTTCCTTTCATTTTTCTTTGTTAGTTTACCTTGTATTGCCAAAACATCTGATGTGTGGTGTGTTTCTTGTAACTTTTATGGCGAGTTACTTTTCCTTTTTAATTCCTTCACAAACATCCACATGTTTGGCTTCTTTTGCTACTCCTATGACTGACTGTTAAGTTTCAGATTACCTTTAGACAAAATACACATCTCTTACTTTACGTTCACAACATTCTAACATGAATTGGTCTTTTAGTCTTTCTTCCAGACTATTCCCAAACGTGCAAGATAAAGCAAGTCCTCTTAGTGCAATCACATATTGTTCCAACGATTCACCTCGTTGAACACTCTTCCCAAAATGATAACATTCAAGAATTACACCGATTTTCTTCTCGTAGCGTTTATCTAACATTTTGATGCATTTTTCAAATTCATTAGGTCCATGCAATTCCACAGCATTTAAATTTGGAAGGTGCCCAAATGACACTCGTCCTACATTTCCTAAGCAATGGATCAGCAATTACTTTTTCTGTCCGTTGCATAGTTTGCTCCATATATCACTTGCACATAGTGCTCAAAGTGCTTTTACCACGTCCTCGATGGTATGGGTGGTTTATTTATTTAACATTTTTAAAACGCTCACACAGCCCACAGGCATCAAGGCGCTTTTACAGGAATTGTTTGTTTTTTGGTTGCGTAATTGTTTTTTTTGTCTTAGTTGCGTATGTATAACGTATGTATAACGCGCTTAAACCCTTAGTAGTTTCTAAGCGCGGACCGAACCTGTGTTGCTCCGCGTCGTCTTTCTTCCAAGTCGTGCACGTTGCCGCTGAGCTATCCTCCCGGGACAGTTAATGTGTAGTGTGAAAGATTGATGCTGGTACACTTTGCATTTTCTCCTTATTTCGTTATTGGACTCCCAATTCCAATTTGTGGTTTGATGATTTAATAATTAGATAATTGTAAAACTTGGCTTTTTTGCAATAATCAATGTATCATTGGTGTTTAATTATAGATCTGAATAATCCCATTATCTGAATTACTTGTGCCATGTTTTTTTTTTCTAGTGTCTCCTTCAGACGCTTGCATTATTTTTACAACATAGACTTTGTTCCTTCATGGTGGCCAAGCAACTGTAACACTTGTAGTTGCTTTCATCTGCAGGTTCCGGCACAGCACGAGGTTCTTTCCTCAGCTTTCCACAACTCGGGCTGTAACACCGCTAATATATCTTTAAATGTGTGCATTATTCTACAATTGTCCGCATTGGACTGAAGACAGTTCACAGGATGTTCAATCACCTGATGTGATCGCTATTTCTCCAAGGATTGCAAATTTCAGTGGCTGCTGCTGCCGTACTTGCCCTGCCAACGACCTTCAAGTGTCCCTCGTGGCCACAAAAATAATGGGACCATCCGTGAATAGTAACGCTTTTGTTTCATCTTTGACACCCCATCAAGGCTGCCTCCATACAGCAACAAAGTCCCCTCCATCTCGCTCCACCTACTCTCTCCTTCATTCTCCCACTATATTACCATTCCAGAACACTAAAAAGAACTTTCAGAGACTTAAAATGTTGCTTACTGTACACCTGGATCTTAGAATGTTTTATGTACCTGTAGTGAGATTTCCTTTTGGCTTATCTTTATAGAGATTACATAATCTGAGGATGTTTTGTGAGAGCAATTTTATACTCTGGATTCATCATTGACTTTACTGTACCCGTTAACCCCCCTACTCCGCTTCCTAAGGGATAAGCCTGGGCTGCTCTGCCACTCTACCCCTTGGATTGCCCGGTATACAGAGGAAACCCTGTGAAGCATGTGAATTGGCTGTACCTGGGTCCTGGAAAACGTGCCTAAGGAAAGTGCTTCAAGCAAGCTGGTTCCTTCAGGTCGATGTTCGAGCAAGTTGACATCTGTTGGTTGAGGTTTTAGTTCTGGCATCAAGCTGATGTTGATGGAAAAGCCAAGTTTTCAGTTCTTTTCTAAGTTCAAGAGCTTTTCCTTCCTCACTGCACAGGTGTTTGTGCAAAAGAATTCCAAGAGTTTGGTAAGAGGAAGAGAAGGAGGCTCTCCAGTGCATTTCCAGTCGAATCTGTAACCATTACTTAGAGAATTGTTGCTGGATAGAGGACCTCTTAATGGATGGCCGGGAATAAGATAAGTGGTACTGCATCACAATTTGCGATATAATACTGCTGATGTGCATTTTATTTAATTAATCACGTTGCACCAACTGTGATATGATTCGAGAATGCGTCCGTTTTCAATTCATTACGGTTAAGGCCTAACTTCTGTGAGGCACAGACTCCCGGGCTGAGCTGAAGCAGTGTTTCAATTCATGTGCTCAGCCCGGGTGCTGACGCATGTGCTGCCATCATCTAAAGTGCATGGGCAGACAAGCCCACGTGCAGAGGCACGGCAGCTCGACTCATGCAGCTTCCCAGTCATCGTGCCGTTAAGTAAGGACAGATCAAAGCAGGTTCCGCCAGATTCCAGCACCATTGCCCGCCTTACCTAATCTAAGCACCTGCTAGGGGCAGAGGGTCATGTTGGGTGTGAAAATGATCCACGTCAGTGTGGGCCACTGTTGCCAAGTCATTTGTGGATCCGATTTAAAAAGCTCTCACAGAACACTTTTTTTATAATTTTCATGGTGGTACGGAAGCATGAGCTGCTAACACAAATGTATCCAGCGCAATTGAAACCCCTACTGCTCAGGCAGCCCGGCTCATTGAGGTAGAAGGGTTACAGGTGCTCTGTCTACATAGTTCTCCCCTTGATTATTATCGTGTCGAGTGGCTAGCATACTCGTCAATGGCTGGGGCTGACAATGAGGACTGTGTGCCCGAGAGAATGGTGACGTTGGGCCATTGTACCTTGCACCCATCTGCTCAGCCCTTTTAGCTCCTGCCTCAACACCCCCGACTGAATGTAAGGTCAGTTCTTATAGTTTTACTTTTTAGACTCAGAATCTGTGTTCTCTTAGGGCCTGGCCATTACAGAAGGGCTCTTCGGTGTGGCGGCCTGCAGTGCTTTGTCAATGCTTGTCAATGCTAGGCTGGGGGAGAATAGAGGCAGCCTGCAAACGTCGCACACAATTATTTTTTGAAAACGAATCATGTAATCCGTGGTACTGGTTACAAAAACGTAGGAGAAAACATTTGATATGATGTAATAAGTAAATAATAGTTATTGTAATTTCCCACAGTGGAATACCGGGACTTCCAATAGGATGCGTTCCAAATCGGTGCGACTGCTTTAATCAATTTGTGCAACACATATTTGTGCGGTTCCTGCTGTGATATAAATTATGCCTTGAAATTACCCTCTGGGCAAGACCTGGTGAAAACACGTTCCCGACTCTTTTCCCCAATATCTCTTTAACACGCCATAAATATGCGGAGGATCAGACATTGGGGGAGAACTACTAATTGACTGGGAAATATCAAGCAGCGAGTATGGGTGATGAGTACATCGCCATATAAAAAATCCCACGTAGCTCCACTCAGCTAACACATATGCGAATACTTGCAAGAGAACATGGAGAATAACTGCTTTTCTGCAGCATTTGTTTCACGTCATGAATAGCAACGCAGTGCAGTTTTTTTTAAAGATCAAACAACATTGCAGCTCCACCAATGCCCAGCAAGGCTGAAATGCTTGTTTGGGGTTGCTGTTGGTAATCTTGTTCAAGCAACGATTTCAAGTTCCTAAACTGCACAATGGGTTCCAGCACCGGCTTCACCAGTTATACAAATTAGGTGATTCTGGGCAACTCATTTTTGTGTATTACCATCCCGATTGGTTAATCGGCTTGCGTCATGTCCGCGGACACGGGACATGTTTGCTGACTGGCTGCGTTGAAGCGTGAGGTGTCTCCCCCTTCCTCCAAGCAACACACTCATCCGTGACCTTTATTGTAGCCAGCCTCATTAACAAATCCATTAAGAGCACCCAGTCCCGAGCCCTTGTACCATTGGAAGGATGGCAACACGGTGCCGGGGTTCGAAATTGAGGGTAACTGGGAGCTATTTAGCTCCTGCTTCTAGCATAGTAGAGCCTTGTTAGCTTGAAACCAATGGCTACCAGGAGCTACGTTTGGCTCCCAGGGCCAACTGGTGCCTTCCAAACATGTAAATGTGACATAAGTTTGAGTATTTGAGAATGTTAATCAAGACGAATTAGAACACAGCCAATACACAATTAACACAAAGGCACATACCAAATGGACAACAATTTAAAGGAGCATCTCTGGTACGCCTACAGAAGCTCCTGCCTATTGGGTGATGTCAGACACCCAGGAGCTGGTTTTAGCTCCTGCTCAGTGAATCTCAATTTCGAACCCTGGGTGCCTCATCACCCTGCCAAGGCTGCAGACTTCCCATTTATTTCTTCTCACCCAATGCCTCAATTCTTTACCACATGCCAATGGTTCTGATAATTTTACCCCCTCACTACCTCCTGCGCTTTATATCCGACCCACTCAGTGTCTAACGCGTACATTGCAGGTTTGTGTTGTTCACCAGATGGAAGTGACAAAACGTTCGAGTATGGCGTAACACCAGTCAGAAGCACGTTTCCTTCTTGTTTCACAGTAGGTCTCAGTGAAGTTGCAATAACTGCATGGGAACAACATCAACGCATTATTTGGTGTAAATTAACAATGTGCATAGACATAAGCCTGTGTCATGAATGCATTGGAAAATCAAAGCACATCCGAGATGCAAACTAGAGCAGGGAGCCGGCTGTCCAGGGGGATTCTTGCAGCCCCCATTCTTGTAGTTGCTAGGCAGTCCCTCGTCTGAAATGTACATGGATGTGAATGTAGCCAGCTCCCTCTTTTCACTTGTTGCATTAGGTTATCATTTACTCTAGTATTTGTGGGTTTTAGCTATGTAATAAACATTGTGGTAAGGAAGCCTGGAATTTGATGCAATACTTAAACAACACTTTTCCGCACCAATAATTTAACAGTCTTGAAGGGGTTACAGGAGCCCCTTCAAGACTTCATAGATCACTGCTTCTCCTCGTTAAATCTCAAAAATAGTTTCTAAATTAAGTCAATTTCATAGTCCCTTAAAAAGGTAAAAAAACAATTTTTCCTCAAATAGCAATGATAGGCAAGTGAGCGATATGGGAATTTAAATTAAGTTTCCATGAGCGAGCTGAGCAACAAATCTTTGTGATCATGTGTACTGGAACCAGAAACATTTTAAAATAACAAGGGTTTTTTTTATGAATGTACAGCTGATCACTTCCAGTTTTTGGATATTAAAATGCAGGGAGTGTGAATGATTTACCCAAGATCACACACGTTATTGAAGCAATAAAAATGGAATTTGGGCCCAGCCTACACTTCAAGCACTGGACCGTGCTTTCAGCTGTAGGTGCTCATACAAATGTGTGCTAAGGATGGCTTTTCACGTGTTAAGATAGTGCTTGGTTTTATTTGAGATGAAAGTGCACCTATGCCAAGCACTGGCTAAATGTTCTAACTAACTTAGTAATGCAATTAAAATGGCGCACACACACCAAGTCTTTGAGGTCTTGTTGCAATTAACTACTTGTCCCAAATGAAAATAGTGACGGATTGGTAATCAACATGTCTTTACTTAGCAATTTCGACTAATCAATTTTTTTTAAACTAATTTATGGATTGGATGGTAGTAAATTAGCTTCCTTGTGGCGGATTCAGGTTTCCTGCTGCAGAAGACGCAGTGTGGAATGCAAAAGTTGATGCATTAAAAGAGTACTGAAGTGAATCTTGTGATCAGGAGGCAGTGGAGTGTTTGAAGGGCTATGGCGATGTGTTAGCTTGATGAAGAAAGAAAGTGTGCAGATTTACTACGCTCCTTAAAAAGATAAGAGTCACCTTAAGCCATGAACGGATCCTTCAAATGATGGGCAGGTGTTCTTCATATAATAGGCAAGTTATCTCTAAAAGGTCGGACCCCTGGAAGGACAAGAAATGCAGTGCTCGAAATTCTGTGAGCTGGTAGCTATTTTGCTCCCCAGTATAGCATTGAGGAGCCTGGTTAGCTTGACACAAACAGCTACCATTGGCTAAATTCAGTTCACCACACCGACTTGGAACATACAAATATACTTAATTGCCATTCACTCTGTGACTGAGATGGAGTATAAAAAGGTGCATTAGGAAACTCCTAAAAAGACATGCAACGCATGAGGGGTCATATGGACTGGACAGTTATAGCTCATAACTCAATATGTAATTAAAGATTGTGGCACGCTATGTGTTAGCTCCTCATTTTGCAGTTGAGAGAAAGAACGAGCGAGTTCCCCCACAGAGAAAGAGGTGGCAGCATAGGTAGCATTGTGGCATTAAAGAAACCGCAACAGAGGTTGATGCCGTAGTACAAATAGATATAGCGGCAGAGTTATAGATGTTGCAGCAGAGACAGGTAATTAATTACTCAGTGAGTGGCAATAACAAGACAAAGAAAAAAAAGGGAAAGCGATGTAAAGATGAAGAAAATGGGAAAACAAAAAGTAACAAGGCATGTAAGAGAACAACAATCAGTCGGCAGTAGAGCAAAAGAACGTGCACCATTGCAATTGGACGATGGGCTTATAGCCTTTGCATTTTTGGAGTGAATATCAGTTTGAAAAAAAAAAGAAAAAAAAAAACACTTTTTGCCATCTTTCAGGCACCCCAGTTTGTCTGTTGTGATGTTCCCTGCTCTCAATTTTCAAGCGTTAAACAAAATTAGCATTTTTTCAATCTCTGCACAGCTCCTCGGTCACGAGTGAAACCTGATCATAGAAAAATCACAGTATGTAACAGCTACTTCCAGCTCCTGCTCCAGGAATTCCAATGTCTACCCCTAGAAACGTAATCCTGAATTGAAACATTTTGTGAAAGGAGGCACCACAAAGTATTGGACACTAGTCTTGACTGCACAATTCTTGGTCAGCCATGTAATGGGGGTATGTAATTCTTAGTGAGCCTTGTGGGCTTTAGTTACAAGTATGGTTGAAAGGTGATCTCAAGCCACCTCAGGTTTCTGTTAGGACTGATGTTCAAGTGTTTTACATTTCATGTTTGCACCCAGGTGGCCAGGAATATAGGAAACTGACAGTAACCGCCAGTGTTCTCCTAGTCACTGAGCACCACCCCCAGGAGTCGTCATTGAACCACCCCGTACCCCTTGGCCCCCTGTGGCATCTGTTAGGCAGATCATTTATAGGCTTGGTCCCCTCTCCTAGCGAGACCCTTAGCACTTTTTGCTTGACATCTGGACCTTTTTCTTTCTATCCTAACGAGTGGAGCCTTTTTCCACTCATTCATTCTTATTTGCTCTGGTTTTTGGAACCCTGTTCTGTGTTTTCACTTTCCTATGGAGTATATTTTCATCCATATCTCTTGCAAGGCATCTGTGTAACTTTTGCAGCAAACAGCACCCTATGTGCAGTGTTGCTGGGAACCCGTTTGAGATTCTTTATCCTTACTAACTACAGTTCTTAAGGTTAGAGGGATACTTTGTATCCTTCCTAAATGTGGATACTATGAGAGATTAGCACACAACACCTTTCATTCTTTCTGTTCTCCTCCCCGTTGCTTGTGTGCCGACTGCGGTCTACAGCTTGATACGGTCTTCTCCACCACAACCCCATCCCCTCACTGCTGGCAAGGTAAGCCTATGTTCTGGGCTGAAACGCAGAGGGGTGCGCTGTGTGTTTTTAACATTTGAATGCGTGGATATCATTACCCGGCTGCATTTCTCATCGTGCACACTTGAATACTTGGTAAGTTGGTTCTTCTTCAACCACAACCCGATTCCTGGGTACTCTGAGCAACAGCACTGTACTCCTCTTTGTGCCTGGGCCCCTCCAACATGGCCACCTCACTCACTGCCTGATCCAAGACTTCTTGACTTGATCGTGCCCCTGCTCCCATTGGTTGGCCTAGGCTTCCTAAGCCAATCGACACAGTCGCGAGGCGGAAGCCAGCCCATTCATCAAATGCCCACACCGAAGGCCCCTGTCTGCTACCAGAACGCTACTTGGGTCCTTTTTGCACCCTAGCACCTGAACTTCCATGCTGTTGCCACATCACTCTTCAATAAAAGCTTAACTGCCTTGACATTCACACCTCCTGTACTATGGATTAGTTCCCTCCTTTCTGACCACCCCTACGCTCTTGACTTTACTTTCCTTCACTGCTTGTTCTGCCATGTTAATGCTCTCCAATGCATTGTGATTCTGCACCCACCACTAGCATCCAACTGTAATTCTTCAAACCTAGCTGTGCTTTTGCATCCTATTGTGAAAGTTAAACTTAGCTGTGATTTTTGCTCTGGGTTTAACTAGCAGTCTTCCTGTGTAGACTTCTTGTGCCCTTTGCTTGAATTGATGGTTTCTCTGTAACCTGCTGACCCAGTGACTATTCTATACTGATGTGCCTGTTCTACTCTCCCTGCCGTCTCTGCACACCCATGGCGCTTTCTATTTCTCCTATCTTCTCCAACTGCTTCTCCATCAAATACCCTTCCCTTCTCACCAAGTCTGGTAAGAAGAAGTTTAAAAAGGATATCTTGGCCGCTAACCCTGGTCTCCCCATTGCCGATACCTACTGCAGTGCTTCCTCCAGATAGACCCTCACCAACATCCTCTTCGTCGTTCCTTCGCCAGATCTATGGACTCTTCATATGACCTCTGTGCTCTGTCCTCTCTCCTCCTCTCCCATTAATGGTGCCACCTGCTGGGAAGCCCTTATGGCCCCCTTCGACTCCTCTGTCATCCTTAATGTCTACCTAAATGGCACTGTCATGGTCCAAGGCCCTCAGCCCAATCTCCTCTTCTTTGATAGGTGCTTCCCTCACCTCATCCATTTCCTTTCATCTCCTGCTGTCCCCCCTCCTTCCTTTGGCTACCTTGCCCCCTCTTCCCTCCTCTGGCTCTTTCTTAACCTCCGCAGGGCGTACCACTGATTTGTACCCCTCCCCGGAAGGCCTTTCAGGCTGGCAAACTTCATCTTGCCACTCAATGCTTGCTCTACTGTCAAACACTCCTCCGACATCTGCCACCTCCTGGAAGAACTTGACCTCGATGTCCTTGGTTTTACAGAGACATGGTTCACGGCCAGCTCTCACGAGCTTTGACACTCTCCTCCTTGATGGCAACAAGATCCTCTATGCACCTGGATTCACCTGGTCCGGAGGGGGTGTAGCCCTGATCTTTCCTGAATGGATTCCTGCTTCCATCATCCCCATACAGACATACTCCTCTTTTGAATGCCTTTTCTGCAGGCTTTCTCCCTCTCCTGGCCATTCCCTTACTGTTGCTTCTCTACCGGCCCCCTGGTCAGATCATCTAATTTCTGAGTGGGCGGACCTCTCCTCCTGGCCTCTACTACTTAACTCTTCCTTCTTGGTGACCTCAATATCCATCTAGACTCTCCTTGTTCCTCCTCTGTACTCTTCCGTGACCTATGTGATTCCCTCCACCTTTCTATCCGCCCGACTCACTCTGCAGGGCATACACTTGATGTCTTGATCTCCTCCAACCTCCCCCTCTCCATCCCTCGGACCACTCCTCTCTCTCCTGGAGTGATCATTCCCTCCTCTCCTCCCATCTCTCCCTTTCTACCCCCCAAGGCTAAGCCAACTCCAACACTGCCATATACCTTCTCAGACATCTGGCCCATGAAGCGTGTGTCAGTGGAGGCTTTCGCCTACCACTGGTTGACTAACATCCTGACACAGCCCAGTCTATGCTCTACTCTTCTATTTCTGATACTCTTGATGCTCTTGCCCGTCATGAGGATCCATTTGAAACCCAAGGCCAAGTGCAATTCTTGGTATGACTCACATAGCTACACTTAAACCGAAGTGTAGAGTGGTTGAGAGGAAATGGAGGGCTTCTTGTTCATCCTCTGACAAACTGGCCTGTCTGCCCCAGAAGGCAATACAGACTGTGCACACTAAGATGAGAGCCCACATCGAAGCCCGTGTCTCTGCGGCGTTTAACAACTCCGCCAAACTCATGCAAAATATGCAAGGAGCCGGCCAACCCTGCTGCAGTCTCTACCTCTCCTGTCGCCTCCCAGGCCCTTTGCACGGCCCTTGACTCTCACTTCATCTAAAAAACCCAGGACAACCTGTCCACTCTCTCGTCCCCTCCCACTCTCCTATCAACTCCAGCCCTCCTTCAGCCACCCCCTCCCACTTTCTCGTCCTTTCCTCTCCTCTCCTGACAAGGAAGTCCGATCTATGAAAGTCTTGTCAAAACAGGTTCCTCCCTGTTCTTCCCAAACCATCAACAACCACATTGAAACCCTTGCTCCTTCCCTGGCTGATTTCTGCAACCACTCCTTCACCCCAGGAGCCTTCCCCTTCCCTCTGAAACACTCTCTTGTGCACACTCTTCTTAAGAAACCCACAGTTGACCCTTCTTGCCTGGCTAATTATCACCCAATCTCCATCACTCCTTTACTTGGCAAAATCCAGGAAAAGCTGGCCACCTCGCAGCTTAACCTTCACTCAGATTCTGTTGGTTGTCTCCATGACTATCAGTCTGGCTTTAGAGCGGCCAGAAGCATGGAACCTGATCTCCTGAACATCCGTGAAGATCTGCTCTCCAACCTTGACTCTAGCAACCCCTCTGTCGTCATCCTACTCGAGCTCTCCTCGGTCTTCGACACAGTCAATCATACCATCCTGCTCAACCGTCTCCGTGACAACCTGGATATCACCGCTTTCCTCTCTGATCGACCCTCCCAGGTCCAACTCGGGTCCTTCCTTTCATCTAGCTCCCTTTCTACATGTGGTGTTCCCCAGGGGTCTAACCTCTCACCCTAGCTTTTCCAGTACTATGCGGATGACACTAAATTCATTTTCAGGATTCCCTCGGCCACCTCTTCTCCGCTCATCCCTCTTCTCCTTCTCTCATCTCCGATTGGCTATCTGCTATTGAGGATTGGTGAACCACCAATGATCTCTGCCTGAATGCCAGCAACACAGATCCTCATCAGCACACCTTCACCCTCCTTTCCTGTCACCTTTTGGCTGGCCTCCCTTGGCCTTCTTCCCACCCCCTACCTGCGAGGCGAAGAACCTCTGGGTCATCTTTGACTCCACACTTTCCTGCTCTGCCCACAGCTCTGATGTCTCTAAAAAGTTAAACTTCCTACTGCACCTCCTCAGAGGTATTCTGCCTTTCCTCTCCTTCCCCCAGAAGCTCACCGTGTCTCGTGCCCTGGTTCTCTCTAGGTTGGACTATTGAAACAGCCTCATTCTAAATCTATCTGCTTCTACTCTCCGCCCTTTGTAACTTATCCAGAACAGGACTGCAAGCCTTATCCTTGGCCTCAAGCCCTGGGATCGCATCTCTCCAGCCCTCAAATCTCTCCATTGGCTCCCAGAGACTGCAAGGATTAATTTCAAGACCCTTTGCATTGTTCACAAGACTTTCTGGGCCTGGGCCCAAAATACCTTCAGCTCTCCCTCTGTAAATACCTTCCCTCCAGAGCTCGTCGCTCATCCACCTCTAACTCCCTCAGGGTCAGTCGTTTTTCAAAGTCCTGGTCCTGGTCCTCCTCCTGGTGGTCCTGGTCCTGGTGGTCCTCCTCCTCCTCCTGGTCCTCTTCCTCCTCCTCCTCCTCCTGGTCCTCCTCCTCCTCCTCCTCCTCCTCCTCCTCCTGGTGGTCCATCGGATCTGTTCCGTCGGATCAGTTCCGTCGGATCTGTTCCGTCTCGGCATTGTGCACCTGGTCACCCTCAGATTTTCGGGCCCAGGTATCTGCTCACCCTGCCACCCACCAGCACTGCCTCCTGTCAATCCCTTGCACTAGGGTCTGTATCGTCACAGTGGCGATATTAAAAAACACTCTGAAAGTACTTAGGGCAGTGACACTGCTCAGCATGGAGCCAGTGATAATGCTTTCAAAATTAGCTGTCTTTATTTGGGTAAGTAGAGCGTTTCATTAATTTAGGAAAAGTGCTGTACAACTGAAAAGTAAGAAAATAATCTAGGTTCTTTTGGAACGAGAATACATTTCCCCCAAAACATGATATCCAATATTGTTAATGAAATTGCATTCAATATTTATCAGCAATTTTAGTTTCTACAATACAAGCATAAATTAACGTTTTAAATCTTAATTTACTACAAAACAAAATCACCATGCCTCATAGCCACACCTTTTCATAATGCTTTGGCCAATCACTGCTGTTTATGTTTCGCAAATTTCCCCGATCTTCAATCTTGTAGTGTCTGATTTTCTGATCTTCAAGCCAGACCAAGAAGTTCCGAAATTCAGTCTCATCTGTACAAAAGATATGTATAAAAATTGTATTAGAAACACTTCAGTCATTCATGATGAAGAAAAGCTAGTGGGGAAGAAAGCATTGTTGAGAGCATATCAGCACATGGCCAATTCAAGAGGGGCACAGTAAAATCGCAGGGTTGTTACAGATGCTCCGTTTAAGGCAACACAGGTGGGGAGAGCTATACCTCAAACTAAAAAGGTCAGAGTAAACAACTGCATTTAGCTAGGCCCCTCTCACAAAAGTCCAGAGAACACTATGCTCAGTTGGTATCCTGTGGCTTTTCAGATAGTAATTTACTTCGAAGTAATTACTACCTAAAACTTTAACCTATGAGTGGTTAGCATCTATGTGGGTTGTCTATGCGACTAAAATGTCACGGTAGCAGAGAGCAGGGAGATATACTAGGTATCCTTTTAGCACCTGTCGGTGTCCCCCGCCTAGCCTTTAGTAGGTCTCCGAAGGCAGGACGTGGGGAAGGAATTTAACATTTCCCTGCCCCATGTCTGGCAGAGTGCCTGAATGGAACCAGTTCCCACTAGAGGGCTGCAGTACCGAATGGACAGCCAAATGCTCCTTTCTGTAAAATGGTGAGAGTTTGCAGCAAAGCGAGTGGGAAAACTGAATACAAGTTGAGGTCCTGCAGGCAGAAGGCAAGTTAACCACTGGAACAAAAGATGCGAAGCTGAAGACAGCCAGAGACGCCCGCAGACGCTTCCAGTAACCATGAAGCAGCTGTCCTGACCCTGTATTCTTATCAACAGAGGAGCTCAGAAGAGGAAGACTCCTTCCCTTTGGCTGTTGGGGCCCAACTAGCCCCAAGACGAACTACAAATCGAGCCATCTCCAGAGGTGCTGTGATCTTCTAGGGCTGTAAACCGCTAATACCAGAACACCTGACCCATTTGCAGTGCAACATCTTGGTGAGGCCGAATCGGTCCAGAACTTGGGTGAGCTCCAGAGGCATGATAACACTCATCTAAGTCCGCTGACCAGAGCGCAGGACTACAGAATCGAAGGATATCGACTGGGCGATAACCATCCTTTGTTGCAGCTGATAAAAAGGCACCGAAACCACAGACCGACCAAGGAGACTGAAGAAATCTGTGCAAAGGGTCCTCTCACGGCAGCGGAGAGGGCCTTCCTTTTGTGACCAGACCGAGGAATCAGGAGACTAGATCAGTCTCTGCTGCACAGGCGAGGATCCTGCTAAGTTTGCTTCTTCTAATCTAAAAGGTACCATGGGGCTAAAAGTACAACTTACCTTAAGTCGAAGAGTTACTCCGGTATGATTGGAGTGAGTTACAAGGGGTTTTTTTTGGGTGTCCAGCCATACCTCTGGCCAAGGCTGCACAGCTTGTGTCCTTTAGGGTGTTTATCACAGGGTCCATATAACTTGCGTTATCTTGCTATGCATTTTGGTTCTAGTTACTAAAGTATCCAATTCTTATGTAGCAGCCTTTCCAGCTGCTACATAAGACTTGTTCAGCTCCTACACTGACTTTGTGCTAATTAGGGATAAGACTTACAAAGAATTAGAAGCCTAAAAAAGTGTTACTAGAACGTCTAAAACTGCTCAAGCGCGTTTAAACATCCTTTCCCTTCCAACATGCTGTCTGCTGTGACTTTATGATCTGAATGCCATTCATCTATAATCTATGCGAATGAACGCCTTTACTAGTAATACGCTAGAACTGTCATTAGCGTCATTCTTTGTAACAATTGTTACCGCAACTACAATTGAAGCAGTCCCCATTGAAAGGTATTGTGTATATTTCCAATGTGCGTTTTATTTATCTAAAAAGATTATTTACCTACCTAGGGTTTACAAAATAATTATATTTTAATTTAACTTTAAGAGTATGTGTGTTTCTTTGGATAATTATATTAACTGTGTACTTAGCAACAGCTCACATCCTCCCTCCTAAAATAAGCTTGGCTGCTCTTCCATTCTACCAGATCCTTTGGGTAGTACAGACTTTACTAAGAGTTGGGAGCATGTATACCATGGGATAGTTTTATAGAATCTTATATCAAGTGGACTTTAGAAAAACTCCCAACAGTCCTTCAGACTAGCAGTACAAGGAAACAGTTTCCTTTTTGTCTTTGTAACTTTAACATTGCACACAGCATCTTATAACAGTATCCTCATTGAACTGGATTGGATCACCCTAGACTGGGATTTTTGGTTACTTTTAGTTCTGCCTAAAGTCAAGTTGGTAGCAGCAATTCTATTTTTACCATGTGCGTTATTTCTAGTGTGCACATTCACGTTTACCACGTTTGGCTACTAATGTGGATAGTGTCATAAAATGGCCACCCCATGAGATTTGTGCCTGTTCTTTGGCCCGTTAGGAAGATTTATCATTGTTCTGCTTCACCCACTCTCCTAGTGAGACCCCCAGCACTTTATTTCTGGACCTTTTCTTTCAATCCTGAATGAGTGGAGTCTTTTTTTCCAATCATTCAGTCTTGTGGGCTCTGTCTTTTGGAACTCTATTCTTTGTATTCTACCTGCACCATGGAGTCCGTCAACTCCATAGCTTTTAAAAGGCATCTGTGTTTAACTACTGCAGCTTACAGCTCCTTATGTGAAGTGTTGCTGGGGACCCTTATGCCCCCCCCTTTAAGATTATTGTTCTATATCCTCAAGTAATTGCAGTTCTTAAAGTATTGCTCCCAAAACTCTATAGTCTGAGAGATTGGCACACACCACCTTAAGTGGCGTGACAAAGGGAAACCTAGTATCCTCCCCTCTACTCCCGTGACTTTTTAGTCACACAGACAGTCTCTAGTTATGGGCAATGGATGTGTTCTACCAACTATTGTCTAATTTCTATACCGCAGGCTATGCCCATAGTCTCGGTGGTGCACGGAGTTAGGAAAGATTTCATTTTATATGTAATTTTCCCTCCAGTTGTACACCCCAAACATTTTTCTGCTGTTTAATACACCTTAGTCTGACTTTGCCAGAGAAGCACAACCTTCAGCTAGACTCGTCTGGGCTTTCACTCACTTTTTATGGGGAAACTGACATGCCCTTAAGACAGTCCCTGCTGGGAGACTGCGTTTCCTTTAGTCCTTTTCCAATGTTGCAACTTTTCTGCAACAAGTGCAAAGTACCTTACAGTACAGTGCACTTGGGTCTCCTAATCATTTCCAAAGACCCTAGATACTCTCGTATGACTTTTTGGGGGATGCGTCATGGACAGGGCTGGTGGCAGCTTATCTTTTCATGTTATTTTGACCCTTTCCTGCCATTTTAACTATGCTTACCGTGTTTGGCATGACTAGGTGGCCTGGCTCCAAAATGGTCATGCCACAAGGTTCTTGGTCCGGTCCTTTGGCCATCTTGCTCCTTTGCCTTCCCCAGGTCGAGCCGACCCCGGTCAGTCCTTTTTTGGTCATGCAGTTTCCCACGAAATGCCAAGCTTTTGCAGGCTTCTGCATGCCTTGTGTGCGTGCCTCCAGGATGTGGGCTGGGGTGTCTGTCCCCAAACACATCCTGGGTGCCAGAGAGGCTGGAGTGCTGTGAATGCCTGGAACCACCGGGGTTCACGATTGGTCCACGTATGGAGTGCGTGTTTGTGAGCAGATCTCCCATTGGGCCCTCTCCGTTTTGGCACAAAAGGGAACTTTGGATAAGGCTGAAAACACCCATACCATGTCAATCTCTGGAGTTCTCGCTGAACGAAGGATAGGATCCAAGTATCCTGAAACTAAGAAGCCAAGTCGAGGAACCGCTGGAAGGTTTGACACGCTGAGCCCGCTGTCGTCCCGTGGGACCCCTCTGCATCTGGTCGTCATAGAAGGTCTGCGAAGATGCTTCGACCCATTAGAATAGTGGGACCAACTATTCTCGGCACCTTCAACAAAACCTGCAAGTAAGCCTTCTCGGAAGTGTCCCTGTGCCAACCAGTGGGCTGACCAGCTTACGCAGGACCTTTTCTCTGTCTCCGTCCTTGTTTTGAGGAGGCCCTCGAAACTTGGTATATTGCTTGCTCCGCGACCCTGGCACCCTCACACCGAATTTCAAACACTTGGCATTCCCAGGTCTGAAGTGAGAAGAGTGCGCCAGGACCAGAGTAAGCGCGGTTACCGTGTTGCCCAGCCGCGGCAATGATGTTTGCAGGTGCGCTGCATTTGTGACCCTCTTGCCCCTGAAGCCTGCTGCAGTGAAACTGGCCTAATCCATCCACCAGGAGCGGAGAAAATCGCCACTTTCTCGTTTGGGACTCCTCACTGTATCTTCGGAACTGGAAGCCGCAGAGCCGTTATATTGCTGCAGTAGAAACTGCAACCAACGTGGACTCGATGGCAAAGTTTGGTTCAGAGTGTGCCTGGGGTCAGTGAGTAACCCCAACCTCAAACTATGGCGCCAGGCTCAAAGATAAAGTCAGTCCTGGCGCCATGGGCGCCAGGCTCATTATTGATAACTTACCTGAAGCAGACCATGCTGCATACTCACCTGAGGCAGACCATGCTGCATGAAGACTCAAGCCAAATGAGGCTTAGGAGGGACTATTTTACTGAAGGGACTATTTTGTTACTTGGGTGGGGCTGTGGAAGAATACTTACCTGGATCTTCTTCCAAGGCTATTTAAACCACGCCCGGACAGCCACACGTGCTTCGCGTTATTCTGCTTGCTGCAGCGTAACGCTCACCATGTTTTCAGCAGCTCCAGTCTTCAGCCACGCCCGCTTCAGTCCAGGGACTCCTGAAACAAGAAGAAAGGAAGGATAAAAGGTTAGAACAGGAGTTTTAACTTTAATCCTTACCTGAATCCTGATCCATTTCGCCGCGGGACTGAAAGACAGAAGTCTCTGAAGCATCGCTTCGCATTCCTACGGCGCCGCGCTGAACTCACCTGCTTGGCGGTACTTCAGCATTCCATCTCGCTCTCTCCATCTCGCGGCCGCCCTCCGACACCCAAGGAGACAAAGACAGCAAGGTGAGCAAGGGGACTCTAAGGCTATACAAGCTACCCCCAAGGACTTACCTGATTTACCACGGGAGGTACTCACCTCATCTCGGGTCGGCACAGTCAACTCTGCTTCATTGCCGTACCCCGGCCCCGAAGGGGAAAACCACAATAGACTTACCTGAATGTTACCAATTGCCATTTGGAAATCTTCGAGTGGATTAATCGGCAACCTGCAAGGAATCAGGCAGAGTGAAGATCAGACATTTGAACTCTTATGAACAATTGGACTTTAGAGTCAATACTGGAACTCACCAATTCCTCTACGCCAGTGAAGTAACTGGTCATCAACGCGCCCCTGCGGTCGACGCAGGATGGAGAGCTCATCCTTCCAAACCATCAGGTGAGACTACGGAGGGGACATCAAGAGTGATCTGTGGGAAGACAACGGGAGTGGGGAAGGTGGGTTGACACTCAATTCCACGAGTGGTTAATTCCTCTTCTCCTTTGCAGAAGAATATTCTTGCGAGCCAGACAAACTAGGCTGAGCGGGCCTGTCCAGTCAGTCATCTCGGCGCTACACGTCACGCTGGTGGAAACAACAGCGGCCCAGTTCCGGTCGACGCCCCCGTGGGAACCAGGTGAGCGTAACAGTCTTTTCCCTTTCTAACGTTGCTACAAATGTAACTGCCAACAAACACAAACGTGAAAGTGTCCTTTGTAGTGTATTCAAGTATTCCGAAGTGTTCTAGTATAAATGTCTAAAGTATTTAAAGTGATTCTGGTGTGTGTATATAATTTATTATAAATTATAAGTGTAAGAGTTTCTTTGGTGTGCATGTCTAACTAAGGTTCAGTGTACTTTCCTACAGCTCACATCTTCCACTTAAGATAAGCCTGACTGCTCTGCTACTCTACCAAGGTCCAGAGTTAGTACAGACTGATACTAAGAGTTGGAGCTCTACAAACCACTTACTAAAGTCTTACTACCAGTAGGACCTTAGGAAAACTCCCCTAACATAGGCCGTATTGTCGTTTGGCCTTCTTCCTGACTTGCCATGTCAGGAAATCCCATATTGGGTCATGCACTTACCCAGAAAATCTGTAGCTTTCGCAGGGTAGTGATGCCATTCTGTGTGTGGCCCAGGAAAGGGGTGGGACTGTCTGGTCCCACTGCACATATGTGGTACCAGAAAGTCAGGGGGGGGGGGTGGGGAAAGGAGTGAAAATGGCTGTTTGAATTGTGTGTATCCTTACCATTGGTGGACTTGTACTTTCTTCCAGGCTGGACCCCTACAGCCATTTCTTCAGATCAGCATTGGATCCAAGAACCCCTCATAGAAGAACAGCCGACTGAAGATCCGAAGAAGACTCCGAAGAGGCCCTGCATCCCTTCCAGCATCCGGACTGGTGGGACCAAGGACTCTCTGCATGTTTGAGGATCCAGCCATCCTGATCCTTCAGAAATGTCCCTGGACCACCCGGTAGACTGCCCAGCTCTCAAGTGGGCTACCTCACAAGAACCATCGCCATTCTGCATTTGCAGCTGGGCCTTTGGTGGCTGCCAGCTTGAAGTATAAATCGCGTTCCTGATTCAGCCTCCCAACCTCAAGTGATCCTATCCTTGAAGGGCTTCTACAACCGTGACTGGAACGATGCCTTCCCCCATCCTGTGAAGTGTCCTGAAGAGGGCTGCATCGGTGTATCTTGTATTTCTCCATCACCAAGGGTTGCACTCTGCTCCTGGATCCAACCAGAAGAATCTTTTCACCAGCACCTCACCGGAACCAACAGAAGGAAATCCAACCTCCAGTGACCCCCCCCCCCCCAGTCAACCCATTAGGTCAGGGAGGGGCTAGTAAACACAAAGTATTTGTCTCCCCCTGTCCTCCATAGGAATACATTGAGAACAGATCTCTTTGTATCCTACAATTCTACTGCTTTTTGGTGGTAGAACCTTAGAATTTGTATTTGTATTTATTTATTTATAACACGCAAACCCACAGGCCCAGGGGCATCAGGGCGCAATTTGTACAAGGTTGCAAGAAAAGAACATACAGGGATATAAATTACAATAAAAGTGTGTCAAAACAGCAAAAAACAAACTTAATAATTACAAATATTACACAGGGTATAGTATCCCTAGGCTTAGCAGAGGAAGTATCCCTGAGGTAGTTGGGAGGGTAGCAGCCCGGAAATCATGTAAGGGAACAGACGGGCTGGGTAAGTAGGACAAATGTCTGACACAACTATTGCTGGTCAAAGAGCCAGGATTTGGTTTTATTTTTGAAGGTGTTGAAGGAGTCTTCAGCTCTGATGGCAGCGAGGAGGGTATTCCAAAGTTTGGAGGCTAGGACAGGGAAGCTGGTGCCTCCGGCTTTTTGGAGCTTAAACCTGGGGATAGTAAGGCAGTTAGTCTGGGCAGTTCTTAGTGGACGGGCAGTGGAGTGGCGCGAAAGCCGACTGCAGAGATAGATCGGAGCCTTGTTGGCTAGGCATTTGTGCGTGAGGGCAAGCGTTTTTAGGGAAATTCTCTGCTTCACGGGTAACCACTTAAGGCTAGTTCTGGCTTCTGAGATGTGGTGGTTACGAGGGATGTTCAGGGCTGCTCGAATTGCATTGTTCTGGGTGGTTTGGAGTTTGGATAGGTTTTCTTGGCTAGTGCCTAAATATAGAGCACTGCAGTAATCTATTTTTGCCATGATAAGTGTTCTCGCTAGTGTGACGCTATTGTGGGTGGTGAGGAAAGGTCTACAGGCTGAAATGAGTTTGCACGTGTAGGCGGAGGTGGACCTGACTGCATTAGTTTGTCTTGACAAGGATAAGGTGGAATCTAGGTAAAAGCCTAGTGTTTTGGTGTCTTTCGAGACTTGTATGGAGTTGCCGTCTATGATGAATGACTGATAGGATGGCTCAAGTTTGCTAAGGCGTTGTGAAGTACCCAGGATAAGTAGCTCCGTCTTATCGTCGTTCAGACATAGCTGGTGCTGGGCCATCCAGGCTTGGATGACCAAGTAGACGTCATTGAGGGCCTTGGTGTCAGCAAGATAATCACCAGAAATGGGAATGAGTATCTGGGTGTCGTCCGCATAGTTGGTGTAGGGGACACCCAGATAATCAAGCACATCAAAGAGTGGTTTCGTGAAGATATTGTAAAGAGTAGGTGACACGCAAGAACCCTGAGGAACACCGCAATGAATAGGGGAGGGGGCTGCGGCAGCGGAGGGTGCAAAGACCCTCATAGATCTGTTGCTCAGGAAGGATTTGATCCAGGCCGCTGCGGAGGGAGAGAAGTTGGCAGCAGAGTGGAGGTGCCTGCAAAGGATCTGGTGGTTAACCAAATCAAATGCGGCGGAGAGGTCGAGGAGTAATAGCATTGCTAATTTGCCCTTGTCCTTCAGGACATCAATCTGGGTTTTTAGGTCTAGTAAAGCCGTTTCGGTCCCATGTCTGGGCCGAAATCCGGATTGTCGTAGACCTAACAGATTGTTAGATTCAAGGTAGTTTTGGATCTGCAGATAAGCTGCCCGGTCCAGTATCTTCAGCAGAAATGGTACTGTAGTGATGGGTCGGAAGTTCGTGGGTATGCTTGGGTCAAGGGACGGTTTTTTTAGTAGCGGGATCACCCAGGCGTCTTTAAGGTTGTCCGGGACAATACCTGTTTCAAAGGATGAGTTAATGAAGGTTGTAATGAATGGGGCTAGGTCATGGGCGGAGTCCTTAATGATGGGAGCTGGGCACGGGTCACCTTGGCAGTTGGAAGGTTTCATCCTGAGGATGATGCTTTCTACTTCGGTGACAGTGAGCGGTGCGAAGGTGAAAGGTTTGATGTTGACAGAGTTGGAGAAGGTGGGCCTAGGGGGGGAGAATGAGCGGTTGTCCCGCCTCAGGCAGTCCTGTTTTTCATTTATTTTAGATTGGAGCGTAGAGATTTTGTTTAGAAGGGCTGCTTGAATGTTAGCACACCATTTGCTGTCTTTCGTGCAAGTGTCTGGCGGGGAGACTGGGGTTTCGAGCTCTTTTAGGACTCTAAAGAGTTTCTTGGAATTAGAGTCGGCTTGCATGATACGATTATTAAGCGATTCTTTTTTAGCAGTGATGATGGCGTCTTTATAAGTGAGGGAGGCGAGAAGGAAGCCGTCTTTATGCTCATCAGAAGGGTGGCTTTTCCAACGGTTTTCCGCGTAGCGTTTGGCTTTGCGGAGGATTCTTAGCTGTGGAGTGAACCATGAGTTGAGATGTGCTCGTGGTTTAGCCTTCCTGGTTTTAATTGGCGCTATGGTGTCAATGGCCGTGAGCATCGTTTGGTTGTAGATGTCTGCTAGGGAGGTGGGATCAGAACAGGCGTTGGTCGCCGCATTAAGAGAGGGGAGTAGCAGTGGGAGGAGTTGTTCTCTTGTTATGTTTTTTTTATTACGGGTGGGGAGGGCTGGGGCTATGGGTGTTAGGGCTCGCGGGGTAGCTTCAATGTTAAATGTTATGATATGATGGTCAGACCATAAGCAAGGGGAGTTATTGAGGACCTGGATGTTGCAGTTGGAACCGGCTAACCAATCGATGGTCCTGCCTTTGATGTGGGTCGGTTCTTGTATGTACAAGGTGAGGCCAAGGTCGGTAAGAGCATATTCCAGATCAGTTGCTACAGGATCCTTAGGGTCACCGCGACCAAGTCACCTAAGATGACTGTTTGGGAGTTGTTTTTTGTTTTGTCAAGAAGAAGAGTGGAAATTTCACTGACAAAGGTGGGTGCCGGCCCTGGAGGCCTGTAGATAAGGTGATGGGTGGCCGTTTGGTTAGGTGTTAGTAGTAATTTGATTGTCAGCAGTTCAGCTGATTCAAGTTTGGATTCGGATACCACTCTTAGGTCAAGGGAGTTTTTGTGGATGAATGCCACGCCGCCACCTCTAGTATGGGTAGAGGAGCGGTCACAGCGAGTGATGCCATAGTCAGGCGGTAAGGCCAAGGATAGAGAGGGGCCAGAGGCGGCATGTAGCCAGGTTTCAGATATGGCAATGAAGTCAAGGTCGGCAGTGGTGATAAGGTCGGCTATGTCAAGAGCGTGTGCTGTGAGAGATCTAGCATTGATGAGGGCGCACTTGAACACAGGCAATTTAACCCCTGTGGTCTTAGTTTTGCAAGTGGCGGTGGGCGAAGGTGGGCTGGGAGGAGTGTGTGGGGCTTGCTTGGTAGTGTTGGTGCGGGAAGGACGAATGCGGAATCTGGTGCCTAGTCTCGTGTTCCTGAGAGTGAGAGGGCAGGGTTGGTTGGGGTTAGGTTTTGTGGCAAAGTGTTTGAGCCAGAGGGCTGGGTCATTGAGGTATTGGTTAATCTGGTTGCAGGGGTGGTGAGCGTCAACGGTAGTTACTGAAGGACTCGTTGAGGGTGTCGAGGTCATGGTGGGTGACGCTAGGTCAAGTGGGTAAGGGCAGGCCAGGTTATTAGCCTCAATGGTAGGAGTGGTTGACTTGGGTGGTTGAGTGAATAGGGACAGATGTGTGGTAAGGAGGTGGTGCAATAGAAGGCGCACGCTGATGTGCATGATGGTGGTGCTGGCTGCCAGAGTGGGTTCCCTATGAGCTAGTTGGCAGGGACAGGAAATGGTCTGTAAACGACCAAGAGGCACAACACAATTGAAATAGACTGTAAGAGATCTTAAGGCACAACACAATTGAAGTGGTCTGAAAGAGACCTTAAGGCACAACACAATTGAGGTGGTCTGTAAACGACCTTAAGGCACAACACAATTGAAATAGTCTGTAAATGACCTTAAGGCACAACACAATTGAATGGTCTGTAAGAGACCTTAAGGCACAATACAGTTATAAGGTGGTCTAGTAGTGGCCCAGAGGCACAATATACTTATGATATGCTATAGTTCGAGAGTTTCAAGGGTGGCCGGAAACACGTTCAGAAAATAGTGGCTCAGAGAACATGGCTACAGTAGTAACCCCGGTACTGGCATGCGAGATTATACTCCTTGAGATGACGGTCCACGTAGTAAAAGGGGTACTGAAATAGGCCGACTGAGGAGTCGTCGTAACATTTCAAGCTCAGTAATTGGACAAGGACAGGGGCAAAGTACTTACAGTAGGATCTCCATGTATGAAAGGAGATGTTAGGATGCTTGGATCCGATAGCTTGCCTCGGGCTTTGCAGAAGGCGGTCGGGGAGGCTTAAATTGGGCAGGGGGGGTGGCCACGCCGCGCTCCCATGCGCGTAACAGGTGCAGGAACAGGCCTTCGTGCTGGCCGCCGGCGGTTCCGCCTACCGGCGGATGAAAGCAGTGTAAAACTGCTTCGAGCGAGGATCAGCCTCGCTTTCGTGCCGCGCGGCGCCCGGCATGCGGGAGTCAGGCACTCTTGAAGACAGGGTCAGGCAGGCCCTTCGATGGTGCCGGCGAGTAGTACAATCTGAAAGATAAGAACAGAATTTACTTACCTAGAAATGTTGTTGCATCTCTTCTTTTGAACAGTCACTGACACAAGTAACTTACCTGCTGCAGATACATTCAAGGGGGATGGGAGGGGAAGCATTGTGGCTCCTGAGACGTTTGGGCACAAGGGCCCATTCCTCCTAGGGATTGGACTGCTGCGGTTGGGAAATATCAAAAAACAAAAAGGGTTAGTACTGCTACTAATAGGCTCAACCCAAGTGCTTCCTCAGAAGGAGCAAGCCGTTTTAGTTAAATTGGGGAACCTTCAAACTTTAGCTCAGGGAATATATCCCACGGTTAGTTGCCCATTCAATTGTCAAGGAAGAAAAAACACACACACAGGGGGCTATTTCATAAAATAAGCTTAATTGTATTTAGGACAAAAAATGAAATTTCCTTAAAAACCACCTGCATGTGAAAAACATTGCTGGACTGTAAAGGAAAACATAGATTGGTGTCTTTGGACAGAGGAACAGCATCAATCTTATTCTAGTCTGAGGACTTGTGTGGTTAAAGAAGAAAGACAAATTTACAACAAACTTGAAGAAAAACATATCTAGTATATACACCTCTTAGTTTTGCACCTAGAAATATTAAATTGTGTATCCAGAATCCAAGTGTCTGATGTGTTAAATTAAAGTAAGATTACATCATACATCATGAATTATTCAAGTGCTAAGAAAGTTCTAATGTTCAAACTTCTAACCGATTAATTTTACAGAAAGAAATTTGCATGAAATAATTCTGATAATCATATGCCAACGTTGTCGGGGGTAAAATGTAGTCAAACCACCTAATGGTGTCTGAAACACACTGAAAAGTCAAAAAGAAGCCCCTGGCATTGTGCTAGTAGTTCCCCATCGTGTAAGCTTGACGTTTTGGCGGCAGTACCATCCGTCTTGAGACGGAGTAAGTGGGATCGTAGCCGCCTTCTTCAGGGAAATTGAACAACATAATATAAACTAAAAAACAGAGGAGAAGAATGAATCTCATATCCTCTCAGTGCAGTGCATTTCCTTTCTTGACATTTATGGGCAGGTTTGGTAAAGGAAAAGGAGCACTAAATGCAACAATGGAGAAAATGAAGAATGGTTTCATAGAAAATGGGCTGGTGAAGGGTCAGGGTGGGACTTGTACCTCTGACACCCTAGGGTGGACTTGATAAGTAAATGTCTCACCACAAATATCTAGTTGGAACTCCGAGTTGCATGCCTCCAGGCCGGAAGATTGCAAGCAGCGGGACCATCTCTAGCAGACTGGCATAGAAGGGATGCGCTGAGAAATGCTGCATCTAGGGTCATCAATCACTGTGTAAGAGAAAAGAAGGGTGGGCGGGGGGTTTAGAAAGGGGGGGGGAGGAAAAAAGGGGGAGAAAGAGAGGGGTGTGTAAGTTCAAGTTTTGAGTACCCCCTCTAGAATAAACAGGCCAGAGGGAAACATTCCTCTGCCTGGGTGTCCTACAGTAATGGACCCTGGCACTGTTGCGGGGGCCAAGTGGACACCTGAGCTGAAAAAGATTGAACGGTAGATAAACTTTAAAAATGAGTACCTGGTAAAAGCCTGTATGCAACTGGTCTCCCAGGTCGTCTCCCCGAAGTGTTGAGGGACACATGTATGATCCAAAGCGCTCAAAGCAGCCACAGTCTTTGAATCACTGCAACCTACGTGTGCTGCCCGGCAAGAAGAAAGGGGGCGGGGGTGAGAGGAGGGGGGGAGGGAAAGGGGTGGGAAAAAGGAGAAGGAAAAGATTGGGTGGGAGATCGGCTGTAACTTAAATGAAACGTGCTCAAGAAGCTAGCAAAAAATAGCTGCTTGGGTATGCATCTTTCGAAATACCTTTGGAGCGCCGTGTCTGTGTGTGGGCTGGTCTTGCTCCGTTGTTATGGCAGTACTGCACTGCTGACATGCCCCTTGGGTGCTGTGCAAAAGTCTGCAGCTCGGCTCAGCCGCAGCGTTCACGGGACGTGCTATCGCAAAATGCCGAGAATGATTAAATGGGTGTGTGTGAATCACCCAATCGGAATCCTCGGTGTCTGTTGGTGTGATTGGTGTATCCCGTCTCGAATGCGGAAGTCAGCCTAGCCATGTCTGGTAAGCCCCGGAAGGGGCGTGTCATCCCTAATCCAATCACGGTCTAGTCCCAAAAACACGGAGACCGTGATTGGTTGTGATGCTCCCTGGAAGGAAGTGTGTGTGTGTGTGCGCGTAGCCGGGGCAGTGGCCCTCGATAATGCAAGGACCTTGATGGATTGATGAGAGCTATGTAGGAGTTGCCTAAAATGTATTGAAGAGTCAAGGTATATTAATGGAATGGGCTGCGGCTCAACTCGAGTCCTGTGTGTCTTCATACCATGTTAATGACCGATCTAATACGGAAGGAGAGGGCCGGAGGGGTGGGGAGCGGGGGAAGGGATAAAGGTAAGAAAGGTTGGGGTGGAGGGAGGAAAGAGAACGGGGAGAATAGGAAAAAAAGGGGACAGAAGGAACGGGGGGTTTAGAGGGAGGAGAAAGATGGGGATGGTAGGGGAGGGGGGAGAGTAGTTGGCGTCGGGGGGGGAAGGAAAAGAAGGGGAAACAAGGGGGGGAAAGGGAAGGAAGGGGGACAAATCCCCCCCCCCCCCCCTGGTCCCGGTGTCCCAGTGCCTGCGGGCGTCTGCCATCAGAGCACTGGAACAGGAAGTGGGGATAGTATGGCCGCCTCTGGTTCAGTCTGACGTGGCGGACCAGAATCAACACGTCAGAAACCTGTATTGGGCCCGACTAAGTCACATACTGCCTTAATACGGGAAAAGTTGTTATTCATTTAACCCGTGGGTGACAGAGTCCATTTTGTGTATCCACCTGCATTCCAGATCAAGGAGTCTTCCTTGGATATTGGGGCCACTCCGAACCGTTCGATGACCCACCATTTGATGTCCTCTGGGCTCTATGCAGTGTTGTACTAAGGGGGATGTGAGATTCTTACACCGAATCTGTGACCGGTGTTCAGAAATCTGTGTGCCCACACTGCGCATCGTTTGGCCAACATAACGTAGTTGGCAGGGACACTCGATGCAATAAACCGCTTGGTTGGTTTCGCAATTAGATATATCACCTAGGGTCCATGTTTTTGCTCCGAAGTGAAACTGTTGTATTTTTTAAGTGAACTGGCAGACTAAGCATGACCCGCAAGGATAATGTCCTTTGAGAGGTCGAAGGTTCCAAAGGTTCCCTTGATTTGGTTTTTTATGTACATAGAATGTACCAGGTGTTCTTTTATGTTCCGAGCCCTCTTGAAGGCAAATCTTGGTTTTTGTAGATCGGGCAACAGAGTCTGGCTGTGGGCCAGTATTTATGGATCTTTTTGATTTCGAATTCATGTTGGCCATGGGTAATCACACACGTGATAGGGTCATCCCCTGTTGTGTGTGCTTTTGGTGTAAGAAGTGAGTCACGGCATGTGAACCTCGCCCTTTTCAAGGATCTTGACACCAGTTTCTTTGGGTATCCTCTTTCACGTAATCTGTCGCTCAAAAGGCTGGCATCGTGATAAAAATCATCCAAAGAAGTGCAATTTCTTTGGATCCTTAAAAATTGTCCGTATGGTAGATTTTCTTTGGTGTGTTGAGGGTGGTTACTAGCAGAGTGTAGAATGGTATTGCGACCTGTGGGTTTTCGAAAGGTATTCCAGATTAGTTTACCTTGATGGCATCCAATGGTAAGATCTAAGAAGTGAATAGTCGAAGTACTGTGTTCCATCATGAATTGGAGATCACGGCTGCACGTGTTCAGTCATGAGAAAAAGTCATTCAGTGACTCCTCTGTCCCCTCCCACAGGCATATGACATCATCTATATATCTGCGCCATTGTTTTATGTTGCCCCTCCACCTATTGGTTTGGCTAAACAGGAACTTCTGCTCGGAAGAAGCCATGAACAGGATTGCTAGACTGGGGGCAAACGTTGCCCCCATAGCAGTTCCCTTAATTTGTAGATAGAATCGTTTGTCAAACTCAAAAAAGTTTTTACATAGGGCCAGGGTCATAACTTCTATGATAAATTCTGGTGGGGCTTTCATCTGCATATTTGCTGTCATGTTCATACACAGAGTCAATTGCTGCTTGTTGGGGGGATACTGGTATATAATGATTTGATATCTAGAGTCACAAGTCGCTGTTTTGAGGGGTCAAAGTCCAGATTTTCGAACAACTGAATTGTGTGCATCGTATCCCGAATATATGATTCGGTTGTCACACTGATGGGTTTTAGGAAATGGTCGAAAAATTTGCACAGGGGTTCTAATATAGACCCGCACTCCGAAACAATTGGTCTCCCTGGGGGGTTGATACAATCTTTATGTATCTTGGGTAGAGCATAAAGGCAGGGGGTTCTGCCTGCGAAGTTAGGGGAAATTCCGATTCTTTGTCTGTAATCCAGTCTCTTTCTAATGCAAAGGAGACCATTGAAGCAATTTCTGTTTTTAAATCTTTTGTTGGATTTTTTTTTTAAACTTACTTTCCCGATCTTTCAGGAGATCCATAACCATGCGATGGTACTGTTCAGTTTTCACGATGACTATTCCACCCCCTTTGTCGGCGGGTTTAATGATTAATTCAGGTTTCTTGGATAGTTCCGAAAGAGCTTCCCTTTCTGCCTGTGTCATGTTTTGCTGTCTTTTAGGACAATTCTATTTGCTCATAACTCTGAGAAATCTGGGAATATCACTTGTGACTTGGTTCAATTTTTACTGCATCACTTTACTTACCTCTTTTGTTGTTTGAAGTAATTGAAAACCATATTAAGAACCTATGGTGACATATATATAAAAATAATATATAATATATATGGGATATCACCGGCTTTCATTTTTAATACATTTTAAAAGCCTACAATACTTTATTTCCTTTACAATCCTGTCTAAAATTAAGTATTATGTGCTTCGCTGTGTTGACTCATTGTGGACTTCTGACCCAACTCGCACTCTCCTGAGAATAGCCTTGACTGCTCCCCAGGTTTACCTTGATTGGGTTTTGGTTAACCTCTCAAGAGTTCCCCGGTTAACTAGGGTGGCCATGTGTCCACCTGGCCACATTCTAGAAATCCAGCTTAACACTGTGTTCGCTCACTACCTCCTGAGGTTGTTCAATGCAAGACTTGTCCACTCACCTGGTCTACTGCTAGAACTCTATCCTATATTCCCGGGCAGCCTGCTGCTCATAGAAGTATCCTAGCTCTGCATCCTGACACCACTGAACCAACGCCAAAGTTCTGCCTCTCCGGATGGCCAGAAAGTACCAACTGTAATGCCACTTCTGGCTGGATTGCAGGTCCTGCTCCAAGGAGTCAGTCGTCTCTGAAACTCCTGGCTCGCAGTGGAAGACCATTTGCTGCCTGGACTGTGAAGACTCTCTGTGGCAAACAGGCCACACTGCCTTCCTCCCAGGACATCAGGCAAGTATGCTGGTTCCAGCTCCCTGATCTGGGAAGCTCTATGGGCCTTTCTGCCCTCGTTCCTGCAACCACACCATCGAACATGCCTTCTAGTCCTTATTCAATAGCTTCTGCTTCTTAGGGCGACAAGCTTTTGTTCAATATTAATTCTTCTCCAAGTTTTTAAGCTGACATCAAAAACCCAATTGTGTGCCTGTGGGCCAAGGAGTATTGCGGACTGCAGCTTCTTTGCCTTGAACTTTCTCCGACTCAGACCCTCAAAAAGGAAATCACTGAATTGTAAATTGCTCCACCCAAGGGTTTAAGGGCAGTGGTATTCAAACTGGGGGTCAGGTGGGCTGGGGAGTTTGCTTGAGGCTCTTAATATGTGTTTTATAAAAAGGAGTACAGTGACTGCTTTCAATAGTAAATATAAGCAGATATGGCACCTGGGGTGCCCAGCAACACGATTTATACTCAAAGGAGACTCTACAACAATATTTATACTCCGGGTGTGGTTCAGCATAAACAGTTTGAATACCACTGGTCTAGAGTCCCTCATGCACAGATGGCTCATCGCTGGAACCCAGGTGACCACCAAACAATGTGCATGGTTATGGTCCCTGGTAAGCACCAATAGCCTGCTGCATGTACTGCTTTTCACACCCATGGTATTGCTCTGCAAGTCATTTCTTTGTTTCCTTCTTCCCTAGGCCCCTGCTTCCTCAAAGTGGGTCTTCTGTGGCTTTAACTTGAAACTGCTCCTTGGGAGATTTCACAGAAAGTAACTCTTTCCTGCCCAAGACTGCCCCAAATCGGCATAACCGATTTCCGTTGGTCATACTGGAAACTTTCTGGCCTAGATAGGCAAAGTGTGTTGCTTACCTGTTACTGCAACCTATTCCTTCGTCACCTGCGGCGCTCAATGCTGCACCCGCCCTTAGCAGCCCGGGCTTCGCCACTCCGGGTTGCGTCCAAGGGTTTTAATGCTGCTGCAATTGCAAGAGGCACTGGGTGGGGCTTCAAGAAAGCCTCACCTGTGGTGCTCAACACTGCGTCCACCCCCAAGGGTTTTAATGCTGCTACTCACAAAAGGCACTGGGAGGGAGTCCAGGACAGACTCACTTGCGGCGATTAACACTGCGCCCCTCACCTGCGGCGCTCAACACAAATTAATTGAGGTGCCATAGTACAATTTGATAAGCAAAATGTGTTTTATCAAAGAGCATACAGTTTCCAAATCATCTAACATTAAAAGAGATTGCGCCTCTGCAAGTAGCCTGTTGTGCCTGGAATGCCTGCTGAGCGTGGAAAAAAGCGTGGAAAAATTGGATGAGATTAGCAGCATATATCATCTTTTTGGACTTTGGACTCAGAATATTGGTGAATGATGCCTTAATTACTTAATAGTTGCTGCATCCAACACACTAGTCCATGAAACTGTTATAAACGTGTATTTCCTTTTTACTCGTAGACTCCGCCCACATTTAAGGAGGAGACTACTTAACACAAGTGCCTCTGCAAGTAGCCTCACAAGTAGCCTGTTGTGCCCGTTAGGCCTGGGAGGCATCTGGCACTGTTGTGTTGGCTTCTTTGACAAGCTCTGAGGGATATATTTGGTCGTTAACACGCAGCGTCCATCAGCTGTGTAGTGGGATGCTTTTTGTTTGCAGTGCTGGAGTCTATACAGTGTGTAATAGCGCATGCCTGTGGCAGTAATAAAAGGAAAGTCATGGCAACGAAAAAAATAACATGTGTTCGCCTCTCATAATGGCGACTGTCAATAGCAAATCGAATCAAAAATCATAACCAGCATCCAAAATACTGACTAGATGCGCCAGTATGGCGCTGGCCGTTGCAACCTCATTGCCCAGGTCGTCTGACACAGACGAAGATCACATTGAATGTGCCCAGACATGCTTGCTGGATGGGGGCAGTGAACAATACTCAAGTAATGCCAGCTTTCCAGAACCATCACAGTGTTTATATGAGGGAGAGGTAATCATGGCATCCAACATAACATCTAATGCTGATTCGAATTAAAGCTTTATGTTTGCCAATACTCCGCCAATATTTAGCAGGGGGGGGGGGGATCCCTCTCATGGGACTTACACAGCATTTGGAAACAATCACGGAAGAGCGCGGCAGTCACACACCAAAAGGGAGAGTGAACCCGACGAAATAGGACACGCAAGCGTAGATGGTTTGTTGTATATAGAATTAAAAAAGATTCGAGATTACTGAATGAAATAGTTTTAGCCCTAACGGCCCTGCCTGATCTCTGCCGTCTGATGATGAATGAGTGGGGTGCATCATGCAGGAAGAACCTAAACACTAAAGAAAACTCCAACATTCTGTTATTCATTCCTGGGTAACAGTAGAACAGCCACAGGACTCTGTGAGTGAACCCATCCTAATTCCAGATCAGACTATCCTGTGTCAAGAAGAGGTCCAACCCCACCTATCTAACCTATCAGTATATCCGGTATCTTCCGAGGGAGAGGGGAATTGCGTGAGTAAAGAGAAAACTTCGGAAAAAAAACAAATTAAAAACACAAAGAGGTTACAGACAGGATAGACAGGAACCTAAGGCTTATGGAGAGGGGGGGTGGCAGATATATTTGATATATTTAAAAACCCTGATGTTCAGTCACGTGCTAATACTCACTCTTCGGTGGGTCCCATAACACCTTCTATGTCCCCACACACAAAGGGCCTTTCAGTAATTTGCCTGGATGATTCGCAATTTGCTTCAGGTTCTAACATGGAAACGGCCAATGTGGGAAGCATGGGCCAGCTGGAAGCTAAAATGTGAAGCATATTACGGCTACTCCGGATATGAAGCAACCAAAGGTCGGTACGGGAGTAACATGGGAAGGGCTCACAGACAATCCCTATGCAATATGATTGAAAATATATTACAAAAGAAAAAGTTAAACGAGAATAATGACACCGACTAAAAAACCTCCATACCACACACAGGAAGGGGTTAATGTAAGGCATATTCCGATCTCAGGGGCAACACAGGATGCATTGGGATGGAGTACAGTAAATACAGACCAAGCAAAGTATGTATCAAACGATGTCCCTATAAAATCCAGCAATTTCACACACATTGAGGAGCCAACAGGGTACCTTAGGGCTCCTGCATTTTCCAATGAACCTAGTTTAATTATGTACTACGTATTTGAGGAAGGTGGACCAAGAGCATTGAATAGACCATATAACTTAAACATGTTTAGCGAAATTCAAGAATTATGTCTAATAACATCCTCAGACATACAATTAATGGATTTTATCCATAATCACCGCTTTGACTATGTGCGGCTAGTTATTAAATTGCCATTGGTACATGCATTACTCCTGAAAGAAGTAAGTACCCTTCAGAAAAAAGGATTTGATATTGTCCCCTTCACAGTCCTACCTTCCAACAATCTAGCAAAAGCGAATGATGGGAAAACTGAAGTAGTGGAAGGCAAAACAAATGTAATAACCAAAATTAAGGGGTGCAGTTGATAAACGAAGCAAAGTCCTGCTTAAAAGATATGCCGGAATGGCGCTGGCTTGCCCTTTCTCCGAGTGAATCAATAGAGCAATTAAAACAGACACCGAAATCACTTTAGCGAAGAGAAGAATTTCTTACTTGTCTCATGGAATACCAGGGGTTTTAAACATCCGCTGCATGGTACTGCGGAAAACGATATATTGAACAACTATGATTTTATTGTGTTGCAAGAAACCTGGGTTACAACCGATTTGTATATGGATGGGTTCAACACAATCTGTTTACCAGCAACAACCGAAAAAAACCTTCGGGGTAGACCAAGTGGGGGCCTGGTTTTTGCATACAGAAATGACAATAGAATTAAACTTGAGGCCAGTTCCTTTGTGATGGATTGCACCATTTGTGCCAGTTTCCAATTGGCAACAGTGGTAATGCTCATATTTTGATGTTCAATGTCTATTGGAATATATGCTCAGTGAGTGTGTGTTTCTTATGGAACAAGTTAATTACCTGTAACTGTTCTCCAGCATGGGTCTGGCATGGATTCACATGCTCATGAATATTCCCCGTCGTCAGGCCGGAAATCCTCGGTAAAGAAAAAAAAAAAATCAGTATCAGTTTCGTTTCTGATCGGTCTTTCTTAGTAGTAACCAATCACTGAACTCTGGGTCATACTGCCCCCAGCCAATGACTGCCCTCTACCTAAGCCCCTCCCCTGGCAGCCATCCTCAAATTTGGTAGCACGTAAAGTGGCAGTATGACCAAGTGAAAAGCCGCAGAGGGGAAGGAGGGACGGTTTGCATGTGAATCCATGCCAGACCCATGCTGGAGAACAACAGTTACAGCTAAGTAACTTGTTCCTTCTCCAGCATGGGGTCTGGCATGGATTCACATGCTCATGAATATAAGAAAACATAGCAGTATACACATGCACAACCACGGAAGGTGGCAACAGGCTCAACATTAACCAATACAACAACTCAACATTAAGCATCTCTTACCTCCTCACCAGGCTCACCTTAAGCGAACAGGTTGCGCAGCACTACTTGGACGACTCTGGACTCCTCCCTGGAGTCCCGATCGACGCAGTAGAATCTTGTGAAGGTGTGCGTCGACCTCCATGTAGCAGCCCTGCAGATGTCCAGCAGGAGCACACCAGACAAGAACGCCATGGTAGCAGCGATCGCTCTGGTCGAATGGGCTCTCGGACAGCTGGGCAGTGGTCGGTTTGCCAAGCGGTGACAGTGCATGATGCAGCCGGAGAGCCATCTGGAAATGGAAGCCTTCGAGAGAGCCTTCCCTTGATTCACAGGTCCAAAGTTCAAACAGCTGTGATGTCTTTTCCTAAAACTCTTTGTGCGGTCCACATAGAACTTCAGCGCTCTAGCCACATCCAGCGAGTGCAAAGTCCTCTCGGCCAGAGACAAAGGCGACGGGAAGAAAACTGGTAACACCAAGGGCTTGTTGAGGTGGAAGTCCGACGGCACCTTGGGCATAAAGGAGGAGTGCGTCCTCAGCACCACCCTTTTGTCGTGAAAAGTCAAGTATGAAGGCTTGCAAGATGGGGCCTGGATCTCTCCCACTGGTCGTGCGGAGGCGATGGCCACAAGGAATGCTGTCTTCCACAACAGGAACTTCAACAGCGCGAATGCATAGGCTCGAATGCCCCCCCCCCCCCCCCATGAGCCTGGTCAGCACGCTCCCACGCCGGGGGAGGGGCCTTCACCGGCGGGAACGATCGGAATAGTCCCTTGATAAATTCCTTCACCAGGCCATGAGACCACAAGGACGCCTGTCCTGTAGTTCTGGTGTATCAGGAAATGGCATTCAGATGTATCTTGATGGAGGCGTGAGCCAGTCTAGCTTTGGCCAGCGACAGTAGGTGCGGCAATACTTGAGGGGCCGTAATCCGTAGGGGGTTAATCTTCTGTGCACGGCACCAGACAGAGAACCTCTTCCACTTATGTCCATAGCATTTGGGAGTTGAGGACGCCCTGGCTTTTGCAAGAACCTCTCTGCAGTCATCCGGGATATCGTATTCTCCAAACTCTAGTGCTGCAGGAGCCAAGCCTGCAAGTTCAGTGACTTTGGGTCGTGATGGAGAATGGGGCCTCCTTCTCTGGAGAGAAGATCCGCGTCCGTCGCCAGCTTGATAGGTGGGGACGCTGACAAGTCCAGAAGGTCCAGGAACCAGATCTGTCTCGGCCACGCCGGTGCGACGAGGATCATCCTGCACCTGGACCTCTTGAGCTGGTTGATGAGACGGAGCAGCAACGGCAACGGAGGGAACGCGTACAGGAACAGGCCGTCCCAAGGGAATGAGAAAGCATCGTCCATGCTCCTCAGTTGTGCGAACCTGCTGGCGAACCTCTGGCACTTGGAGTTCATCGTCGTGGCGAACAGGTCGATCTGGGGTTTGCCCCACCGTTGAAAGAGCCGATCCACCTGGTCCTGGCGTAGTTCCCACGCGTGGCACGAGCGCAGCTCCCTGCTGAGTGAGTCGGCAATGGTGTTTTTTTATTCCTGCCAGGTGGAAGGGAACCAGAAACATCCCCTGGGCGACGCCCCAGTGCCACAGATCCTGGGCCTCCTTGGATAGGGCTGGGGATCTGGTGCCTCCCTGCTTCCGGATGTAGAACATCGTGGTGGTGTTGTTGGTGAAGATCCTCACCACTTTGTCCTTGAGGGACGGAAGGAACAATTTGAGCGCCCAGAACACGGCTCGTAGCTCCAGGATGTTGATGTGAAGAGACCTCTCCTCCGGGAGCCAGAGGCCTCTTGCGTGGAGATCTCCGGTGTATCCTCGTCGAGCGGGATCCTGTCTTCGAAGCTGCCCGCCGCTTGAATCCAGCGGGCGTTGAGGAACTCTTGTAGCGGACGTACCCGAAGTCTGCAAAGGGGCACAAGGTAGATGCATGAGGACATCATCCCGAGGAGGGACTTGATGGACCTCACTCTGGCCACATCCGTGGCTAACAGGCGCTGCACCTTGCCCAAAATGGCCTTCCTCCTTTCTTCCGACGGAGATGCCAGTCGCTGCACTGTATCGACCTTCGCTCCCAGAAACAGTGCCACCTGCTATGGGACCAGATGGGATTTGGGGTAGTTGATGGCGAATCCCAGCTCCGTGAGCAGGCGGACGGTCCTCGCTGTGTGTGTTCGATGGAGAGTTCTATTGACCTTGCACGGATTAGCCAGTCGTCCAGTTAGGGGTAGACGTGGATCCCTTGCAGGTGCAGCCGCGCCGCAACAGGCGCGAGGCACTTGGTGAACACCCTGGGTGCTGATTTTAATCCGAGCGGCAGGACTCTGAATTGGTAGTGACGCCCCTGGACTACGAATCTGAGGAACTTTGTGTCCTTATAGAATGGGGATGTGGAAGTAAGCATCCTCCAGGTCTAGTGACGATAGGAAGTCGCCCTCCTCCAGCTGTCCCAGCACGTGCTGGAGGGTGACCATCCTGAATTTCTGTGCCTTGATGTACCTGTTCAACCGACGCAGGTCCAGGATGGGGCGCCAACCGCCTGTCTTCTTTCTGACGAGGAAGTATCTTGAGTATACTCCGGAGCCTCTTGGGGACGAGCTTGATGGCACCCTTCTTAGCATCGCCCTTCCCTCCAACAGCAGTTGAGGGACGCGATTCTCCTTCCTGGCCACGGGAGGAATGCGAGGACACTTCTTTTGAAATTCCTGCCAGTGTCCGTGGGCCAGGGTGTCCAGCACCCAACGGTCGGTGGAGATGGACTCCCACACGCTGACGAACTTCGTCAGCCGGCCTCCCACCGGGGTGCTTCCGTGGGGGCCCGACACTACGGCCGGTTCAGTCCTGCTTGGAAGAGGCCTTGCCGCCTTGGCCTCCTTGCCGACGGCAGCGAGACCCTCCTCGCTTGCCACAGCCTCTGTAGGCCTCCTGGGACGAGGAGCGGGCCGCCTGGCGGTAAGTAGAAGAGCCGCCGCTGGATCCCTTGGAGGCTCCCTGTCTGCCTCCAGAGTTCCGAAAGGGCCACCATTGCTGAAGGACTCCTAGGGCACGGGCTGTTTCCGTGTCTGTCTTGATGGCCTGGAGGGACTCATGCAACGTCTTTCCAAACAGGTTGTTGCCGTCTAACGGCATGTCCAACGCTCTGGTCTGGACGTCCTGGCGAAAGTCCGTCGCCTTGAGCCATCCTCGTCGTCGGAGACAAACCCCGTTGCCCAGTTACGAAATCCGGTATCGGCAATGTCCGTTGCCACCGTTATGGCATGATCCGACACCACCTCTCCTTCCTGCAGAATATGTAGGGCCTCCGCCCTCTTGTCGTCCGGTAGGAAATCTAGCAGAGGAGCCATCTTGAACCAAAGCTCCCTGTCGTAACGGGCCACAATCGCTAAGGCATTGGCCGCCTTAATCGTCGTCGCCAAGATGACTCGTCGTCCCATGGAGTCCAACTTCTTGCCCTCGCTGTCCGGCGGGAAGTGGAAGCTGCCGCACCCGCTGCTTTCTTCTTGGCCGCTGCCGAGACAGAGTCCGGTGTGGGCTGGGCCTGAGGCACAAGAGGCGGCATCGGGGACCCGGTACTTCTTCTCGTACCTGTCCATCTTGTCGGGTGTCGTGGAAGGGTTCTTGAGGATAGCCAGCCCCTCGTCCCATCGAGCAACGGCACCGCGAGGACCGTCTTTCTCTTGGCCTCTCGTCGTTGGTAAAGAAAACCTTCCTTTTTCTGTTCCTCAGGGCAGAGCTTGAAGAGTTTGGATGCCCTGGCTATCATAGTGTGAAAAGAGCCAATTTTGTCGGGCGGCGAGGCCCGGGTGGGGGGGGTGATGACGGGATGTCCATTGTGTCATCGCCGCCGCCGTCTGTCCCCGTATCCTCCCGAGGGTCCAGCGAGGGGGATGAGGGGTCCAGAGGCCTCGCGGGCACAAAGGGCGGACTCTCCTCCGCATGTTCGGAGGGCTCCCCGACGGGCCTGGTTCTGGATCCTCCGTCGGGGTCCGTGGTAACCTCGTCCTTATCTCAGTACAGAAGGATTGGATCGCCTACAAAATGGCCGCCGAGCTATCCTGGGGCTCGGGTAATGGCTGCGACGGATGGGATGGCTGCTCCACTGGGCCCTCGTCGTCGCTATTTTCGATCACATCAGCGGGAACCGTCCCCTGGGATCGAACCTCTCGTTGAGGCCTATGAACCCCTCGTCGAGGCCTTTCACGGCTTCCACTGGATCCTCCTCGGAGGCTGAATCCGAGTCCATAATGGCCATCGCCCCCCCCTTCTTTTTCCACCGGGGTCTTCACGGGGGTCTTAACGATGGTCTGGAAAGAGGATTCCCTCCGCGGAGGCAGGTAAACTCTGGGCCCGAGGCCACCTCCACTGGCGTAGCCTCCGCCGGCTTTGCCAGGGCCGCTGCGACAACCTCGATAGAGGCCTTTGCCGGGTGGATCAAGGCCCTCACCACCTTAGGTGCGTCCCGGGCCTTCGCTTTGGGGGGGGGGGGGGGGGCATCGCCTCGCTCCCCCTCGGCTCCCTTCGAGATCAACCGGTGCCTCCCCAGAAGCTTACCCAGGTTCTCGGACTTCCTCTTCCCCGAACCAGAGCGCTGGCTCGTGGTTGATCGTGCCGGGGAAGTCGCGCCCTGCCTGGCAGCCGAGGAGCCCGACCTTCGGCGCTCCCGGTGCCCGTGGACTCGCGGTGCTTGGCCTTCTGTTGGGCCCCTGTCGCCGGGGCGCCCTCACAGGACTTAGAAGACTTTCTTCGCCTTCTCACCTGCTGTGCCCTTCTCCAGCCAGGCGGCGAGGCGGGAACGTCGATCTTGCTTGGTCTGGTTCCGACATGTTCTTGCAGAACGCACAGTCCTTCTCCACGTGCGTCTTGCCCTCATGAAGGCAGTAGAGACATCTCGAATGCTCGTCCTCCTTGAAACCATTTTGCAATCCGCATCCTGGGCAGCTCCTGAACAGCCTGGATCCGGGCGTCGAGCTTCCCTTGTCCTGGGCCATGTCCATTGAGGTAGGACACAGATCTTCTGGAATCCTCCAAGAAGCGTAACTCGACGGAAACTTCACCCTTGAGGGGCGTAGAAGAATTCCAAAACGGGTCCCCGTTATCGGAAGTAGAAACGGTGGAGCTTGAGGCTCGATTAACTGAAAAAAAGAGAAATATCTCCTGAAAAGCGTAACACAGTAAAAGCTGAAGAGCTAAAACACGAGGACTCCCAACACTTGAACGTGCGGTAAAAATCTGAGGATGGCTGCCAGGGGAGGGGCTTAGGTAGAGGGCAGTCATTGGCTGGGGGCAGTACGAGCCAGAGATCAGTGATTGGTTACTAATAAGAAAGATCAGAAACGAAACGGATACTGATTTTTTCTTTACTGAGGATTCCAGGCCTGACGACGGGGAATATTCATGAGCATGTGAAATCCATGCCAGACCCCATGCTGGAGAACTTGAGTTTCTGAATATAGAGATTGGAAATTGGCGCGACATCCAGCCACAGAGCTTCTCATTACTCGCAGGGGATTAAACGCAGAATGTACTCTATCAAAAGAAAAAATGCAGCCTAATCGAGCCACTGTACCAACTATCCAAAACAAAAGACAGAGTGTGTCAATGGTTAGACTTTAGAAGGAGTTGGGGTTTGGAACCAATGTTTAATATCTTACCTACATGGTCAGCTTGTGGCTCCAGTTCGATTATAGATTATATTTTCGTAAGTGTTCACGAATCATTGCTTTGCAACAACTATAGAATACCGAGTAATCAGCATAGTGACCATGCCTTACTAAGTCTTGAATTGCCTTGGAACAAGGCCAGTGACACGAGTACATACTTTTCAATGCAAATTGATGTTAGCAATGGTGGAAGGCGAGTAAAGTGGACTCTGGGCAAATTGGCACAATTCAACTGCACTTTTTATACAGGATTTTGCATACCTTTTTATACAGGATTTTGTATACTTTACTCTTGAAATGAAGCTTGTTAGGTACCCTGTGGACTCATTTGCAGAGCATAGCAAAGTATTATCAATGGTAACCTTTGTCCAAGTCATAAAAAATGCAAAAGCTAATCTTAGAAAAGCTATTCAGTGTATAAAAAAAAAAAGAAATGGAACATGGGTGACTCAGAGAAGGTTAAAGATTAAACAGTGTAAACAAACATATAAAAATTGGATTAAAAGTGTTAAAGGTGTAATTGCCCAAAATGATGGCAAGTCCATGATTAGTGCAATGAGGGGATCCAACTCTCGTAGATTTTGGTCACTATTAAATAGTATTCACTATTAAATAGTATTCAAACTTCACAACAACAACTGCAAATGAATTCCAATGACTCTTCAGAATGGTCGGCTTACTTTGGTTCCCTATATAAGAACTCTGATGATGAATGGGTACAAGAGGAAATGAGGAAATTACAGAAGTTGGGTGGTCCCTGGATATATCTATTCTTAACATTAAAAGAACAATTAAAAAAGCCAAATCAACCTCCACCCAACAATATGTCCTTTGCAAACCTTAAAAGCCACGCTGTTATGTGGTCAAAATTACTACATATACCTTTTTGGGACATCTGTGACCAAAAAAAGATACCCGACTCATGGAAAATGTCTTATGTTCCGTTGCTTTTTAAAAAAGGTAATCGGCTATGTCCTAAAAACTATCGGCCAATTACGCTATTGAATGTTGAATCAAAAATCTTCGCTGCCATTGTATTGGAAAAACCATACATGGGTGGATGAGCATTCCATCCTAGATTATAGACAAATAGGTTTTCGTAAATCAATGGGACTGATGCAGGTGGGCTCTTGGTTGCGCAATTACTGAGTTTAGTTAAATCAAAATCTCTGAAACACCTGAATATTGCTCGGATTGGACTTCAGCATTTGACCTCGTAAATAGACCAAAATTGTGGAAAACACTGTCCTCGTTAGGCATTGAAAGAGGGTTGCTGGATGTAATTATTCATCTCTATTGAGAAACAACCATGAAGGTTAGGCTGAACAATAAAGTTATTTTGTCCAACACGATAGCAACTGGCAACGGACTGAAGCAAGGGTGTAGGCTGGCAGCCACCCACTTTAACCTTTATGTTTCGGAAGCAGGCAAGATCCTAAACACAAGTGGCCTTATTGGACCTCAAGTGGCCTTATTGCACCCGAGATAGGAGGGGTTACTATCAGGTGGGTCACCTATGCAGACGGTTTTTTACTGCTGAACTGCACAAAAACAGGTCTACAGAGATAAGATTTTGGTAACTTTATAGGAGGAAAGAAAATTAAAAAAGCAATCCTAGTAAAACCATCATTATCCAATCTGGTAGTAAAAGTGTGACTCCTTTCTTTTCCTCCTGGTACTGCAGTGGTGTGAAAATTAAAAGTCAAACAGTATTACGCTTTCTAGGTTACGTATTTGTTAGTAATTCATGTGTTCTAACGAAAAACAACCCAATACTAAAAGAGAAAGAAGCGCTGAACCATATAAGGGCAAAAGAAAGAAAATTTGGGAAATTTACACTAGCCCCATTTATCGAATTTTACAGCTTAAAAGTCATTCCCAGACTAACTTATAGGATAGAATTCTTTCCAGTAGCAACGATCCCTTTACTGCGGCAATTGGAAGACATGATTTGGCAAAGAATACTATTTTATATCCAAGTGTATTCCTCTAGAGGTGATTTGCTATGAATTGGGCTAATATTCGCATACCAGCATTTTGTAGAACAAAAAACTATCTTTATTAAGGAAATGTATGGTAGCTGAGAGTGACTCATACTATTATATGAAAGAATATTGGAAATTTTCCCCAAAACCTGAAGATTACCTTGTGAAATACCCATCAAGAGAATTTAGAAATCTAACCATGTGTTTTAGATTTAATGTCTTGAATACGAATGAGATTAAAAATGCGTGGAAAGAGCATTAGGGGTAACAATGAATGCAGGTTTTGTAATCAAACTGGAGTGACGGAATCTCTGAAACATCTACCATTAGACTGCCCTAATCTACTGTATAAAAGAATAGATCGTTTTTTGAAGTTTGTAAATGACGCATCAGATTTCGACAGTGATAAACTTTGGTATGAAATGCTTCACGGTACATCTTTAGCATTAAAATTGAAAGTGAAAGTGAATGTATTTTTACAAAAAGTATGCTCCCTCACATGAATCCTGCAAGGAGCTCCATATCTAAAAGACTTAATGGAATAAAGTGCGTATGAAACAGGGTAACTTAAATAAAATGGAAGATTGTTTGTTTTGCGCACCAGACCCGTAGGTAAAAGGGCGCAGCAGAATGAAAATGCAAGGCTTACATGGTTACAAACACAAGTTACAAAATTAGCATAAATAAGAATTTACAGATGGTCAAAGTATACACATATATACAACAGTATCAAAATATACAGAGGGGAAGACCCTTTACTGATGCAGGAGAGGAGCCAAGCAGTGTGCAAGGGTGTACACAGACACAAATCACCTTCATGTATCATTCAGGGCTCTAGGTTGGGCCCTAGTAGCAGACATAGTCTTGCAGGTCCCAGCTAGGGGTCTGTAGCGGTGATATGTTTTATAACATTTTTTCTGAAATGACAGTAGTGTTGGGCAGCTCTCAGGTCTTGAGGCAGTGAGTTCCAACATTTGGTGGCCTTTACAGGGAAGCTATTACCACCAATGGTTGTAAGTTTGAATTTGGGTATGGAAAGACAATTAGCATTGCCCGTTCTAGTAGGTCTATGTGAGGTTCTTCTCTGAAGTTTGGCAATCAGATACGTGGGTGCCATATTGCTGAGGGCTTTGTGTGTAAGAGATAGCAGCTTCAGCTGTATTTTGTCATCTGTGGATAACCATTAATGGTGTCGTCTAAGGGGGGAAATGTGGGTTCTTTTATTTATGCCTAAGGATGCTCTCAAGGCATTATTTTGTAGAATTTGGAGCTTATGAATAGTAGTTTTATTCACACTGTAGAGAGCATCGCAGTAGTCGATTCTGGAAAGTATTAAGGCTCTGGCCAGGATCAAGCAACTCTCGTCGGAGAGGAATGACTTTCCCGCTCTAAGAAGCTTACACGCGTAGGCTGTGGAGGAGGTCAGTGATTTGATCTGCTTATCGAAAGACAATGTAGAGTCTAGGTAGAAGCCGAGGGTCTTTACCTCTTTGGAGACTTTAATGGTATTCCCATCAATGTTGAAGGAGGAGTAATCCTGCCCTAGTTTTTTGATATTAGCTTGTGAACCCAGAATTATCAACTCAGTCTTATCATCGTTCAAGCAAAGGTCGTGGGTGGCCATCCATGCTTGGATGATAAGATATACTTTGTTCACCAACCCCGTGTCTTTGCAGTGATCCCCAGAAAGCGGGAGGAGAATCTGGGCATCATCTGCGTAGTTGGTGTAGGTGACACCCATATTGTCCAGATCATCAAACAAGGGTTTGGTGAAGATGTTATAGAGAGTTGGTGAGACGCAGGATCCTTGAGGGACCCCACAGAGAATGAGGGTAGGGTCAGCCGCTGCCAAGGGAGAGAAGACTCATTGTTCTCTCGCTAAGGAAGGACCTAATCCATTTAATAGCTTCCGGGGAGAAGTGGGCAGCAGAGTCAAGGTGTTGGCAGAGGACATTGTGATTGACCAGATCAAACACGGCTGACAGATCAAGAAGGAGCAGAAGTACCAATTTCCCTTTGTCCCTCAGCTCGTCAATTTGGGTCTTAAAATCAATAAAGGCTGTTTCTGTTCCGTGTAGCGGGCGGAAGCCAGATTGTCTATTACCAAGGAGTTTAAACTGTCAAGGTGTTTTTGAATTTGCATGTATGTGGCTTTATCTAGAATTTTAAGTAAGAATGGGACCGTGGTGATGGGTCTGTAGATGGTAGGCATAAGTGGGTCTAAGGTTTGTTTCTTGAGGAGCGGTAGCACCCAAGATTGTTTGAGGTTAGCAGGGATGGTGCCTGTGTCAAAAAAGGAGTTGATCAGTTTGGTGATGAATGGGGATAGGTCTCTGGCAGCATCTTTTATTTGGCTGGGCAGATGTCACCTTTGCAATTAGATGGTTTCAGTGACAGGATAATTTTTTCAACTTCCAGGGTAGACATTTTGGAGAAATTGAACGTGTTAATATGGGCCTGTGGTGGGACATTTGTTACAGGACTATTCAATGGGTACTGTAAGTCCAGCATTTCTTTTTTTGTTGAATTTTATTTTGCAGGGTGACAATTTTAGTGGCTAGTGCTTGTTGGATGTCTGAGCACCAAGATTTGTCCTTGGTACAAATGTCAGGTTCTGCTATAGGGGACTCGAATTCTTTGAGTATGGAGAACAGTTCTTTCATATTGGAGTTAGAATTGGCAATACGCTCATCGTACGATTTACATTTGGCCTGGCAGATTTCCTGCTTTTAGAGTGAGGACAGTGAGGATAATTTGGTCTTATTCTCGCTAGAAGGGCAGAGTGTCCAATTAGTTTTGCTTTTCCTTTTTAGTGTGCAAAGGTCTTTAAGTTGAGGCGTAAAACCAATTATTTATGTGGGCCATAGGTTGCTAGGCCTGAGTTTGAGGGGGGCAATTCTGTCCACGGTGGAGAGCATGATATTGTTGAATTCTTGGACTAGGGTACTATGGTCAAGATTTTCTGACAGAGTCGAGGGTGGGAAGGATAGCAGGGATAATTTTCTCTAGTGTTATACTTTTTTTATTTCTAGTTAGGCAGGGTGGCGCTGCTGGGGGCACCTGTGGGATGAATCTTGTAGCTGATAAGTCGAAGGACACCAGTGAGTAGTCTGTCCAGGAGAGTGGTAGGATGGAGGAGATGGTGGCTGTGCAATTGCAATCAGCTATCCAATACAGTATTCTTCCTTTTTGATGGGTAGGTTTAGTAACTTTTTGGGAGAGACCTAATGCCTTAATTGTTGTGGCTATAACTGTGGCATGTTTCTCGGTTTGGCCCATAAAGCCATGGTTGAGGTCCCCTAATAGGAGTATTTGCAGGGATGGTTTGAGGTTGTTGGTGAGTAGATTTAAAAGGTCCCAAGTGGACCAGGCGGTCTATATATTAGGTGAATGGTCAAAGTTTGAGAATTATTTATTTGGTATTTGACCGAGAGGGCTTCACACGATTGTAACAGATGGGCAGGGGCTAGTCGTAGGCCTAGAGATGATGGCGATGCCACCTCCTCGGGTACTGTCACAGTCTTGTCTAGCTATGGTGTAGCTATCGGGAGTCGCTAGCATGAGAGCAGGTCCTGCTGCGCTATGGAGCCATGTTTCTGTAATGGCTAGAAAATCAAGCTTACCCTCTGTAATTAGATCGGCAATGTCGATGGCATGTGTGACAAGCGACCTTGCGTTGAGAAGGGCCCCCTTAAGGGGGTGGGTCACGGTAGATGCCTTGACCAGGGTAGAATTGTCAGCATTATTAGCATGCGTCTTACACTTGTGGTTATTGTTCTGGATATTTGTGTCCCATGTAGATAGTGGCGGAGACAATTTAATGTTAAAGTTAGTTTTGTGCTTGGGAGCAATCTTCTTAGTGGTTCATATATTTTAGGGAGTCTAGGCCGGAGGCGTACATTTCTCTTGTTAGTATCACAAGGTAAAGAGGCATAGGGTGCTATGGTGCAAGCCCTTTTATGGGGAGATTGACTCATGGTGTTAAGGTTTGTTGGTATAGGTGGGCTAGAATTTGAGAGTGGTGCTAGTAGGTAACTGATAGGCATCAAGGTACATAACAGTAGTACTAAGGTTACCATTTTCATGTAGCACTAAGAGAGAGTGAAGGCTAATGCCAGAGGCACTGGGATAGAAGTGTGATTTTTGGCTGGACAGTCCCCTGAAGGTAGATTCTGCTTGGCTAGGATGCAATACCGAGTAGACGCAGATCGACAAGGTTAGAATACTTAACTAAACATGATCAGTTATCACAGTATTCCTACGGTTAGGCTAATTAGACTTGGCTAAAATGCACGGAGTAGGTGCAGAATCGGCTGAGGCTTAATGAGCATTAGTTTAGGGAAATTCAAATGCATAAACAAGGCACACCTAGATTCAGAATCAAGGTGTGGTTGCCCACCAAGATGCAGGGTACACAGGTAGATCTGGAGTTAGGCACTGTTGCGAGCGCTAAGTGGCATTCAGGTCCAACACAGTGATTAGTGTGCATGACTGGTGCAGGTGTGGTAATGGAGGGAGCTGATGCAGGTGGCTAGATATATTAAGAGTTCAGAGGGAGTAGGTTTAGACAGGCATAGGTTACTCTCAGTCTCGTGGGGCACGAACAGGGGGTATGGCCCTGGGCTCGGGACAGTCTCACGACATTTGTTGGCCTTGCCCTCAGGGCCTTTCCAGGAAGGGCCGGCTCTGCCTGCCGGCTGCCGATTGGCCTCTGCACGAGCATCAGGACCCTATCAGCAACAGGCATCACTGTAGTGGAGGGACTGAGCAAGGTGAACAGTGTAGAATACACGGGCGGCCATCTTGGAAATGGTAAACACCTCGTGTGTAGTAATGGTGGCAGGGTTCTGATGGCATTTACATCAGGGTAGCACAGCTCATGTGCAACACGAATGGCATAAAATAAAGGCAGTTTCTTTGCAAATACTTCCCCAGCTACCGCGCATGCAGCGCTAAGAATAGCCACCTAGAATAATGCTATATTTAAATATGCCAGTTTACCACCATACCTTTGCATGGAGATCACTTCAATCGGCGGATGACATGACCAACTGCTCCTGCAGAGGTTCGGCTGGCCAGCTCCTGCTCCGATGATCCCGGTGTAAGGTGCGGTTTACGGTTATACGTTAGACGTATTTAGTTATACTGTGGGAGGGATCAACATTGCAATGGCATAGGGCTCCAGCCATAACATTATGTATATGTATAGAAATTGGTTATGAGATGCAAACCCCTTCCTTTGCTACAGAGGTATTGGCACAGCTCGCTCTAATGTAAATAGTATGTTATAGACTCGATTAGCTAGAAACTATGTGTTACGATGATAAATTGCTTCATTGAAATTTTTACTGCTGTTTATGCTATACATTTTGTATAGGTTTGTATAAACCAAAACAAATAAACATTTTAAAAAAGTAAGAGATCTGCTCCGTCAGGAACTAGAACAGATATGCCACACAAAATATCATTCATCCATTCTAAACAATATGGAATTACCTACTTCTGTCACTCTGTGTATGAATGTAAAATAAATATATTTATACACAAAAGAAGAGAAGGTACACAACCTTTAGTCTGATAAATTGCCCATCCGTCTGCCAGAAGATGATTAGTAATGACCCATACCCATTAGTCCTGAAAAAATGGAATTTGTGTGCAAAACCTTTCATAGATTTGATCATTTTAATTATCATATTCAAATTCAATAAAACATTGTTAAAACAACTTGTTTTAAAAACACACAATATACCCCAAGATTTTGACCCACATTGTGGGTATAAAACCAACCTAATGGGATAAATTACACCAGAATTAACAACATATAAAATTCACGGACACATGACAATTACAATCCACTATGCATTTAAACAAAGTGTCAATTAACAACAACCATATCCCATCATGTTTCAGTTCTTTGTTGCTTATCAATGCTAGAACTTTCTTCAGGGGAGAAAAACTTTTTACATCAGTTTTCACCACCATGTAATCCTGAGTAGGGGGTAGGCGATCCAAAATAGGGCCACCTCTAAATGTGATTTTAAGTAGTGCTAATGTCAACGTCCAACCAAATAGCATAAAACTTTTTGAATCAAGTTTATTTAGTAAATGGGTACTCCAGTAACCCTCCTGGTTCCAAGATCTCCACTATGAATAAACACAGGTTTCCAATGTTAACTATGAATGATTTCCAATCTTCACTGTAGGATTGACTCCAACACTTCAAACAAAGCTTGTATTCTAAAGGAGTGTTTCCACGCTATCTCGTATCTTAGCGTACACGGGACCCGGCTCTCCTGTTGATCGCGATCTTGGAACCAGGAATTGTATATGTATCCGTGAATTGGCATTCTTTGATAACACACTTTTTGCACCAGTGCACTCCCTTTATAATTTAAGAAAATAGTTCATATTAACAAGTTTTGACTTAAAATATTGACACAGGACCCCCTTGTGTATGTTGAATATCAGAAGGACAGATGAAATAACTAATCTGACAGTACGAGAATTGATCTACAAGGCTGCTGTTGACATAAGATAACGGACCTCATTGGCAGGGTTGATATACATTTTGGAAGTCGGTGCATCAAAGCAGGTTTGGTATTCTTTCAATGGGGCAGTGTCAGCCAACCATACCAAGACTGTACTGCAGAGAAGTATTAGTATACTATAAGTGTAAGTGTGACAGTGTTGCCCATAATGGCACTTCTCATCAGGCCAATATACTTTTAACAGGAATGCACCAGTGTTCCTTTGCAGGGAAGCAACAAGGAAACTCAGAAGGATTTGTTAATGCTTCATATGGGGGGGGGAGAAGAGGCCAACTTTAAAAAATATGTGGGTGGGCCAAATGCATTTGTGGGTGAGGCCTTGCAGTTCATCCCCAAGAAACGTTGGGGGGGGGGGGGATCTATTGTCAAGCTATCAACAAATGGTGCAATGTAGAGCACATCAAGAAGCTCGACATTGCAGTAAAGATGATCGGATTTAAGGTGTGCATGATTAGGTTTGTCCTCTGTGTGATGTCCTTTGATCTCCGGTGGTGAAGGAGATCAGGACAAGAGGTGAGGACCCGCTCGGGCCTTCAGTAATAGCGCAGCACAGAAAACACAAGACTACTTTGTACGGTACATAAACACAGACTGACGCCAATGGCGTAGTTCCGGTGATTCCTTTATTTCCCCGGTCCCGCCCCCAGCACGTGACCTCATTCTCCCGCGATACAGGTGATATCACACTCTGCTAGTGCATGCCCAGCTGCACTGTACCATAATTTCATGTAAGCAAAGTAGCAGTGTGGTTGTGCAACTGCAGCCTATTGTCTCATACTAATGAAGTGGAAGGCATAAATGCTGGAGAAAGTGTTTTTTCATTGATTGGAGGTCTGCTGGGTAAGTGTAGTGGCCCTCAATGAACACAGGACACTTGATTGAAGTAAAGGTGTTTATTGAGACACCTTGATGTAACAGGGTAGGAAAGGATTTGTCCAGTGCTTGGGGGTAGTCACAGTTAAGTCATGTTCCGTGCAGTTGACTTCACTGCACAAGAAATATGCTGAGTAGTATTTACATTACCTGCCTGCTAGAGCTCCCACATGGGTTTCCTCAGTCATGTTATTACGCTCTGCAGTGGTAGGGATCATCTGGAGGAACAGACTTCAGTAGGGGGGCTGATTCCCTCTTTTAGGAGGAGCGCTGAGGCCCAACCATCCTTCTGGTGCCTCGCTGCGATGCTGCCTAGTTTCCGGCTCCTTCTGCGGGTAATCTCGCTGTGCCGAGATCTCACTGATAGGTCCTTGCAGTAAGGTATAATAACATGCCTGTCTGTGCTCCACATGACGACCTCTGTGATATCCCCCTCGAGTCCAGGAGCTGCTGTGACCCAGATGTAACCATCCTTATCCACGTTGTTTTCGCCAGATGCCGCCATTCAAAGATGGCCGCCCGCCTCTTCTAGCCTCTGACTCCCCTTGGCCGAGGGCACGCGAGCTGCATCTCGCACATTACTAGCTGCCTAATTCCATTTCCCAGCGAGCCCACGACCGGCAGGCGCAAGCCAGATGCAGCACGAAAGCGTGCACTAAGGCAGCCTACCTGTCAGTGCCTGCTCACTTGCCAGGAACTCTGCCCGTGAGCCATTCCACCGGCACCCTAAGGTACTGTACAACTGTTTCCTGACCGCCTGTAATGTCGAGCCTCTTCACTTTGCTTTGCACACTCCATACACCGCTGAATCCAAAACGTGCGCGCGATAGCGCCTAGAGTACATATGCATGGGCTATCCTAATCCCACTCACATTTGTCTACTCTGCCCGCATACGCACGGATAGTTCCACGCAGCTATAGTCATCTGCCCGAGCCACAGACTATCCTCCACATGATGCTGGGCTCTCTACTTCGCTTTGCCAGCTAATGCTCAGCACCTCCGGCCACCACCAGAGCCTGTTCCTTGCCCTTGTTTGATCTGTACTTGTTTATGAGCATATCTACTCTGCTATAGACCTTGTGTTAAATCGTATCTAGATGTCAGTATGCATGCATACCCTCACTGCACTTCCACAAGCTAAATGTACTGAATGCTAGCTTACTGCACCACTAGTCACTCTCCAGTCACTAGTGTTTTAGGCATCCTGTGCGAAAATCGAACTTAGATGCCAGAATGTTTGAACATCCTCATTGTATTTCTACAATTTAAATGCATTGAATATTAGCTTACTGTACTCCCTAGTCACTAGTGTCTTAGCCCTTTTTTGTGTTCTCCAGTCATTAGTGTTCTAGGCCCCTTGCGCTAAAATGGATTTTAGATGCCAGCATGTTTGAACATCCTCACTGTATTTCTACAACTTAATGCATAAAATATTAGCTTACTGAACTCTCTAGTCAATAGTGTCCTAGGCATCAGCGTTTAAGACATAATACTGTATGTATCTGCGACCCAAACCAAATACCTAAACGCCAGCACACAGGATGCTCCTGGCATAGACAGAAATGTCCCCCATCTGCCTTATCAAAGTCACCTTGACCCTAATACTCATCACCGATATATTTAGTATAATGGCCCTTACTATCAAAACTAGCCCGGCCAAGGATAGAAACCTGAGACTCAGGTCCAGACTGTCCAGCATCTATGAACCTGTAAGCAACCATCCGAATAATGCCAATAAACGCTCCAAGACCCAGCCAAAAAACCTGTCTCGATTGGTCAAGCAACCCACATATACTGGCGCTCAAATCTCTACTAAAACTCGCACAACTCTAGACACCATACCACCCAAAACTTGTCAAACAACAAAACACAATAACTCTATGACGCTAATAGGATCCCTTATTAACGCAAGATCAGTGGTGGCCCACGCCACAGAAATTGCTGACATTCTAAACAATGACAACTTGGACCTACTGGCCATAACGGAAACTTGGCTTCACGAGGCTGCAGGACCAACACTAATGCTAGCAGTGCCTGATAACTACCAAATTCTCAAAGCTGACAGGCCAAATGCCAGAGGCGGTGGTCTAGCCATTATCTTCAAATCCACCCATCCCATCAGACTTGCCACGTCAGCCTCCTACGCATCCTGTGAAACACACTCAGCCAAAATGCCCCTTTCTAATAATCGCACACTCTCAATCCATTTGATATATTGACCTCCTGGGCCACTAGGCACCTTTGAAGACGATCTAACTAGCCTTATGGCCAACACCACCAAAGACCACTCCCAAACCCTATTGTTGGGAGACTTTAACCTCGGCTTTAATGAAACTGACAATAAACATGCAGAATCAGTTGCAGCCTTGATCAATGACCACGGGCTTAATCAAAAAGTCCTCTCCCCTACCCACGTCAAAGGAAGGACTCTCGACTGGGTATCCGAACTGAATTGCAATATCAGCATTACAGATATCGTTCCACAAACATGGACTGATCATTATCTAATAACTTTCTCCGCCACACTACATCTCCGGAGCCCCAAAATCAACAATATGGTTCCCCCTCTCCCGACTAGAAGCAAGAAGGATATGATTGCTGAAAATATTATCCCTCTCCTCCTCCCAGCCATATCTGGATTGGAAAGTAACAACCCTGACGCCTTAGTAAATACTTTCAATGGCGCTATGATCAAAGCACTAGACGCAACTGCCCCAAACAATCTGCGCAAAGCTACTTAAATGCCTGGTTCACACCCCACCTGAAATCTCTAAGATTTCAAAAAAGAAAGCTCCAATCTAGCTGGCGCCACTCACCCACTAAAAACAACAAAAATAACCTAACTGAATTCGCCAAATCTTACAAAAAATAAATAATCAAAACTAAGAAGAACACCTTCAATGACAGGATCGCAAAAGCTAAATACTAAAGAGTTATTCGCCATCCTCTGTGAACTGGAATCCCCCATTCAACCTATAGACAATGTCCCTAAAAAAAAAAGCTTGGTGCACAAACATACAAAATGCCCACTCTAACAAAATGTCTACGCTTCAAGGCAAAATTGCAACAACAAAAAAAGGCCACACTGTCACCTTCCGACCAACAAATCAACCTCAGAAGTATAAGTCCACTGCACCCTTCAGATTCAAGACCATCTCCATAATCGACACAGAAAAAATAATACTGTCCCTCAAACCGTCAAACTGCAAGGGCGACTCCTGCCCAGCATAAATAATAAAGGACGGAGCTAGGGACCTAGCTCCCCTTCATTACCAAGCTTATAAACTCCTCCTTTAAATCTAACACGGTATCCACCAACCTCAAAGAATCTTAGGTCCTCCCACTACTGAAAAAACAAACTTTGGACCCCACTATCCCCACCAACTATAGACCCATCACCACTGTGCCATTTCTTCTTAAAATCATAGAGCTGCCTACATACAAATCCAGGACTACCTGAAAACTAACCACCTGGTTGGCTCACGGCAATCTGGCTTCCGCCCACTTCACGGTACGGAAACAGCGCTATTAGACCTCAAGACACAAATTGAGGAACTAAAGGATAATACAAAAACAGCCTTACTCCTCCTACTGGATTTGTCGGCAGCTTTCGATTTGGTGGAACATGCAGTCCTGTGCAACCACCTCGAATCTGCCGCCAACTTCACCGGAGATGCCATAGCTTGGGTCCAATCCTTCTTAGCCAAACGTACTATGCGAGTCTTCTCCACCTCCGACTCTGCTGACCCTATCAAAATAACCTGTGGTGTCCCACAAGGATCCTGTGTCTCCCCCACCATGTACAACATCTTCACTAAGCCTTTGTTTGACAAGTTGGACAGACTGGGCGTCACCTACACAAACTACGCAGACAACACCCAGATCCTCATGCCCCTTTCGGGCGACTACGAGACAGACTCAGACTTGGTGAACAAGATATAGACCCTCATTCAGGCATGGATGGCCTCACATGGCCTCTGCGTGAATGACGATAAAACAGAGATACTAATCCTAGGATCTGAAGCTAATATCCAAAAACTCAGCCCAAACTACACATCCTTCAACATTGATAACAACCCTATCAAGGTGCTGCCTGTGGTTAAAACCCTTGTATTCTATCTGGACTCCTCCCTCACTCTCAAGAAGCAGGTCAACTCCCTCGCTTCCTCCACCACTTACACCTGCAAACTCATCAGTGCATCCAGACCGTACCTCTCCAGTGCTAGCTGCATTACTCTAGCTAATGCTCTCTTATGTCCAGGTTAGCGTATTGCAATGGCCTGTACTCAGGAGCCAACAAATACATCACAAACTTCAAAGACTGCAGAACAATGCCCTGAGAGCAGCACTAAACATCCCTCATAGAGAGCACATCACCAAATTCAGGAAAGAGGTTAATTGGATAAAAATAACGGACAGAATCCTACTCAAAACAACGTCCCTCACCTCTAAATGTCTGAACAACCTAGCCCCCCCCCCCCTTACCTTATGGAAAAAATCATGAGGAAAACTTCCAGGCGACCCACAAGATCTGCTAACACCTTTAAACTAGAGACCCCTAGGTTAAAGTGCTCAACCGTGGGAGGAACTAGTTTTCCTGTCAAAGCTGCTTACTGCTGGAACATGTTACCACTCGACCTCATAGCTGAACAACCGTACCCTAAATTCAGACACAAGTTAATTAATTGGCTGCGGGCCAATGATACATAATTTGATCAACACCCTACCTTCTCCCAACTCGAGACCATATCTTGTGCGCCTTGTACTTCTCCATACTAAGATAGCCGAGCATGCATCCCCACCTATCTAGCCCATATATGATACCTAGACTTATAGCTTGACCTATAAACCTGAAACCTGATTATATACGTACCTGTTAGACAGCCTTGCTAGTGTGCCTTGGATTTCTCTAAGTTATGCCTTGTACATATATTTGTATATATTCTTGCATATATTTTTTTGCCCATGTACTCTTTATATTTTCATGCCAAATATTGTAATAAGCTTAAGATTTCTTGTATACTGTTGCGCCCAGCTACCCAAGGGTTTAGTGCGCATTACCAAATAAACAAACAAACAAAAGCACCCACCTGAAAATGATTCTACCACCCACCTTTCCACTAGCACCAAAACAACATAGGTTTGACACAATTAAACATTCAGTGCCCAAAGACCTGTCTACACAAAACTCCCTAAACACCACAATAACGCAGTAAACCCACAACCACATGAACTATTTACATTGGCAATCGGAACCGCACATTAACCAATGCTCTCTGCACTCCTTTAAATATCTAAAACGTACATAACACAAACACAAAGATCCCTATATTTTCAGCTCTACACAAAACACCACATCAGCCCTGTCCTGTTCCTTTATTAGCAAGCCCCCCCCCCCCCCCCCCTCCCATCTCCCTCAATAGTAGATGTCAGAGATGCACTGATACCCAGGCGTAAAGAGCCTTTCTAGTAAGGAAGGCTACGAGTTCAAAAAGCGCCATCTGCAGCGGTGAGCTGCGGGACCCAGGTCAATGCGGTCGAGAAAAACAATGCCAAAATCTGCAGTTTTAGGGCGCAATCAACGCCCTTCCACACCTCTCCCTCCTTCCTCCTACTCCTGTCACCGCCAGGTATTCCCCATTCAACCTCACCTTTGCAGTTGAAACCCGAGGGGTTGTGATAATCCAAAGCTTGAAGTTTTCGCCGAAACATGTCTTTACGTAAATCACTGCTGCACCGAAAATACACCCGCAAATATCAAACGGGCCTTATTCTTCGCTTTCGTACAAACACGCTGGCGGCCCGGCCTGTGAGGCTACACAGAAAGGGACCTTGGTACACAGGGCCACGAAAGTACCAGGCTTCTTGATAACACGGCGGCCATTTTACAGAGGGGTCCAATCAAGTTTACTATAGAGAAAGCGCCACAAAACTTGATTCTGTCAGTATTTGAAGACATATAATCATTTAAAAGATCATCCGGCATAGAAATATAACCCATTAAAAATTAAAAAGTAGTATTGCATAGAGCTCTATAAAATTAGGATTTGAATAAGTCACATTCGAAAATCTTTCCCCTTGAACATCTCTGATTAATCACTGCACATAACGCTGGAATTCGGTCTTAAATACGAGTAAATGGAGTAACTCGGTCGTCACGTTTAACTTAGCGTGCGGGTGCTTGCTGGGGCATACGGTACAACATCCGCTTTTTATGTTTACTCACATAGCCCACAGAGCTTCACAAATCAAACCAATCGCCACGTATTGTTTCCTCCAATCAGTATTTGCGTTACACTGCAAAGGCTCTCTCATTCACTCTGTTTTGTCAACAGCTTTTTAGAGACTAGAAGACCACCATTCAAATAGAAGCCGTGTTATCTATGGACGCCATGCTGGTGGTAAAACACAACCTTGGAATCCGTCTTTAGAATAATAACCAACAGCATTTGGAACCACAAATGGCCCTCCTCAGGAGTTGTAGCACTAGGGATGGGACATGCCACTTCTATTTCGTTTATTGCGTTATTTGAGTACATTAGAATGTTTTACTGCTCTGCCAAAAGATGTAGGATTTTTCAAGTTTGAAAAATAATAATTCCCATAACAATGACATCACAGGAAAATACAAAACATACAAACAGTACAACATGAAAAGATGTTGAAATGTTAAAAATGTATAATACTGAATGCTAACACCAAATTGTCGGCAGATGCTGTGTGTTGGTGTTACACTCTGCCACTTGCTTTCACTGCTGATTCACCCATAGCTCTCAACTCTCACGCTTTTGGCGGGTGTCACCCGCCTTGTAAAGGGCGGAATTACTTGCCAAGACTCCTGCACGCCCATTCATTCCCATGGGCGTCTCACCCGCCAAAAACAAAATCGGGTGATTTCACCCGCCTTTGCAGCACAAATGGTTGAGAGCTATGGTTTGTTGCCCGGGATTCGGGCACTGAAAGCAAGTATGCGGGACACAGAGAGTGTAATGCAGGACGTCCGTTTATTTCTCTGGTACAACCAGTAATGGCGCTAACGGCGCCTTCCCCCACAATCCCCCAACTCCCTCCTCCAAACATGACATCCTTGCCCTTTGTGGGCGGAGCTTAACAGTTAACCCTGTGGGGGTCGGTAACACCACCCCCAGACAAATGTCCAAACGTCACCTTAACATTCTTCAACCAATTTTGCTGGTCTTCTGATGACTCGTTGCGGTCTCTCGCGAGGGACCTCTGGACTGCTGTCGTTTTGCACTCTTTCATTATTGTCTGCTCCGCTGAATTCTTCTTCCGGTGGATGCCACAGGTCATCTCGGGAACCCGAGGTTCTGGAATGCTAGGTCTCGGGGGAGACTTGTGGTCCTCCCTTTTAACGTAGTGCTTGAACTATTGGCAGTTTCTGGTGATGGTCTTGTCCTGGCTTTGCTTGTCACCATTGTTTCTTTTACTGCTGTGATTTTCATGGGGCTCGGGGCATACCGAGAATCTGCCTTGCGTGTCATGGGTTGTTGTATTAACACTTCATCCCAATGTGAAAATCCTTGGGTGTTGCTTTGCGTCTGGCGTCAGTCTCTTGCCTTGCTACTCGTTTTCGTTCGGCGTCTCGCTGCAGTATTTCTGCGTTGGGGCCTTCTGTTCCTGACGGATTTCGTGGGATGCAAGTGTGTACCTCATATCGTAGCATGAGTTCTGCTGGCGTTTTGTTTGTGGCGTCATGCTGTGTGTTTCTGTAGTCCCTCAGGAGTCGGCATAAGGCCTGATGTGGGTTGTTTGCTTCAAATCGTGCTCTCTGGATAGCTTTCTTTATGGATGCCATGAAGCGTTCCGCCATCCCGTTTGCCTGTGGGTGTTGGGTTGTGATCTTCATGTGCTTAAATCCTAGGTGGTCTGCTAGAGCTGCAAACTCATGTCCACAAAACGGGGGCCCATTGTCAGACTTGATTACTCTGGGGATTCCCCATTCGCTGAGGACTTCTTCCAGTAATTCTGCGACTTGTGGAAACGCTGTAGAGGCCACTCTCTTTATTATGGGGAACCACGAGTGTTCGTCTATCAGCAGCATGAGGTATTCTCTGGATTCCGTGGGTCTGTAAAAGTCTATGTCTACTCTTTCCCAGGGGTGGTCAGATACTTGAGTGTGTTGTAGGGGGGCCAGAGTTTCGGCCGGCGATGTGCACTGGTATGCGTGGCAGTTTTTTACCCAATCGTCTACTGCAGCGTCTAAGAATGGAAACCAGACGTGGCACCGCAACTGTTTCTTTGTGTTTTCAGCTCCTCTGTGCCCTTCATGTGCAATTCGGACTACTTCTTTTCTTAGGGCAGCTGGTATTACAATGCAGCAACCCCTAAGTAGGATGTTGTGATCTTTCACCGCTAGTTCGCTGTGCACCCTCGCCAATCTCTCGAGTTCTTCTATGCATACCCCCGGGTGTGCCAATGTTGCACATCGGTGGTCTTTCCACTTGTTGGCTGATGTCAAACTGATGGCAAGCGCGGTAGTGGGGTCCGCTGCTGATGCTGCGGCGACTGCGTCCAGTGAGAGTGCTGGAGGTAGGGAGTGTTCAACGATGTAGTTGACATATGCAACATCTCCTCTCCGCGTAACTGGGGTCCCCACTGGATGTCGTGAGAGGTAGTCGGCCGGGTTCAGGTCACCCCCGGGTCGATGAATGATATCGTAGTCGTATTCCTGAAGACGTATGACCCACTGTTCTATCCGCGGAGGCATCTTGGTGTGAGGGTTACAGAACAGTGACAGCAGCGCTTGATGATCTGTTATCAGGGTGAATCTTTTTCCTAACAGGTAGTTGTGGAAATGTTCGCATGCCCAGACAGCGGCAAGACTTTCTTTTTCTGCCTGGGAGTAGGCCGTTTCTGGGGTGGACAATGCCCTGCTGGCATATGCCACCACATGTCTGGGGTTGACGTCTGCTCCGCTTGTCTGCGCTAAGATTGCACCCAGGCCCACAGGGCTGGCATCCACAATTACTTCCGTGTGCCATTCTGGGTAGAAGTAAGTGAGGCGGTGTGCTTCAGTGAGAGCTTTCTTTATGTCACTGAAAGCTTGTTGGCATACTGGTGTCCAAGCAAAGATCGACTCCTTTTGTAGCAATCTTCTGAGCGGTTCCGTGAGGGATGCATAATGCGGTATGTACCTGGAGCAGTATCCAGCCATCCCTAGGAAGGAGCGAATGTCGGCCGCTTGTTGCGGTTCCTTGAGTTTTGAAATGGTGTTCACTTTATCGGGGTCAGGCATCTTGCCCTTGCTGGAGAAAATCTGTCAGAAAAATTTTAGCTTGCCCTTGCTGAACTTGCATTTTTCGATGTTGAGTGTAAGGCCAGCGGCTTGTATGGCTTCGCATGTGGCTACCAGTGCTGTATCGTGTGCTTCTTTTGATGAGCCAAAAATTAGAATGTCGTCGCTGTAATTTAACGCTCCTCGTATTGGCCTGATGATTTGTCGTACTGTCTCTTGAAAAATCTCAGCGGCAGGTGAGATGCTGAAATTTAGTCTGTGGTATCTAAATAGGCCAACGTGGGTCGCAAACGTTGTGATTGCTGTGGATTCTGGGTGCAATTCTAATTGGTGGTAGCCTTGTCGAGTTTGGAGAACAGGCGTGCATTGTTTAGTTGTACAATCATGTCTTCAATGCACGGGCCCGGATGTCACTCGCGTTGAATGGCAGTGTTGGCTACCCTCATGTTGACGCATAGTTGCAGCTTACCCCCCTCTTTGGGCACTATGACCAGTGGAGATACCCACGGAGTTGGTCCTGTCGCTGGTTCAATAATGCCGTCGGCAAGCAGTTGCTCAAGTTCACGTGACACTGCTTCTTGGAGGTGAAACCCAACCCTTCTCGGGTGTTGTGGTATCGGCTTCACGTTGTGGTCAATGTGCCATTTCACTGGGGGACCTTTTAGTTTTCCCAACCCTGAGCATATGCTTGGGAATTTCTGTTCAATGTCTGCTTTTGAGATCTGGTTTTGTGACTGTTCCTGTATTAGTGCTCTGACGTGTTCCTTTGGCTCCTGGCGGACTGTGGTGGATGTGATTGTGTCTCCTGCTCCCACATGGATCTCAATGAGCCCTAGGCAAGAAGCGGTATGATAACTGAGCAGACATCTGCCTTTTGTGAGGGATCTGATCACGTGGATGGTGGCATCCATTTGGCGTCCATTTAGGAGAAAACGGCGCGTGAAGCGTCCAATTGTTTGTAGTGGTGTGGCTGCACCCCATTGGAAGATCCTGGAGTGTGAAGGCTCAAGTACTGGTGGCCGTGGGATTTTCATGTATTCTTGTTCGCCCATTATGTTTACAGTGGCGCCTGAGTCTACCATGAAATGAAAAATACAGTTCTCCATTTTGATTGGTATTTTTGGTGCTTCTCTGGCCTCCTCATTGTCAAGTACAAGGTTGACGTACTCATCTAGGTGCTGTGGGTAGTACTGCATATAATATACGGTAGCTGGTGGATCATAGTGTTGTGTGTCCTCACCATGATCTTCAGGAGGGTCGTCATATTCGTCTGTCAGCTGTTGTTGCCGATCTATGTATTCACGAGCTTGAGCCTGATCGTAATCTTGATACTCGTCAAACGCTCTGATATGTCTCCGCTGGTTCTGTTGGTAGTATCTTTGCATCCCGCCTTGTGGAGCTGTCGGGTGAAATGGCGTTCTGACTGGAGCTTGGGGTGGCATTGTGGGGAACGGCTTTCCTTCTCTGCACACCGATTGGAAATGTCCTTCTCTCCCACAGTTTGAACACCTCTGTGACAACGCTGGGCAGGATCCAGAGTGTGGGTACGCCATGCCACATCGGTAGCATTGTCTCTGTTGCAGTGGAATTTGTGGTGTTTGTGTCCTGTAGGACTGTGGGCCTCGATCGTATTGGCGAGGTGCCTGGATTGAGGCTATGAACTCTGCTGAGTCCTGTTTTGGATTGTTGGTGCCGGTCGTGGATGCGGCCTGTGCATCTACTCTTTCAAAGATACGGGCGAGTTCACTATCTTTAGGGATGGTGAGTGGTTTTTTTAACAGCTGCTTTTTTAGTGCAGTGGATAAGCAGCCTTCTATGACTCTGAGGCGGATTGCTTCTTCTAGGGAGAACTCATCGAATTTGCAGAGTGCTCCTTTGACTCGTAGGCGGGTTATGAACTCATCCACTGTTTCTTGAGGTTTTTGAACGCACTGGTTGAATAGGTAACTTTCGTAGTCACGATTAGTCTCGATTATGAGTAGTTTGTCTAGGGCACTGAACAGTTTTGAGAAGTCACTTTGTTCGGCCGCGGGGACTGTCTTGACAATTGTTTTGATTTCACCCCCCACTAGGTTCAGGAAAATGTCCCTTATGAATGGAGACTCTCCATCCCCAGATCCTCGCACAGAAAGATGGAAGTCTTCCATCCATTCAGTCCATCTTGGCCCTTTGGTGGCTTGCGGCGTCGAGGAAAATGGGGGGGCATCCTTAGCTGGATGGACTTGGCTGCACGCGTAGGCTGGGGTGACGTGGGGTTACTCATTTTGTAGTGCGGTATGCCTTTTGTGGGCTTTATAGAGTGTGGATGGATAAGAGCCCTCTTTGTGTGGAAATCTCTTCAAATGTTCCCTTGGGGCACTGTAGTTGGGCCTCGTGTGGTGCTGGTCGTTCCTGGGCGGACACGTGTTCCCACTCACTGTGTTTTGTTTCATTGTCTTGGGCTTCATGTGAGCCACACATGTTGTTATGTCTCTCACTCTGAGCCCGGATGGCGCCGTGAGCAGTTGGTGTTTCCGGAGTCTCAGGAGGCTGAGGGAGGTGTTGGTGGCGGGGAGCGGAGGCGGGCCCGCTCCGTTGTCTACTTGTGCACAGCGGATGGCTGTTATGTGCAGGAGGAAGAGGGGGGGTGGACTGCCCATGCGCCGTTTGCCCGCTCAGCGGGATCGCCAGCACAAAGGAGGAGGAAACGGAACGGCGGGCGGGCTGCCCGAATGCTGGAGGGCTTGGCTCGTGCTCGTCGGAGCCACAGTATTAGGTGGCAGGAGAAGGAGGATCGGGCGGACTGCCCATGGAGGAGGAGGAGGAGTGGTAGCAGTGCGGGCATCAAGCGTACTGTGACGGTCCTCGTTGCCAGTGTTTCCCGGGATTTGGGCACTGAAAGGAAGTACGCGGGACACGGAAAGTGGAATGCAGGACGTCTGTTTAGTTCACTTGCACAACCAGTAATGGCGCTAACGGCGCCTTCCCCCACAATCCCCCAACTCCCTCCTCCAACCATGACGTCCTCGCCCTTTATGGGCGGGGCTTAACAGTTAACCGTGTGGGGGTCGGTAACATGGTTCACCTAAGGGTTGTACCGGTAAGAGTGCAGGACAGAGTCACGCAGCTGTCAAGTCAGTGGATTAGTCTGAGTGCAATCAAAGTAATCACCTACCAGTCCACTGTATAGACAAGACTACTTAATGTGTTGCATGCTCTGTTCTGGAGCATGCCTTGGAATCACATTAATTACTTGCCACTGTAAAAAGAAGTAATTTCTGTCACTGAAATCTGTAGGCGGTAGGGCTGTTTCAAAAGCAGTAGCCTACTGCCTAAATCTGTAGGGTTGGCAAGTATGGGTTTACACTGAAAACCCCTGTAGTGGCTTAGATATACATGCATACCTCATAGCTCTCAGCCATTTGTGTCGCAAAGGCAGGTGAAAACACCCAATTTTATTTTTGGCGGGAGAGAGGACCATTGAAACGAATGGGCGTGCAGGAGGCTTGGCGGTGAGTGAGCTGTTTACAAGGCAGATGACATCCGCCAAAAGCGTGTGAGTTGAGAGCTATGCATACCCGCCTACATTGTAGACGAGAAACCCAGGGAATTACGTCACTGACGCCCTGCCCCCTTTTCGGCAACACTCAGCCTACATTTTTTACACAAAAAACCCAAACCTGACATCAATATGACCTGAGAGTAAGTGTTTGATTATTTTTCTGATTGTTGCTGAGGTGTCTGCAGAAATTGTAATATTGGCCCACAACAATGATATCCTGACTACATTGTAAAGCGCTTTGACTCCTTGAAGGGCCTGAGAAGTGCTAAAATAAACGTAATAAATATACAAATTGGCATAGCTCTAAACTCACGGGTGAAAATCGGAGAAGGAGTAGGAGCCGAATGTGACATGTGGCACATGCCACAGCGTCCCACAGCATGCCACCAATCTCTGGACTGGCTTATGTAAAATGTTCATTTTTAAGGATTTCAAACACATTCAACAAGGGAAAAATACTCTCTCAATCATTGTGGGATTGTTTTATATTGAAACACTTTCAGCAAATGCATAGTTTAAGCACTTATCATGCCACAGCATGCCACCAATCTCGGGACTAGGTGATGTCAAATTTACTGGTTAAATGACTTCAAAGACATTAAACAAGTGAATAAAAAGCCCCACAATCATTGTGAGATGTTATAAATCAAATAAAAATAACCCAAAAAATATGAATTCCAACAGCTTCCTAGAACTTTCAACCTCATGCACTGCAGTTTGAAGCTCTACCATTGCATCAATCCTTTAGAGGAGAAATTGCAGGTGCTCGTTCCTATGACCTATTCAAACAGCAGGCCCTGAAAGTCCCTTTTCAGTGTCAATTCTAATGTGGCATGCCACCTAGATATTTCTTTATATCTGCTTCAAATCAGTGTTTTCATTGCTTCAAAATTACTTCAGGCATCTCACCTCCTAGGCTCTTGTCTTATGTTTCATACCTTTCAGCAATTGAATGGTTGAAAGCACTTGGAACTCCAGCATGCCACAGCATGTCACCCCTCTCGGGACGAGCTGATGTCAAATTTACTGTTTAAATGACTTTAAAGACATTAAACAAGTGAGTAAAAAGCCTCACAATCATTGGGAATGTTATAAATCAAATAAAAAAAAATTTAATTCTGACAGCTCCCTAGAACTCACAACCTCATGCACTTTAATCTGAAGTTCTACCATTGAACAATGCTTTAGATGGAAACATTTCTGGTGTTAGTTCCTATGACCTTTTCAAACAGCAGGGCCTGAAAGTCCCTTTACAGTGTCAATTCTAATGTGGCATGCCACCTAAATATTTCTTTATATCTGCTTCAAATCAGTTTTTTCATTGCTTCAAAATTACTTCAGGCATCTTACCTCTTAGCCTCTTGTGTTATATTTCATAACTTTCAGCCACTTGGAACTCCAGCATGCCACAGCATGTCACCAATCTCTGGACTAGCTGATGTAAAATGTACTGTTTAAATGACTTCAAAGACATTAAACAAGTGAAGAAATAGCCTCACGACCATTGAGAGATGTTATGAATTAAATGTAATAATAAAAACCCTGTATGTCACCTTGCGGCTGCTAGCTGTCTGTCTCCTGTGCATTACACAATATGGCCTCGGTATAAGTAGAATCCTCTGACAGTGAGTAAAGCAGAGAAGGGCCTTCAAACATTCTGCAGGACCCCTCTCTGGGACAGCTGATGGACAAAGCAGCATGGGCAGACCTAGGGCCGCTATCCCATAAACTGGACTGTCTCCTGGGCTGGGTCGCCTTCTCGCAAGGGCTGACAGCTGTGAGGCCCAGAGCCTGCAAGAGACAATGGCAGGAGGAACATAAGGCCAGTGGCGAACCACTGTCCGAATCACGCAAAGGACACACAAAAGAGAGGCATGCTAAGGGAAAGGCGTGATGGAAGGGACAAGGTGACATACCCCTTAGCCAACAGGAAGACCAAGAGGGCACTGAATGGGATTCCAGCAGCACTCAGAGTTCTCACCTTTCTGTGAGCTTGGCCACTCCTCAGGAAGGAGAACCGTGCAAAAGGCACAAAAAGAGCGTTTAGAAATGCAGAGATAGTTCCCTGGTTGACCCCTTTCATCCAGACCTGCTACTCCACCCGAGATCCTCGGAGGGGAAGCCCCCACTTAAGGCCAAAAGGTACTTGAGCAAGTGACTGCGCACGCCTCTAAATAAGAAGGTGAGAGGCTAATTGAAGGCACAATATCCCAGACCTTCTCTGCCGGATAAAGTAGCGGACACTCTGGAGGTGGACCCATTCATGGTGAAGCACATCAAGGACCTGAAAAGGGCATTGACCGCTCATGGATAGCATGCCAGGACACGCTCCCCGATTCCATAGGTCCATTGGCCAAGATCATTAAAATGGTCGAAGAGACCAAAAAGGCCCTGCCTATGGATGTGCATATTCTGGCTAATTGGGTACAAAGAGCAGTTTGTTTAATAAGTAATACCAACTGTACAATAGCAGCGGAGAGCAGACGATCGATTGTAGTAAAGATCGACCTGAAACTCAGGGAGTTGGCATCCTCTGAGGCCAGTGCAGCAGCTAAAGGGCTTTTGTTTGGAGAAGCTTTTGTCAAAGACATGTCCAGATTTGTTAACACCTTTGCTGCTCTGGACAAAGGTCAGACATCGTTAAAAAGAGTGTTTGTGCCCTGTGTATCCGCCAGGGCGGCAGAAGCAGAGGCGTCCCTGCCAGCCACTGAGGAGGCCAGAGGAACTATAGAGGAAACAACTGGTGACAGCAGGAAGACAGAAGGCTGAATCCTTCCTTCCCCTCCCGTGGAAGAGGCAGGGGTCGGTGTTGGCACTGCAGCAGCAGGTGAGAGTATAGTCGTATGCACACAGCGCAGCAGCAAGCAATGCAATTCCCGCAATAGTTGGTAGGCTAGCGATGCACCTAAGCGCTTGGGAGGAGCTTACCATGGACTCTTGGGTCGCAGAGACTGTGCAGGGGTGTTGTCTGTAATTTTTAAAGAGCACAAACTAAACTGCAGCACGCTTTCGCAATTTCAGAGTGTTAGGCAGAATCACATGCAGTACCCTTGGGGAACACTACATGCAATTAAGACTACAAGTGTCAGTACAATTTCACCTTTGGTACAAGCCTGTACTACACAGTTATGTGGTAGCATTGGCTGAGCAGCCAGACTTATCTCAAGAGTTGAAGTGAACAGTAGAACAAGTTACACAAAGGGACAAACAAATACAGTGGTTCAACTCAAGGTTTCTTGGTAAAAGAATACACATTTATTTACACAGTCAATTAGAAAACATTACACTAGCAAAAGCAGCTTAATATCATACACTAATACACCACAATACACAACCAATAAGTTACTAAACAAGTTCAGCTCCCCTGAAGTGGGAGCAAAATGGCACTTCAGTGACTTTAAAAAGGGGTAAAAAGACAAGGTTATAAGAAATGCAGCCCAAATACATTCATAGGTAGGGCAAAGGGTTTCAGTTAACTACAAGCAGCAATTCAATTTGATAGGCCTGGGTCAAAGTCAATGGTTCAGAGTCTTTGTATAGGATAGCACAGTTCTGGTAGATAACGGTTAAGTCTTTGCCACGGTTTTTAGAAGAATTTGGCTAGGTGAAAAGTTAGACAACTGTTTAGGGAAGGACCAGCCTTCAAACAGGGGAAAGTTTCACAAACTTTCTCTGTGGTCGAAAAGATTTCCGGACCGCGTTTGCACAGTACCTTTAAAGTGAAGAAGAGCTGTAGCTGAGGCAGTTGTTCCTGGCAGTTCGAGCAGGCTCGTTGTTCCTGTGCTTCAGTCGTGGGGACAAGAAGGAGGACGTCGGGAGGTTTCTGCACTGCCCAGGGACAAGGCCACAAGCTTGGCTAAACGTCGGTTTAAGGTATGAGTGCCTTAAAGAACACAAACTGGTATCCTTCCCACTGGCTATCCGGTTTTCCACAGCACTCTGTAGAAAATTCGACCAGGAGGGGACGGTTTCCAGGCGACTTGTGAGTTGGTTGGTCCCACCAAATTCGAGGGAAGAAGTTAACCTTGAAGGGCTTCTCTGTCGATGGAGTTTCAGGCAATTCGGACCTGCAGCAGGGCTTCATCAGTCGTCCAGGAGTTGCACTAGTCCTCTTCCTTCAGCTTGTCTTCGGTTCTTTCGTTCCAGTGGTCGACTCGGCTTTCCAAGTCCCAGAGACCTGCTTTTAAACAGTTTTCCCCCATTAATTATTCCAGCCTGGCTGTCACTCACACAGCAGGGTGGCTGTTGTTGGTGGACAGCCAGCCAGCCAGCCAATCACACCAGAGTGCATTCAGGTCTCCTAGGAGACTAAGCACAGGGAGTTTCGGGCACCTCCCTCACATCCTGTCCACCTCAGACACTGAGGCGCCAGAGGAGGGCTTCAGCACTGAAACCCGCCAAAGGACAACGAACAAAGGGACCAAACCTGGTTAAACACAAGAAGGACCTTTCCTAAAAGAAACGGCGAAAAAAGTCGACCAGAGTCTGTTTTTACAGATAGGTCTTGGGCGCCATCTTGAAAAACATGGCGGACCCGATTTTTTGCTACCGTTGTTCGCGGTCTGGTAAAATAATGGTAGTTTGATCTAAACCACTGCACCAGCTATTTAAACTAGGAAAGGGTAACATTTGACTGTTACATGAGTGTTTTGACTCAGGGGATGCTAGGCAACCCCTCCAGAACTCTATAGGAAGATAGTGCGTGCTGGGTCAGTAAATATAAAGAGACTAGTAAAGTCAATATAACTTTACATGCTCTGGAAGACAGTAGTCAGTCCCAGAGAAAGTGTTTAAACCTTGGGGAGTCTGAAAGACACCCATTTGCCACTGAACTGAAGGTGTTGTGTGACACAAAGAAAAAGATGATGCCTATGGAGTTGTTTTAAAACACCATATGTTTTCTCGACTGTAATTTTCGATACTGCTTCCCGCAATAATTAACAAAATGTGAATAATCTCACCTTGACAGATCGAGTAGACCGCCAGAGAACAACCAAGTGCAGCAGTGAAAGCTACCCTAGGACAGCCCTGTCCTCTCCGACCCGGAGTAGGATTAACCAGGGGAAAGAACAGGGTCGCCAGGGAAACCCTCGATGGGGAAGAAAACCCTGGTAGAATCTGGAAGTGTCGTGGATCCGGATGGCTGATGAATGTCTTCTATGAGTGGCAGTAGAAGGTAGGCAGGAAGGCTTTGTCTGGATGAACAAAGGAAAATGGTCAGAGTAGTTTCGTAAAGAAGGGAATGGGGAGTGGAAATTAAACGACACAGTAAAGGTGTCTCACAAGCAGAGGCAAGAGTGAAGGAGAGGATGATTGATTTAGGGCTTCAAGGGAGAAGAGATTGGGAGACGAGAGCTCTAAAAGTAATTATAATTGGGTCAGAATCAGAATCGGGAGAGATGGAAAGGAATTCTGATATTATGGCACTTACAGCTATCGGGTGTCTCAGCAGAGATGAAATCAGGGTTGGCGTAATTGTGACGCCGATGGATATCTGGGCTCGGTGAGAAATCCCGAGAGAGTGGAAGACCGGAATGGAAGGGGGAGTCTGGAGACGAGAGCTTGAGAGACAAAAAAGGTTACAGAGTTAGTCGGAGAAGTCAATTAGTAGAGGCAAAGATATTGAAATCCCTAGAAGCGAACTCACGGAGCGTCTGTTGAAACAGAAGCGACGCGAGGAGTTGTCGGCTTCCGTGTTTGATAAAGGATCACGTGAGCAGGCCAGAACGTCTCGGAGAGACGTGAAAAGACTAGACCGCTTCCTCCAGCACGGAAGTCATCTTGAGAAGGATTCTCGGGAGTCGCATAGTGAAGAGTACCACACAACCGATTGCGAGCCCATAGAGACCACCTCCCACAATGTGTAACAGTATACCCCCTCCTCCTGGGGGGAGAACCCGGTTTACCCGGGTGAAAAAGAAAGAACCGTCGAATCAACGTAGGAGCATGAACTCCAGAAGCTGGTTCCCAGGATCGTTCAGCAGGTGAGTAGCCTTTCCAATCTACCAAAAACTGCAATTTACCCCTCCTGTAAGGAGAGTCACAAATATTGGCCACTTCATATTCAGATCCAATAGCAGTGAAGACCGGAGGCGGAGGAGGGGTTCGCGATCTCCGAAAATGGTCCGGTACGACCAACTTGATTTGAGATAAGTGAAACACTGGATGAATCCGAGACCAGGAAGTCGGTAGGGCGAGTCTGACTGCAGCAGACCCAACCCAGGATAAGACTTTAAAGGGTCCAAAATACATGGGAGATAATTTAGAAGTGACAAGATGCCGGGGAAGGAATCGGGATGCCAAACAGAATCTCCCGGGAGGATATTAGGGGCTGCCCGACTGTCTAGCCCTTGGTGGTCGTGCAGATTAGTCCTACCACCTCCGACCCCAAGCACCACCCAGGCAGGAAATAATAACACAGCCCGTGCAGCGCTTGAAACCACAGGTGGAGAACGTCGTCTTATCAGGAACCAGAAACGCCAAAGACCCCCTGACCACTGTAAGGCAACGGAGGGTTAATCAACACAGGGAATGGACAACAAGGCCTTTATGATAGAATAGCAGAAAAGGGGCTTACCCGAAAGTGAAGGAGAGGGTGGCCTGAGATGTGTGGTGGAGTAGTGGGGGTACAGCAGGCACTGGTCCGAGGCAAATACGTGGGACAATCCGTGAGCAGTCCAATAGGCAGTTCCGGGGTCAATAACCAAAGTTCAGTGTTCAAGGGAATATCCGTAGGCAGTCCAGTGAGCAATTCCGAGTCAAGAAACCAGTAGCAAACAAACAGCGTGATATCCGGGATAAAGAATGAGGCAGTCCGTGTACAGTTCCGTGATCAAGTAGTCGAGGTAGCAAAATCCAAAAAACGCCAAAGCAGTCCGTGAAGGAAGCAGCTGTGAAGCGGTGCTTCCGTGTTTCTCTGCTCCCTTTAGCTTGTGTGGAAGGTCACGTGATCACATCACGGGAGGGGAACGTGAGTAGTCTGTGTCACGTGACCCGTGATGATGACGAAGGCCGTTGTGGATGCCTTGTCAAGTGACGTGCGGTTCTGTGTGTGCCCAATCGGCAGCGCCAGTTGTGTGAAAACCTCCATGGGAGGTGCCAGTGAAGGAAAGGGCGAAGATCCCTCGGGCCGTGATGTACGGGTCTCCTCTGTTTGGCAGGAGACCCTCGCCGCTCGCCTGCAGGGACACGTAGGCCACGTGAGTCTTGATGGTGGCGAATGTTGGGAGACACGACAGAGCCCCCCCCTAACGGCCCACGACCCCGTGGGCTGGATGGATGATCACGATGGAACTGGCCAACCAACTGGGGGGCCCGAACATCCCTGGAGGGCACCCAGGAACGTTCCTCAGGGCCGTAACCCAACCAGTCCACGAGATAGTGCAAGCGACCCCGAATATGGCGGGAACCCAAGATAGCACTGACCTCATAGATGTCAGGAGAGGACAAGGAGACAGGGGCAGGAGGGGCAGTGAGACGGGTAGGACCTAGACAGGGTTTGAGCAAGGAGGTATGAAAAACCGGATGGATACGCCAGGTGGCAGGAACAGACAACCGTAGAGCCACAGGGTTCAGGACTTTAACTATACGGTAGGGACCCACAAACCGGGGAAGCAACTTGCGGCAGCCAGGGATGTGTAGGTGGCGGGAGGACAACCACACTCGATCCCCCACCCGATAATCGGGAGTCGCCACCCGTTTTTTGTCAGCTGCGGACTTCATGGAGACCTGGGCTTCGCGCAAGTGGACTAGGGTTTGCGCATGGACCGAGACTAGATCACGGGCACAGGTATTGGCAGCAGGAGTAGTGGATGAAGTGAAATCAGGAAATGGAAGGGTGCGGGGATGCTGGCCGTACATGGAATAAAAGGGAGAAAAGCCAGTGGAGGAGTGCAGGGAGTTGTTATAGGCAAATTCTGCCAGGTGTAGTAAGTTAAGCCACGTGTCTTGGTACTGGAGAGTTAAACAGCGCAGGTACTGTTCGAGGGCTTGGTTCACCCTCTCAGTTTGCCCATCCGTTTGCGGGTGATAGGCTGAGGAAAAGCGGGCATCAATGCCGAGCAGCTTGGTCAAGGTTGTCCAGAAACGGGAAGTAAACTGAGTCCCACGATCTGATATAATGATCTGTGGCAGACCGAAGAGACAAAACACAGACTTGAAAAACAACTGGGCCAGGGTAGGAACGGAGGGTATCCCTGTACAAGGTACAAAGCGTGCCATCTTGGTATAGGAGTCTACCACTACCCAGATGGTGTCGAAACCTTGCCTGCGTGGCAGGTCCGTGATGAGGTCCATCGAGATAGTGTGCCAGGGTCTGGGGGGAATCGGTAATGGCTGGAGTAACCCCAGTGGGCGACCCCTGCGTGATTTACCCTGTGCACACACTGAGCACGTGTTTACATAGTTCTCCACGTCACGTTTCATTGATGGCCACCAACACCAGCGTTTTAGCAGTTCCAGAGTGCGACGTTGCCCCGGGTGGCCATTAATGGCGGCATCGTGTGACCATTCTAGTGCTTGGTTGCGTGTGTCGGTAGTGGGAAGAAAGAGCTTGTCTTGGATAAATGGTAACCCCTCCTGAAGAACCAGATCCCATTCCGCCAGTGCGTGTGGATGTTGGGAGACCCAATGACGGATGGTGGACTGCATGGACGAGGACGGTGTGCAGACACAAATGACATGACCCCCCTCGAGCAACGTGGCAGGAAAGGACGGAAGAGACTCCCCCCCCGGTGAACGTGACAGTGCATCGGCCTTCCCATGGACAGCACCCGGTCTATGCCTAATTACAAAATCATATGCAGCGAAAAACAGGTGCCAACGCACCTGTCGGCTATTAATGCATTTAAGGGTAGCCAGGTCCTGCAGGTTCTTATGGTCGGAATAAATCGTGGTCTGGTGCCGGGCCCCAAGGAGGTGGTGTCGCCAGGTTTGCAGTGCGTCCTTGATGGCCAATAATTCTTTCTCAGTGACAGTATAATGCAACTCGGCTGGGGTGAGTTTCCGTGAGTGAAAAGCCACGGGATGCAAACGACCAGTGGCCGGACAGGGTTGGGAAAGGACTGCACCCAAAGCAAAAGAGGAAGCGTCCGCCTCCACGATGTATGGGAGTACAGGGTCCGGGTGCTGAAGCACGGGAGCAGTCACAAATCTGGTTTTCAGCTCCTCAAACGCCTGCTGATGTTTCAGGGTCCAAGAGAACGGAACCAGCGGACTGGTAAGAGCGGTAAGGGGAGCCACTATGGAGGAGAAGCCAGCAATGAACCTCCGATAGAAATTAGCGAAACCCAGAAAAGATTGTAACTGCTTGAGGGTCTTTGGAGCAGGCCAATCCGTGATGGCACGAACCTTTGACTGGTTCATTGATAGACCCCCAGGCGTTAGGTGGAACCCCAGGAAGTCGACCTCCTTAGTGTGAAACAGGCACTTTTCGGGCTTGGCAAACAAGGCGTTTCTGTGTAGACGGGCCAAAACCTCCCTAACGTGGACGATGTGGTCTTCCAGAGAAGGGGAGAAAATCAAAATGTCATCCAGATAGACCACGACGTACACGTCTAAGATGTCACTGAATACTTCGTTAACGAAGCGCTGGAAGGTGGCTGGGGCATTACATAAGCCAAAAGGCATTACCGTATATTCAAAAAGGCCCTGTCGGGTGCAAAACGCAGTCTTCCACTCATCCCCCTGACGCATGCGAACCAGATTATATGCCCCCCGGAGGTCCAGTTTGGTGTAGATGGATGCATGTGTTAACCTGTCTAGTAACGTGGAGATGAGGGGAATGGGATAACGGTTCTTCACAGTGATGGCATTTAAACGTCTATAGTCCACACAGGGTCGTAGGTCACCCTCCTTCTTCGGGACAAAAAAAATGGGACTGGCAGCCGGTGAATTGGAGGGTCGGATATGACCTACCCGCAGGGCTTGTTGTATGTACTCTTTTAGGGCCTGTTCCTCCGACTGTGATAGAGAATATATCCTACCTCTCGGTATCGGGGCATCAGGGAACAAATCAATAGGGCAATCATATGGCCTATGGGGTGGCAGGCCTTCTGCAGAGGCCTTGTCAAAAACAGTCAGGAAGTCATGGTATTCGCTGGGAATCCCGGCCTGAACGGCTCCAACGGTATGTGGCGTTGCAACCGGATGGTCCCCATCGTTCATGTGTAAAGCAGTCAAGGCCCCAAGAACACTAGCAGGGTTGGAGATAGTTTCGGGTTCCGTTAAGCAGTAATGTTGGCAGACCTCAGACTCAAAGGAGACCTGTCCAGTACCCCAGTTAATAAACGGGTTGTGTTGCCTAAGCCATGGTATACCTAGAATGATCCCGAATTGTGGTGTAGCGATAAGATCAAAGGACATGGTTTCCTTGTGAGTGTCCTGGATCACCACCTCTAAAGGAGCGGTTTGATGCTTGATCGGGCCCGAAGCAAGGGAGGTCCCGTCCACCGCTTGCACGGGTTCTGGGTACTCCTTGGTTATCAAAGGCAGGTTGAGGCGATGGGCTAGCGTGATATCTACGAAACAACCCGTGGCTCCTGAATCGATTACTATTTGTACTGGGTGAATGCAGTTCCCGGTGGGTTTCAAGAGAGCCTGGACAACGATGGGTCTAATGGGACCGAATGAGGGCTCAGTGGGGGTCAAAGAAACGCTTGCCCGTCCCCCCGGTCTCAAGGGCGAGCTTTCGGAAAACCCGGATTCTTGTTTCTTGGGCGACGGGGGCATTCCTTGACGTAGTGCCCATTGATGCCGCAGTAGAAACAGGCATTATCTGTCCTTCTGCGCTCTCGCTCGGCCTGGGTTATCGGACTACGTATTCCCCCTATCTGCATGGGTTCGGGTTTTGTGTCCCCCAAAGAAGGTGTTTCCACAGAAAATCCGGCTTCTGCCCTCCGCTCTGAACGTCGAGCGTCCACCTGCAGAGCTAGGTCCACCAGATCCGAAAAAACGGCCGGGAGAGAGGGAACCACAGAAAGAGCATCTTTCATTGCACTGCAGAGGCCCCTGTAGAACACGATGGCTTTTTTGTTCTCCGGCCATGAGGTCTCTGCAGAGAGTTGGTTGAAGCGAGCGATGTACTCGATGAGTGTTTGCTTGCCCTGTGTGAGATCGAGTAATTCCAGATCCCGGGAATGTGCCTTGTATCTAGTGTCGAACACTTTGGCCATCTCACTAACCAGGAGGTCAAAATCGTAAAGAGCAGGGTGGTCATTTTCCAATAAGGGATTCGCCCAGGTGGCCGCTACCCCCGACAAATGAGAGAGGAGAAAAGCCGCCTTAGTAATAGAGTCCGGAAATGCCTGGGGTCGACATAGGAAATGGAGCTTGCATTGATTTAGGAAGGTTCGGTACTTCCTTGGGTCACCCTGGTATCTTTCCGGGGCTGCAAGTGGGAACGGGGTTGGGAGAACCATGGGTGTAGGAATGGGGGGTGGAGTGGATAATGGAGGATCAGGAGCTGGGGCGTCCCCAAAGTCAGTGTCCTCGGGCAAGGGGTGACGGGCACTCTGTAAGGCGTCAAGGCGATGGTGAATGGCAGTCGTGGCTGCGGCCATGTCTGACCGAAGGGCCGCGACTGCCTGCATTAGAGCGGTCACAGGGTCCTCGGCCGAGATATTCATAATCCGGACGACCAAAGAAAGGCTTCACAGTCTGTCTAGCCCTTGGTGGTCGTGCAGATTAGTCCTACCACCTCCGACCCCAAGCATCACCCAGGCAGGAAATAATAACACAGCCCGTGCAGCGCTTGAAACCACAGGTGGAGAACGTCGTCTTATCAGGAACCAGAAACGCCAAAGACCCCCTGACCACTGTAAGGCAACGGAGGGTTAATCAACACAGGGAATGGACAACAAGGCCTTTATGATAGAATAGCAGAAAAGGGGCTTACCCGAAAGTGAAGGAGAGGGTGGCCTGAGATGTGTGGTGGAGTAGTGGGGGTACAGCAGGCACTGGTCCGAGGCAAATACGTGGGACAATCCGTGAGCAGTCCAATAGGCAGTTCCGGGGTCAATACCCAAAGTTCAGTGTTCAAGGGAATATCCGTAGGCAGTCCAGTGAGCAATTCCGAGTCAAGAAACCAGTAGCAAACAAACAGCATGATATCCGGGATAAAGAATGAGGCAGTCCGTGTACAGTTCCGTGATCAAGTAGTCGAGGTAGCAAAATCCAAAAAACGCCAAAGCAGTCCGTGAAGGAAGCAGCTGTGAAGCGGTGCTTCCGTGTTTCTCTGCTCCCTTTAGCTTGTGTGGAAGGTCACGTGATCACATCACGGGAGGGGAACGTGAGTAGTCTGTGTCACGTGACCCGTGATGATGACGAAGGCCGTTGTGGATGCCTTGTCACGTGACGTGCGGTTCTGTGTGTGCCCAATCGGCAGCGCCAGTTGTGTGAAAACCTCCATGGGAGGTGCCAGTGAAGGAAAGGGCGAAGATCCCTCGGGCCGTGATGTACGGGTCTCCTCTGTTTGGCAGGAGACCCTCGCCGCTCGCCTGCAGGGACACGTAGGCCACGTGAGTCTTGATGGTGGCGAATGTTGGGAGACACGACACCGACGATGCTTGTCTGCGTTCCTCTTAGCCCCATCTTGAGCCTCTTGAAGTGATAGTCTGGCTAGCTTCTGACCCTCTTGTATATCCGAGATAAGACTGTCAACCCCAGGGCAACAGGAAGCAGGAATAGAAACGGTAGGTACAAATGAAGGGTGATAACCATAAGAACAATGAAAAGGACTGGTGTGAAGTGCAGAATGCTTGGCGTTATTGTAGGCGAACTCCGCAAATGGGAGCAATTCGACCCAATTGTCCTGGGCTGCTGAGATGAAACATCTCAAATATCCTTCCAAAGTTTGGTTTAAGCGTTCCGTCTGCCCGTTACTCTGGGGGTGGTATCCGGAACTTAAGGCTCTCTTGATTCCCAGAATGTGACATACCTTCTGCCAGAAAAGAGAGGTATATTGGGGGCATCGATCCGATACAATGGTATCTGGGAGTCCATGTCGAGAAAAGATTTCGGAAAGAAATATCTTTGCCATAGCCGCTGCTCCAGGAAGTTTCACTAATGGGGTGAAATGCGCCAGTTTGGTAAAGTAATCGATGGTGACCATGATAGTGGTTTTATTCTCAGAAGAAGGTAGGTCAGAAACAAAATCGGTGGAAATTATCTGCCAAGGTCGGTCAGGAATAGGCATCCTTGAAAGTAAGCCCAGAGGAGACATCCGAGGAGACTTAGTGTGAGAGCAAATTGTGCAGGCTGCAACATAATCACGGACGTCTGCTTTTACTTCTGGCCACCAAAAATGTTTATGAACGAGCTCCAAGGTTGAGGTGTATCCTCGATGGCCAGCTGCTCGGGAGTCGTGACACATTTGTAGAACTTCTTGTTGTAAGGAAGGAGTGGGAATCAGAACCTGAGCTCCTCGAAAATAATGGCCCCTCTCTTCCGTGAGCTGATGGTTAGCGGCAATTTCTTCACATAGGAGTTTGTTCTGATTAGTGGCTGTCAGTACTTCTTGAAGAAAATCAGTTAGGACTGCGATAAATCGTGCTGTGGGGAATATCCTTTCAGTACAGAAATTAGAAGTTGGAGAATCATTTTGAGAAAGAGCGTCGGCCCTAAAGTTATGTTTTCCAGGAAGAAAGGTGAATTCGATCCGAAAGGGAAGAAAGAAATAGGCCCAGCGAGCTTGCCTACTGTTGGTGGTCTGGGCATTCTGGAGTACTCTGAGATTTTGGTGATCGGTTTGAACCTTGACAGGAAAAGAAGATCCCAACAGCAGATGTCTCCACTCTTCAAAAGCCCGCTTAATTGCTAAAAGTTCCTTCTCAAGGACTGAATAATTCAGTTCTGCTGCATTGAATGTCTTAGACAAATACACGACTGGTCTTTCTTCCCCCTGATCAGAGAGTTGTAACAGCACAGCTCCCAATGCGTATTGAGAGGCATCAGTCTCCACGATAAACGGCTCGGTCTGATCAGGGGTGATCAAAATAGAGGCAGAAGTGAAAATTTGTTTCAGAGTTTGAAAGGCACTTTGGGCTGCTTCGTTCCAGAAGAATGTGACGTTCTTCTTTAGTAAGTGTGTAATGGGCAGAATGATTTCAGAAAAACAGGGGATACATTTCCTGTAGAAATTCACAAAGCCTAAAAGTAGTGATTGCTACAATTGTGGTAGGGGATTTGAACCTTGATTGTTTTTCTGTAAAGAAGATCTCTGTTGCCCAAGCACGGTGGTTAAAATTCACACTAGACCACAATCTGTTTATGGTAAATGGGGCGTTTCCCAGAGATATCCCGCCTCACCATACGTGGGAAAGAGGAACATCTAAATCTATCATTGATTATCTCTTTGTTACAAAAGAACTGTTCCCTAAAATTTTGGATTTCAAGATTGTAGAGCAAAAAGAAAGTGACCACCTGTCATGAACTGTAGTATGGCAGGAGAATCGAAATGAGCCAGAGCAAAAACAACACTGGTATCGACACTCTCTTGATACCAATGTTAAAAAACCCGCCTTAGATGGTCTAGGAAGGCGCTTGATGACTTTGAGAAGAGCACGAGAGAGTGTTTGGGCAACGGGATGGAGTCATATGTGGAGGTGTTATCCACTATGAAAAACATCCACATTGACAAAAATCTAAAGTATCCGCATAGGCATACCTTTGATCCGGCTGTCCAACAAACCAGAGCTCGTTATAGGCGAGAGCTGAAGGCCTGTCTCAGATTACCATTGAAAGAGCGCAGAGAAATTCAGAGGCGCGCTAAATGCCGCTACCGTAACTGGATGAGGGCGAGGAAAGCGACGCTCTTCCAGTCCGATAGCGAGTCATTTATGCAAACCATCCAGAACAAAAATTCTGGACAAATTTGGGCTCTCTTGAATAAAACGACAAATTCTTCTCGAAACAATGACCAATTGAGTGGGGTGACTGAAGTTGCCTGGCTGGCACTTCACAAAGCTCTATGCAGATGCCAAATTTGATGAACACAATTATGTGAAACAGTGCTCAGTTTCATGGCAATTAGAGTGCTCTGAGAATATAGTTGAAGATCTTATCAGAAAATCCTCCTCTTCCAGAGCAGTGGGCCCAGATGGCTTGAGTAATGCCATGTTTAAGCACAATCCATCGAGATGGGCCGCCATTTTGAATAATATCTTTAAAAAAATCCTACTTTCCAGGGAAGTTCCAACTTCTTGGAAAACTTCTTTGATTGTGCCAATTTTTAAAAAGGGAGATAGAGGCTCTCCATCTAGTTATCGTCCTATTACTCTTCTTGACGCCCCGGGAAAAATCTTCTCTCGGCTAGTCCTGAGAGACTTTGTCAAATGGACGTTAGATTCCCATCATTGCGATCCGAGCCAGACAGGTTTTGTTGCGGGCTTGGGTACGGCGGTAAATTTACTAACATTGAATGCTTTGAAGACGCAGGCTCAAACCCTTAATCAACCCATTTATTTTGCATTTATTGATCTTATCTCAGCCTTTGACTCGGTGTCTCGTGTCAAGCTTTTTGAAAAACTTCAAGCTGCAAATTGTCCCGCTACTTTGTGCGACATAATTTACGATCTACACTCTTAGACATCCATTAAGGTGAGGCTATCGGTATTAGGCTTGTTGTCATCTGCCATCAATACCTTCAGAGGCTTAAAGCAAGGTTGTATTCTTGCATCGGCCCTTTTCAACTTTTTTATACATGATGTGTTGCACACCATTAATCATGTCTCTTCTGATTCACCGAAGTTGAACGGCTTTGCTTTAAGAGCTTTATGGTATGCTGACGACTTAGTCTTAATTTCTAAAACACTGATAGGTCTACAACGTCTGTTAACCGCTGTGGGTTAATATTTGGATGATAATGAATTGATTATAAATATGAAGAAAACACAAATTGTGTATTATGCACCCAGAGCGACTAAAAGAACGAGAATGAACTGGATGATTAAGGGTATCAGTGTTGAGGTGGCTGTGAACTATCCATATTTGGGCATTTTGGTTGATGGAACCACACAAATGGATTCCCAGATGAGAGCTCTTGAGAATAAATTGGTGTCAGCAATTTCTCAGTCCAGAATTCTACTATATAAATATGGTAAGTTCTCAATCAGTTGTGTAATTATTTTCTGGAGACAAAAAGTGTTGCCCAAACTATTGTATGGTCTGGAAACGTTGAACATAATTAAATCTGCCTTCCTAACAACATTGGAAACTAAATTTTGGAGAGCCGTGTTAAGTTTAACTCCATGCGTTCCAGGCCCGTGGGTGAGACACGAGCTGGGCCTCACGTCGCTGTTAGCGGAATATGAGTGGCGATTATGTGCCCTGTTTCGCAAATGTTTGGTACACACACATATGGATAATCTAACTATTTTGTCCAAGTATATGTTAACATCGTCTCACAAATTTGCGACTACCTGGACAAAATATATTTTGCGAATCTTGGCCAATGCTGACATAAGCATAGAGCTCCTTGTTATGAATCCAACCAAGGCTAAAGATAAAATCCATAAGAGGGATTGGATTGAGACCCAAAATCTCTGCCTTAGATATAAGGACTTCAATAGCAGTGCCTTTTCTAATAAAAAGTTGGGAGAACTGGAAAGTTATTTATTCAGGTCTCCAACGCCGCAAGTGCGATCTTGCATCTTACGTCTCCGTTTTAATTTGTTTCCAACAAGAGATGTGTTGCTAAGGACGCGACAAATTGAGAATGAGCTGAATTTTTGTAGATTCTGCACAAACAAAAACATTAAAGAATCATTAGAACATCTAATAGTAGAATGTCCAGCTTTAATAGATCTCAGAGCCAAGTGTTTTTGGAAACATCTAACCCTTTTTGGCTGGATGGCAGAAGAACACAGATGGACTACCATCCTAGCTACAAGAATCATTAGTATCCGCATTGCCACATATAACTTTCTGAATGCCTTAAAATTGAATACTGACCTAAATGTAAGGTTGTAAATTGTACAGCGAAAATATGTTGGTTGCGGTGTCTTTAAACTTTGATGCGAAGAATCTATATAGGGTCAAGAGAAGGGGAAATGTGTTAGTCCACCTTCATTTTATCTTATTTTTATGGTATTGATGTTTTATGTTATGTTAATATCTAAAGCTTGGACATGTCGTCCTCTTTTTAATATGTGCTTATGTAGTCTTTCACTTAGTAATTTGTAAAATTTCTTTCTTAACTGTACTGTTCTTTGAAATGAAGATATAATGAATTAAGCTCTGCATTTGATAAAAGTTGAGTTTCTCAGCTAAATTCAATAAAAAAAAATAATTAAAAAAAAGTGCTGAATGTCTTTAACACAGGAGGGAGTGGGCCAATCTAAGACTGCGGACACCTTCTTTGGATCCATAGATATGCCCTGGCTAGATAACACAAAACCTAGGTATGTAACTTGCTCCTGATGGAATACACACTTTGAGGCTTTGCAGTAGAGATGGTTTGATTGGAGTCGACCGAGAACTATGTTAACATGATTGATATGGTCTTTCGGGTTGGAGGAATAAACAAGAATATCGTCCAAGTATATGATTACGAAATGAAACAAGATGTCAGCGAACAAGTGATCCATGAATTGTCGAAACACTGCTGGTGCATTCACTAGACCAAGTGGCATCACGTGATATTCAAAGTGTCCGAACGGGGTGCGAAAAGCTGTTTTCCATTCGTCCCCAGGAGCTATTCTGATGAGGTGATAAGCTCCTCTGAGATCGAGTTTAGTGTAAACAGAAGCCCCCCAGACTGCCTCTATGATGTCAGATATTAAAGGCATGGGGTACTTATCAGGAGTAGTAATCTTGTTGAGACCTCGGTAGTCGATAAAGGGTCGGAGTTCATCAGAATACTTTTTAGGAATGAAAAAAAGAGAAGCGCCCGCTGGGGAGACTGACTCAGAGATTAGACCATTGCGTAAATTGGCCTGGAGATAGTCCTTTAGAACTGCCTTTATTTTTTGGGACAAAATATACATTCTGCCAAAGGGAATGGGTTGTTCTGGAAGAAGGTTAATATGATAATCGTCCCTCCTATGAGGAGGTAAAGTGGAAAATATGGGATTCTCAAAAACGGTCTGAAACTTTCAATGACACAGAGGGATGATTTCTAGTTGGTTTATGGTGGGTCCTGTTGGAAGGTTTGACACTTCAGTAGGAATATGAACACCCACAGACTCCTGGGACAAACAATGATTTACACAGAACTCAGACCCTAGGAATAGAGTACCAGCTGACCAGTTAATATAAGGGTTATGGAGTCGTAACCATGGGAGACCCAAGATAACAGGGAAGTGAGCGGCTTTAATAAGGTCAAAAACCAAAGTCTCTTTATGGTTGGCAACCATACAAGTAATCGGTTCGGTCTGTTCCTTGATCGGGCCGGAGCTCAATGGGCTCCCATCCACTCCTTGGATGGGAGTAATGATGGATTTGGAAACAAGTTGTATCTCGTGTTTTGTGGCCCAATCATTGTCCAGAAAATTGCCTGCGGCTCCACAGTCAATCAAGGCTGGTATGCCCGCTAACACTCGTCCTGAAAGAATCATGGATAGAGATACCACCACCATGGTTTGGCAAGTAGCTGTGTCAAGCGACATTCCCATTCGATATGGGGAAATAGGATTTGGAGCCACTACCGTTCTTCCTCTTGAGGTAGGGCTTTGAAGTTTCCCGACTTAGGATTTGGGGTACGTCGTGGAGGAACCAAGTGACAATCCTTCAAGATGTGTAGAGAGGAACCACAATACATGCACAGTCCACAAGTCTTTCTTCTTTCTCTTTCAGAAGCGGATAGTGGTCCCCTCACAGCTCCAATCTGCATGGGCTCTTCATTTTGGACGTGTGGTTTATTTCCTGTCGGATAATATTCACTAAAGGATCGGGTACCCTTGCTCTTTTTACGTTCATAGGATCGTTCTTGTAAACGGTACTCAATTTGCATGGTTAGAGTTATCATGTCTGCTAGGTTAGCTGGGCGAGGAACTTTAGAAATCTCGTCTTTCAGCTCGTCTGTTAATCCCCTACGAAAAAGAGTAAGAAGACCTTCTTCCGGCCATCCTAATTCGGAAGATAACTGCTTAAATTGGGTGATATACCCAAATAGGTCCTTTCCGCTCTGTTTTAGGTCAAGGAGTTTTTCCTGAGAGGATACTGTGATTTCTTTCCTCCCAAACATGGATTTTAGACTATTAGTGAAAGCAGAATAAGAATCAAGGATTACATTGTTTGAGGTAACCAAGGGCGTGGCCCATGCCAATGCAGGCCCAGATAAGTGAGAAATCACAAACCCCACCTATCTTTGTCCGTTGGGAAAAAACGAGGTTTAAGTTTAAACTGGACCGTATAGCTATCAAGAAATTCTTTGAGCTTGTAAGGGTCGCCATCATACATTATCGGGTGTAATGTGGACGGGGGAGTATCAGAAAATGCTCTAGCAACCTGTTGTCATAATTGTACATTGTCCTGCTTAAGTGATTGTACCTCTAAAGACATGGCCTGCATAGCGGCCATTAATTGCTGCATTTGTTGTTCCATAATGTTCTTCGTCTGTCAATATATATATTTTTTTGGGCGTCGCTTACTGTTATCTCGACTGTAATTTCGATACTGCTTCCCACAATAATTAACAAAATGTGAATAATCTCACCTTGACAGATCGAGTAGACCGCCAGAGAACAACCAAGTGCAGCAGTGAAAGCTACCCTAGGACAGCCCTGTCCTCTCCGACACGGAGTAGGATTAATCAGGGGAAAGAACAGGGTCGCCAGGGAAACCCTCGATGGGGAAGAAAACCCTGGTAGAATCTGAAAGTATTGTGGATCCGGATGGCTGATGAATGTCTTCTATGAGTGGCAGTGGAAGGTAGGCAGGACGGCTTTGTCTGGATGAACAAAGGAAAATGGTCAGAGTAGTTTCGTAAAGAAGGGAATGGGGAGTGGAAATTAAACGACACAGCAAAGGTGTCTCACAAGCAGAGGCAGGAGTGAGGGAGAAGAGATTGGGAGACAAGAGCTCTAAAATAAATTATAATTGGGTCAGAATCAGAATCGGGAGAGACGGAAAGAATTCTGATATTATGGCACTTACAGCTATCGGGTGTCTCAGCAGAGATGAAATCAGGGTTGGCGTAATCGTGACGCCGATGGATATCTGGGCTCGGCGAGAAATCCCGAGAGAGTGGAAGACCGGAATGGAAGGGGGAGTCTGGAGATGAGAGCTTGAGAGACAAAAAAGGTTACAGGGTTAGTCGGAGAAGTCAATTAGTAGAGGCAAAGATATTGAAATCCCTAGAAGCAAACTCACGGAGCGTCTGTTGAAACAGAAGGAGTTGTCGGCTTCCGTGTTTGATAAAGGATCACGTGAGCAGGCCAGAACGTCTCGGAGAGACGTGAAAAGACTAGACCACTTCCTTCAGCACGGAAGTCATCTTGAGAAGGATTCTCGGGAGTCGCGTAGTGAAGAGTACCACACAACCGATTGCGAGCCCATAGAGACCACCTCCCACAATGTGTAACACCATAACCAAAGAACACAAAAGTAAAACACACATCAAAATACATGGAAGAGTGGGAAAAAAGGCTCACACTCTTCCCAGGTAGAAAAATCAAATCCTAGAAATCCAGCAAAGTTGCTGGGGGTCTCAAAAGGTAAGTGAAATGAGCACATTTTGAGAATTCTCCCTAAACACAGAGGAGGAACAAAGCCCCATGGACAAGGAAGTAGGAGAGTTTCTAAAGAAAATGGCGATAAGGCCAGCGCAGCAAGTGGCGCAACGCTTCCTAAGCAATGTCTTACTGGTGGAACAGAAGCAAAAGGTCAGGCCGGTGATAATCTCAGACAATTTAACGCCTTTCTCGTGTACTGACACTGCAAGATGGAGGAAATCCATCTCTTCAGGGACATTTTGCAGAAAGGACACTGGCTAACCTGCATAGATTTGAGGGATGCCTATCTAGCAGTACCCATTCCTGAGATGCACCAGCAATTTTTAGGATTCCTCTGGTGATGGCAAACGTGGGAGTTTATGTGTCTCCCTTTTCGGACTAACTTCAGCACAGTGGTGCTTCACAAAGCTACTCAGGTGTCAGACTGATTTTATACATCGAGGATATTTGTCTAATGGCGCAGGATCCGATGCGGCTGCCAGAGCAAATGGTCCCAATGACGGGTATCCTAGAGAAACTGGGGTTTCTCATCAATTGGGAGAAATCTGAGACCACCTCAGCAGAGAATGGAGTTCCTGCGGTTTATCACAGACTCAAAGCTGGGGCACTGTCTCTGCCCCTGTAGAAAATGAACGACTCTTTGAAACATCACAGCATTGACTTTCCATTAAAGACTAAACTTTACTTGACAGTCTTATGTTTGCTCAATCACCTCTTCTGTTCAAAAGTTCTTTTAACTAACTGATCAATTTCCCATCAATCATATGTCATAACAAGTTGCATTCGTCAGTAATTTTACAGTCACTTTTCTAAGAAGGAATCTGCTGAACCTCCAAGGGAACCTGACAGCAGGTGCGGACACTAAACAGACAGACAACACATGGCGGATCCCTGCTGGAGTTGGAGGCGGTTCATTATAGGTTTTGTTCTTCGCTATACCCTGTTCGAGATGGAGTCATTCATTAGGAAGCTACAGCGAGGGTGTGAAAGAAAGAGGAATTGGGGATAAGGAATTGTGAGGTGATGGGACCATAACGTCGTGATTCATGGACTAGGACAAGTGTCATGCCTGAGGGCAATAGAGTTTCAAACTCCAAAGACTACATTGACGCAGAAAATGTTTTTTTTCTTTGATTTTTGTTTAATGTTTTTTTTTCGATTGCTGCTTGAGTTTTAATAAAGAAGAGTATGCATAATACAAGCCTCTTTGTCTTTAATAGAATCATGACTTTCCTGAAAGAAAGTATTGGCAATCTGGACTCTACCACAGTACCAACTGCCTCAATGGAGTTTACCATCAGACAGCATTTCTGGCTAGTCCCTTTTTTCTGGCAATGTATTCCATATCGTGTCATGGAGTGCCCCCTACATTTCTCTGTCAACAGAGCTGCCAAGTGTCCCAAAAATCGTTGGAGTCTTTAGCAAAAGGAGACGGACACCTGCACTCTCGTATTTCAGCAGGATTTTCTTTCTACATCTGCAAAGATCTTCAGCTGTGCCTCAGACAGTCCCTTTGTTTGTGGCAACACTGGGGTGAAGTAAGTAACACACTGCTGAACACAGCACTCAACAGCACATGCTGGTCTGACTGGGGCTAAACTGTGTCCTGTGCACATCGACTGCTGAATTTCCAGCTGATCTCAGTGGCAACTTTAGATAAAGAGGGATAAATGGGATAGATAAAATGATCATGTGTTTAATTTCAGCACAGGAGGTGTGCGAGAGGCTACACAACCCATGTGATGGTCTGACATGCATATTCTGCACACAAACATGACTGTAGTGTCTGACAGGACATATTCTTGCTTTGCTTCTAAATATGATTAGAAACCACATCCTACAGTCTCATATGAAGCACAGTTTAGGGTTTCTAAGCCAGACCTTTCAACCTTTCATCATTACCAGGTTGGTGCTGCGGGCCCCAGTCAACGTCAAGGGATAGGCTTCACGGAGGGACTACTTCACCTTAATGTCTACTTCCCTTAAGCCTCAGCCCGACGAAAATTCAGACACTTCCCAACAGACTGGTCCCTCTGAATGTCACTGTGGCTCATATGTCTCACACTCTGCACGACCTCTATTGTCCTTCAAAGGCATGCATGAAATGGACAACTGCCATCAGGGCCACAGCTTTATGGAAGAAATAACAGCAATTATATGGCTTTTCCCCTAGTCCATGTTGGCAAGAGAGTAACAATATTCTTATACTGCAGGCCCATGTGAAATATAGCTTTCTCTTAAAATCTATGTATCATATGTTTGTCCTTCTGTAGGCTGTTGATTTTTGGAGTCATAGATGTGTGTGATGTGTTGCATTTTGATAAGTTGTTCATTTTGTGAGGCCCATTGCTTCCGAGTCACATTTTACATGTTACTGTGTGGGAACTCAGCAGTGGGTCAAAGAATAGAAGAAAAGCATGACAGGGTTTAGTTAAAAACAAAATTTCCAGAGACACATGGGCTAGATGGAGCCTGGGGTCCCCTGGTATATTAAACAGGCCAGGCATTTCAGGAGTCACATAAGGAAAGAAGGAAGGCCCTTTACCCTGGAATAGGGGGTGCTGAGATTGGGGTCTCCCAAAGCATTGGTACAAACAGAAATGTGACATTCACAAATAGAGTGAGAGGCGTTCCTTGGTCTGTTGTGGTGTCGTCATGTCCACCTTTACATTTTTCATCATCCTATCATGATCGCGATGGACCCAAAACCCCTACTGCCAATTTTCCAAGGGTCATTTCTTCGCACACCACTCCCATCAGAGCACTTGATTGCAACTGTCAGATTACATGGTCACTGTCTATTTTGATGCAGTGGCTGGCAACCCCATGGACTATCTGCTGGGTTATCCAGGTCTTCGGGCGTCGACATCAGAGGCAGTGGAAGTTGAGGCGAAAGCTGTCGTTAGCCTGGTCAGATCGATGACTCCTCTAAAATATTTATCACTTAGATTGTCCTGCTGCTATTTAAATTCGTTTTCAGCTGTGTGCACATCGCGATTGTCCTGCTGATTTTTAAATTCGTTTTCAGCTGTGTGCCCATCTTGATTGTCCTGCTCCTGTTTACATTTGTTTTTAGCTGTGTGCATAACCTGCTTTTCATGAGAATGTGTTAACAAGTCCACCCCTCTGTACTCTGTCTAGTCTGCTACCGGTTCCCTCACCCTTCCTCAGTCCCATTGTCCCTCTGTGCTGTTATTCCCCTCAGCCATACACCCACTACGTCCCCTTCCTCTGCGTCTTCACTGTTTTTCGGTGCATATTACCTCCCCCAGCTCCCATTGTTTTTCTCCCAGTCTTGTTCCCTGTCTCCCCCCTCTACCTTCTGCTCTCGCTGCGCCTCTGTGGCCTCAGCCTAGTTAAATGTACCTCACTCTCTGCAGTTTGCTATGGCGCTATCTATCTCTCCTATCTTCTCAAACTGCGTGTCTATCTCTTATCCTTTACCCCTTACTAAGTCTGTCAGGAAGAACCTCAAGAAGGACATATTGAGCTCTAACCCAGGCCTTCCAATTGCAGGCACCTATGTCATTGCCTCTGCCAGATAGACTCTCACAGACATACTCTGTTGTTCATTCACCCGTCCTATGGACTCTCCATATGTTTCCTCTTCTCTCTCCTTTCTCTTCTTTGCCCATCAATGGTGGCACCCGCTGCAAGGTTTTCTTGCCCTCTCCACCTCCAGGGTCATCATCAATGTCTACTGCAATGGTACCATCATGGTCCAGGGTCCTCAAACCAACCTTCTACTCTTTCATAGGCTCCTCCCCCACCTTATCAACCTCCCTCTGCCTGGCACCCTCCTCACCCATCGTGGTCCCGGATCCCTTACCGGACTTGGCTCCTCTGCCCCCTTCTACCTCTGTCCCTCAGGTACTATCGTCACTTAGGGGGGCCCACTTTCCCCTGCTCCTCCCGTAAGTCTTGCACTGATTGCAATCTGCTCCACATTGCCATGGTAAGCACTCGTTCAGCTGTCAAACACTCCTCTGACATCTGCAACCTCCTTGAACTCCTGGATTGTGATGTTCTTGCCATCACTGAAACCTGGTTCAAGGATTGCTCTGTCACAAGTTTTGACACACTTCTCCCAGAAGGCTACGCAATACTCTCTCTTCCTAGACCAAACAGACCAGGTGGGGGAGTAGCATTGATCTTCCCTGAGTGTATCCCTGTGTCTGTCATTCCCACTCAGGCCTACTCATCCTTTGAGTCCCTGATCTGCAGGCTGTCCCTCTTTCCAAGCTCTTCACTGCTGCTGTCCACCTTCTATCAGCCACCTAGTCAGCCCTCCCTCTTCCTTTCGTAATGGGCTGACCTGGCCTCCTCTCTCCTTTCCTCCCCTTCTCATCTCCTCCTACTGGGTGATCCCAACATCCATCTCGACTCACCTGATTCTTTAAGACCTTTATGCAACCTTTGCGACTCTCCCTTTCTTTCCATCTTACCGTCTGGCCCAACGCACAGCGCTGGCCACATCTTGGATGCTCTCTTCTCAACTGACATTCCGCTATCTATCCCTCTCACTACTTCTCTCTCCTGGACTGATCATTTTCTCCTCTCTTCTCACTTGAAGCTCTCTTCTCCCGTTGCATAGGTAAGCCCGGCACTGCCTCCCGTCTACAAGGTCATCTGACCCATGAAAATAGTCTCAGTAGCTGCCTTTGGCTCCACCTATTATACTCCTGCGACTGACTCCCACCCTGCCACAGTCCTCTCAAACTTTAACCTCTCTGTTTCCAATACTCATTATATTCTTGCCTCTGTCATGAGGGTACGATTGAAGCCTACCAAAAAGTGCAACTCTTGGTATGACTCCAAATCAGCATCCGTTAAACACAAGTGCAGGGCAGCCAAATAGAAATGGGATTCCTCTGGAGCACCCTCTGACAAACTGGCCTGCCGCCTCCTCCAAAGGCAGTATAGACTCTGCATCTGCTCCCAGAAAAGAGTCTTTATACAAGCCTGCATCTCTGCGGTATCCAATAACACGGACACACTGTTCAAAGTCTGCAAGGAATTAGCCAACCATACCGCAGCCTCCTCCACCACCTCGCACCACCAGCTCGCACCATTCACCACACATGACACAAAGTCAGGCACGCACGCAGTGTCAATGAAAGGGAAGGGGCACCTGAAAGCAGACATGGATGCGTGTCAAAGGGCAAAATAACACATATACTGCATAGCACCTGCATCACACACAAGCATGTGAATGGCATAGTCCTTCCACAAACATGACTGATGCCAATACACAGATGGCACGCAGTATAGCCATGCCAGAATTGCCAACCAACCTCAGATGGAAGTTGAATACTACTGACCATGAGCCATGTACAATGCATGTCAGATGACTTTTCATGGAATTTACTATTAGAAAACCCACATGTGTCACAGGGTGCAACAACGCTAGGGTGTTGTAATACAGTGAGGGCAGGCACACGGATTCAATAATGCTAGGTCACATTGACATCACGCAAGTGAATAGGCATATTGAAGGGGATAACAGGGTTTAGAAGTGTGTGTAGGTGCAGTGCAGTACATGGGTACAGCCTCAACTATGAATAAAAACACAGATCCAGTAATGTCAATGTTGTGGCCTGATGGCAGTATAAGGGTAAGTGCCGTCATCATGTGTAAAGTGTTGGTAGTGGGTTGTAGGGATACAGTAAACCTCACCCCCAGGGTGGGGGTGGCTGGTAGGCAGTGCATGTGTTAAAATGGTTGCTCAGAGTACCGTGTCATAGCAGACAGTGTGGGCAGGTGGCAAGTGCATTCTCTAAGTCATCTGGGAGGAAGCATCAGAAGTGCCTGCAGACCCGGAGAAGCTACACCTCCAGTTACATAAAGGCAGGGAGGCTGTACCAGAGGGAGGCCCCAGCTCAACACAGACGTGAACCACAGACTAATTTCCATGAGGAGCAACTGACCCTGAGGGAGTAAGAAAGGGATGATCAAAGACCATGAGAATGAAGTAAATACTGGAGGTGGAGTTGAAGGAATTGCTGGCCCAGGACCCATAGGGACTTGCTTAGAATGCACAGGGTTCAGGAATGAACCCTCATAGCCACTGTGAGCCTGTGCCATCATCACAGTCCTAGGGAGATACCTTGCACCAAGCCTAAAGGACTTTTCACACAGTCCAGGACTGGCAGAGCTGCAGAGGGAAGAAATCCTGGTAAAGCCTGTTTTAGTAGTCCATCAAAGGAATTACCAGTCCTCTGGAGACAGTGAGCTGCTGGGGGATGGAGAGGAAAGGAAGAATGCCTCTGAGGATGAGCAACCTGTAGGGTGACCTCACAGAGACGTCAGTCGTGTGATGATAGAAGGCAACTGTTGAGTGGAAGATCATCACAGGCTATACGCGACCACAGGTTGGAGCAAGAATAGGGCCAAGAGAGGCTGGACAGAGAGTGTCATGGAAGGAGGGAGCAGGTGTGGTGATGAGGATTGCCTCTCTGTGCAGCATATGGTTTGTATGCAGTCTGCATGACAACAAGCATGTACCAGTCCAACATCACATGGGTCACACATGGCAGTCATTACAATGTAGCCTGAACTGGCAGACAATCATAACACATAACCCAAGCAACATACACATAGCCTAAACACACACGCATCACCACTCACCGGACATTCCCTCATACATTGGCAGGTCTCCCATGCCTTGGATCTGCTCCACTGCAATGAAATCACTAGCAATCTCCTCATTTCCAGTGAGTTCATCGTCCTCTGGTGGTGACCCACTGCCAGTCACCAGAGTAGAGGCGAACTTTATAGCCAGCTTGTCTTTTGCTCAGTGTTGGAAGTCATTCCAATGCTTCACAACATCACCAGCTGTGCGCCTCTCATAGCCCAAGACGCTAATACAGTCAGCGAGACACTGCCAGTGGGTCATACGCTGTGCAGGTGTATGTGTGCTCCCTGCCTGCACCAGCATGTCACGGCCATGTTCAGGGCCAGTGCTATCACTAGGCAAGGTTAGGCGCTTGCCTATATGTTGGAAATGTTAGAGCTGCAAAATGCTTTTTTTAACACCCCCACACTACTGCCTTGCCTGGTGATAGCACCGGTCCTGTTGTTAGTTACTGTCTGCAGTAAGGCTGGCTGCAGCAGCAGACCAGGTGGCGCAGTGAAGGTTGGAACCTGGAGCCAGGTCAGGGTCACGATGGGTGAATGGGCATGGTGGCAGCGCTGGCACCTGTGCAATATGCATTAGCACGCCACCAAGCACCACAAGGCCCCCTTGACCGATCCAATCATCAACTCAATGGTATGAATGCTGCAGTGCAGTGCGACGACCATGACTCCGGAGTCAGGTCAGGTGAGGAGGACCCCTGGACCGAGGTGTCGTGCCGACTACACAGCCAACCAAGTAAGTAGAGGTACCAGTGCGCAAACCCACGTTAAACATGCTTACTTACTTGCAGAACACACATGCTGAAAAACTGCATTGAAGGGCTATGTGGCGGCTCAAGAATGGGTTCCACATCAAGCCCCAAGCAGACTATTCAAATCAACAAAGCCATGGTCAGTGCCTGTGAGATATCTCAGCAAGATTGGGGGTGGGGGACTGGGGTGTGGTTGCTGAAGATGGCAGTGTGTCGGTGACGAGCAGCGCCGCTGCCAGCGAGACAAGGCCCAGTGCCAGGCTCAGCGCCGTCACCCGTCCCCGGGGCTCCATGACTGGGGGCGCAGGGCATCAGGGGCTGAGAGCGGAACTACTGTGGGGGGCAGTGGCCAGCATGGAGCCTACGCCCCCCCTGCATACTGCAGTCCTCACTCAGTGTGGGTGGCTCTACCGCTTGCTTCCCAGGAGCGAGCGTTGCAGGTCCGCCTAAACCACAGTACTTCCATATGTGGCTCAAAGGCTCTGTCAACCTGTGGTAACATAATATTGCCTGAGCTTTACAAAATGTCATGTCATGTCATGAGGGTCCATCGGAAGTCTCCCAAAAAGTGCAACTCTTGGTACGACTCTGATCTGGCAGCCCTAAAACACAAGTGTAGGGCAGCTGAGCGGAAATGGAATTTGTCGGGTGAACCCTCTGACAAACTGGCCTGCCGCCTCCTTCAAAGGTGATATCGACTCTGCATTCGCACCAAGAAAAGAGCCTTTATTCAAGCCTGCATCTCGTGGTATCAAGCAACACCGCCAACCTTTTCAGTCTGTAAGGAACTAACCAATTCTGAAGCAGCCTCTTCTTCTGTTACACCCACCCAGGACCTTTGCACGGCCCTGGCTGCACACTTCATCACAAACACTGAAGACATCCTTTCCTCCCTCCCTTCCACACCACAACATACAACTACACTGGAGCCTCTTTTGCCCTCCCTCCCACACTTCCCCTCTCTTCCCTCTCACCCATCTCACCCGCTGAGGTCACCAGACAAGTCCGGTCCATGAAGGCCTCATCCAAACAGGTCGCCCCTACCCCTCCAAAACCATTAAGGACGACATTGACTCCCTCGCCCGAGCCTTGGCTGATCTCTGCAATCTCTTCTTTTCCACTGGAGTTTTCCCAACGGCTCTTAAGCACTCCCTTCTGCCCCCTCTGCTCAAGAAACCCTCTGTCGACCTCTCCATTCTGGCAAACTACCGCCCGATCTCGATCACTCCATTTCCTGGGCAAACTCCTGGAGAAGTTGGCTATCTCTCAGCTGACCCTCCACACTGAATCATGTGGGCGCTTCCACGACCATCAGTCTGTTTTAGAGTATCCAGAGGCACGGAAACTGCTCTTCTGAACACATGTGAAGAACTGCTCTCAAACTTGACACTAACACTCCTTCTGTCCTCATTTTCCTTGACCCCTCCTCTGCCTTTGACACAGTTAACCACAACATCCCGATTGCACGACTCTGTGACACCCAGGAATCACAGTTCAGGCTCTGGTGTGGTTAACCTCCTTTCTCTCTGATGCCCATCCCAGGTGGAACTCGGAGCCTTTCTCTCAACTATCGCTCTCTCAACCTGTGGCATACCCCAGGGATCCAAATTATCCCCCTGGTTCTTCAACGTCGATATGGCTGCCTTGGCACGTGTGATTGCCACTTTCACCTCTAACTTCCAGTTCTACGGGTGTGACACAAAACTATCTTTCAGGCTACCCTCAGTCGCCTCCTCCTGCTCGCTCATATCCGACTGTCTGTCCGCTACTCAGTCACCCCTGCTCTCGCCTTCCTACTTTCATTCTGGCCGGCCTCCCTTGGCCCTGTGCCTGCACCCACCTGCAAGGCTAAAAACCTTGGAGTGATCTTCAACTCCACTCTGTCCATCTCCTCTCAGATTTATGACGTTGCAAAAAAGTCTAACTATCAGCTAGACCTCCTCAGAGGTACTCTACATTTTTTCACTTTCCCCCAGTGGCTCTCTGTCTTCAGAGCCCTGGTTCTCTCTAGGTTGGACTACTGCAACAGCCTCTTCCTCAACCTCCCTGCTTCTGCCCTGCGCCCTCTGCAACTCATCCAGAACAGAAGCGCAAGACTTATTCTTGGCCTCAAGGCCAGCGACTGCATCTCTCTGGCACCGAAATCCCTTCACTGGCTCCCTGTGGCTGCAAGGATCAAGTTGAAGACCCTCTGCATTGTCCACAAGGCTTTCTGGAGCCTTGAACCTACCTATCTGCAATGTTGCCTACCTAAATACTGTCCCTCCCGAGTCCTCCACTCATCTACCTCCAACCTTCTGCGAATGAGCCGGTTCTCCAAGCAGAGATTTGGATGGAGATACTTATCCTCAGCAGGGGCCAACCTCTGGAATAGCCCCCCTGCCACCCTCTGTCTTGAGCCTGATCTCCTTAAGTTCCGGAAACTCCTTAAGACCTTCCTTTTCTCCTCTTCCTTCTCTCCCCCCTCTCCCTCCTTTTCTCTACAGCTTGCTGACTGGCCGCCTGGTGTACCTCAAAGTCTCACAGGTCCCTGGCACCCCACCAATCCTCTCATGCACTTGCCTCAGCGCCCTGCACTCACCCCACCCTCAATGCACTTGAGAAAGGACCCAAGAGAGTGGCTCTCTCTGCACTTACCCTAGTATCCACCGACTGGGTGCACTTGGACCCCCCCCGGAACTGTCTGTGCACTTCCATGATCCGAATGCACCGTGTTTGAAAATTGTCTGTATGTTCTCCCCTGTCTACAGTCCTTAATTACACTTGCTAAAACTGCAGAATCGTCGGCAGGCCTATTTGCTGTGTCTCAACTGTTAATTGTGTTATTTGCACTTACTCTGCCTGTGAAGACTATTATCGTCTCAGAATTTCAAGGTCTCTGAATGACTGTTGTTTTGTCCCCATGTTCCCACCCTCCTTCAGCGCTTTGCCTTGTGTATAGGCGCTTTATAAATAAACATTACCATACCACACCATGACTTTGAGCGCGCTTTAGTCAAGCCTTACCATACAACTTTGTACTTGTAGTGGCTGCAAATGTTTTTTCAAAGCAGTCTTCTGAGAGTTATTCACTTAATTTGAGCTGTACGTGCTACTGATATAATAAGAATGTCTTACCAGACCTGCCCACAGCCACTCAATTTATAAGCACTATGGTGTCCTTCACTGAAGTCCTGTTAAAACAAGCCTTGGCAAAGCCAACAGTTTTGACTTGTATATAGGTACTAGGCATTTGCCAGGCACTGCAGTTATATGCCCAGGTAACCGCACCATTTGCACCTGCTACCATCAATGGCCAGTTTATACCACTACAGCAGTGCCTGGCAAATGCCTTTACAATGTCTACAAAAAGGCCCAAACCATTGGCATTGCCAATGCTTGTTTCTTTTGTTTTCGTGGTATGGTGCCAAATTTGTCAGGGCACCTGGAGCTGCTGTTTTGAGCTGCCCCACATTTGTTTGTTGATTTCTTTTTATGCATGCTGGCCTGGGAGTCACCCCCTCCTGCAGGGCAATACACATTTCGTGAACACAAGGCTGTGGGGGGGGGCGGGGGTTGGTGGGAGGCCGATTGATTGAGAACGGTTAGAATCTGGAGTGGGGGCGGCAATCTGACAGTTTGCCTAGGGTGGCAAAATTCCTTGCACCAGCCCTGGCCATGTTCCAACATGTAGTCCACAAGCATCTCCAGTTCCTCATCACAGAAACTCCTCTTTCTCGACGTGAGGTGGTGCAGACCCTGAGTGGCGTGTACCGCTCTGGTCAGTAGGAGCTGGAGTACAGGTGGACTGGCCTATGAAATCAGCCACCAATGTAACTACAGAAGGTCAGCTTGCAGGTATCAGTAGCTGGGTGCTGTTGCCAGGACTCTGCGCCACACATGTCTTGGCCTTAGTGACAAGGGACTTGGCCCCTGAGTCACAGTAGGTCGGGACCAATCCATTCCTGGCTGGGTGACCCTGAGACAGGGTGCCGGTTGCTACAGCTGCCCCTGCAGCTTCCTGACCCTGGCCGGTGTGAACAGCAGATGACACTGCTGCTCCAGATCCCCGGGTGCCGGTGCCTGGAACTTGCAACGCACGTGTCTTGGCCTTCAGGACATGGAAATCGGCCATTGTGTCACCCTGTCCCTGTGCCGGGACCACTATAGTCTGGGCTGGCTAACCCTGAGCCTGGGTAGTGGTAGCCGCAGCTGCCCCTGCAGCTTCCACACTCTGGCTGCTCTGGACAGCAGATGGCACTGCTTGTCCGGGACCACGGGTGCTGGGTATGTCAGCAGCTACTGCACCTCCCTGGCCCGGTTGGGTGTGGGGCATAGTTCTCCCTGCATGGTCCTGGACACCTTGCCCACGTGGAAGACCTTGGCCACCTTGGCCACCCTGGCCATGTCGCCCACCTTTTCCTCCCTTCCCACTTGTTGCACTCCCAGTCATGGCACTGATGGACTAGTGCAATCGGAGGCGCAGCCAACAATTGTCCTGGGCAATTGGAGTGAGGGGCAAGGTTACGTGATGGAAAACGTACCACTGAGCTCCAGAAAGGCTCTATGTGACCCCTGGTGAAAAAATAACAGGTCGCGCAATGCTCAGGGACCCGAAAAACAAAAATCAACGTGTACGTGACCCCTCGGAAGCCCACGTTGAGTAGAAAACATCCTGCAGTACACTGTGTCACCCAGCAACACAAAAAATGTGTACGCGAGGAACACATAGGCTACTATGACCTCGAAAATTGGGTACACGTCACACAGGGGCAACCACAGTGGGAAAAATGTGTGCAAAACTCACCGTCTGTCTCGTAGAATGAAAAAAAATCACACGTGTGTGTGCGTGTAGGCAACTCCTGCGCCAAAACAAGAAGTACGCACTGCCACAGTGGTGAACTATTTGCGTGTGAACCCACAAAAATATGAAGTTCACGCATCCGTCCCCACGAAAAGCATGTACAGTGCACTGTTGTCCTACGCAGACCTTTAACCCGATACTGAATGACAACGCTCAACGTCCAGCGCATGTCACGTAACGTACGTGTATATGGAAATATGGAAAACCCACACTCCTGCCTACAAGGCCATTTACCTGCCTCCAACTGCCCAAGCTGCCTCCTACGAGCCATCTGCTGATGCCAGCCCACTCTGTGTGCCTGGTGCCCATATGCCCTGCATTTTGGTGCCTGCTCATCAGCCATTGCCAGTGATCCTGTCATTGTGACCACCTCTGCTGATCCTGAATACTCTTGACTGTCATACCACCGCTTCACAGCCCAGTGCCAGGACCACCTTGCCCACCCACACCTGCCTTAGGGGTTGCCATGTCTGACACCACACCATCTGAGGCGACTGGCAACCCCCCGGCAGAGGGGCAGAGGGCTGTCAGCTTCACACCCAGGGAAGTTGGCATCCTGGTAGAGCAAGTCCTGGGGCATCATGATGCCCTCTTCCACGGCCCATCGCAAGTTGGCAATGAAGGACGGAAGAAGATCTAGGGGGACATCGTGGGTGCCATCAATGCAGAGGGGCTGGCACCCCGCGACTACCATCATGTCCACAAGTGCTGGGAAGACTTCAAGTCCAGGACCCACAACAAGGCCCTGTGCCTCATTAATGCTGGTGATGATCGAGTGAGGTGCCGGGGCCGGTTGACCACCGACGAGATGAGGGTCCTGGAGCCTACCCAGTGCTGTACCCCCAGTTCTTGGAGTTGGTGCTCCATCTGGAGTCGAATGGTTCATGTGTTCTTGCCCACCATTGAGCGTGTGCATGTTGACATGTGGCTGGAGTGTGCACCTTGGCCTTATGTCTGGCATGCCTCCTGTACAGATGTCTGTGTGCATGTCCCTGACAGTGCTGCATGAGAGTCCATTCAAGCGTGTCCCACATCAATGGTGTCTGTGTTGCGCACCGGCATGTAACGATGCGCACATGTTTGCATACCTGTGTCTGGTCTGGGGCATGTGAGAGGTGTGACACATGGGTGCTTATGTCATCATCATGGACATGCATGGTGTACATGTGCATGTGTCTGAGTAGTGAGTGTGTAACTGCCCAACACTCCGCACGTATGTTACTTGTGTTCTTGATTTGTGATTGCCTCACGCTGCCAATTTGCCCTTGAGTGCACTGTGACGTGATAGCTCCATGACCTGCCTCATGACTGTCAGGTGATGTATGTGAATGAGATGTGTATGTCCCATGATGTGTGTGAGCTGAATACAGAATTATGATCTTGTGTCAGTGCCTTGTCCATGGATGTGAATGTCTGTTGTGAATGATAGACATGTTTGTGAATGTGTGTGAATGGCACTTCCCTGTGTATAGTGGAGGGTGATGATGGTTGTGACCTTTGGCAGTGCCACTGATGTACATTTGCATTGTGACAAACACACATACACATATGTTCAGTAGCCTGATGTTTGTGTTCTATGTTTCCCTGTCCACAGTGACGATGGAAGAAGTGGGTGGAGAAGGCGCTGTGGAGCACCGCAGCAGGGATGCCTCCACCAGGCACAGACGCAGGGCCCAGTCCTCCCCCAGGTACCGTCATCTTCTGGGAGCGAGGAGACTGGTGCCGCGTCCATGACAATGGCCTCAGCTGCTGAGGGGAGGCCCAAGAGGGTGAAGCTGGTTGTGGGCACCTCGGCAGTGGGAGGGACAGGTGGGCCCACACAGGGGCAATCCGATGCAGAAGACAGTGGGGAGTCATCCAGGTTGGTGGTGGTGGAGGAGGAGGAGGAGGCCATATCAGCCCAGCACATGGGGCCCGGCAGGGGTGATGAGGTAGGTGTGAGTGGTGCAGTCCAGGATCAGGGGCCGGAGGCAGTGCAGGTCACCGTGGAGGGGCCTGTGAATGATCTTGTCCCTGGAACTGAGACTGCACCAGTATGCACCTGCGGGCATGCCTCAGGCCGGACCCCTCCACAGGTGGCAGATGTATCCACACAAACAGATCCTACACTACCTGCGGATGAAGCAATTTGTCACAGGGTGGAACCGTTGCTAGCCGTTGCTAGCCAGTATTGTGAGGCGTACAGCCACCATTCGTGATGATGTTCAGGCTTCCAATCGGGGGCTTGCACATCATCACAATGAGGTCTATCACCTCATTAACTGGTTAGCTCAGTTCCTGGTCACAAATCTGGTACATGTGCTGGCCACTGCTGCAACTCCCTCTTCCTTTTAATCCTCTGTGCGCCAGTCCTCCTCCATGCCGTCTTCCGGCCCAGATACCAGCAGGGCCCCCTGTGTACCTGTCCCAACCCCGGCGGCCAGTCTGATGGAGATCACATCCCTGCCACAGTCTGGAGTCGAAGGAGGATCAGCAGAGGTTGTCACTGCAGCGACAGGAGCTATGGAAAGGGAGGAAGTGCAGGCACGAAGAAGGAGGGCACGTGCATGACAGCCCCGGGTTGTGTCATCATCCCGGAGGCTGTCCTTGTGGTGCAGGCACCGGGCATTTTGGCAGCAGCAGGCTCGGGAAAGGAGGCAACAGGACTCGGGGCGTTCATCATCAGAGGGGCAGGTATCGGCCATTGGGCAGGAGACAAATGTGGACTTTACGACAAGGATGTCTTCCGTGTTGGAGCGTTTGGACGCCAAAACGGGGAAGAGCGGCAGCGGGCACAGGAGGCGCAACTCACCATGGCCAGGGCGGAGAATTCACTGCATCGGGCAGAGAGGCTGGCGGAGGTCCTCGAGGAGACTCGCAGGGAGTTCGAGAGGAGCATGAAGGAGTCCCTGCAATCCCTCGAGGGGGAAGCCGAGGCCCGCCTACTGAAAGTGGACGCAGTGTTCGATGACGCCCTGGCAGAGACTATGAGAGAGCATGGTGAGGAGATGGACCTGCCTGCTGCCTTTGTATATAGTTCTTTAGGAGTAGGTTTTATTTGTTTTTTTCTTTTTTTTGGAGTTCCTGGACTTTGCTCCGCATCTTGTATATAGTTATTTTTGTATTGTATTTTTAGGATTTTTCTACATGTTTTGGGACCATGGACCCTGGATCTTTGTAAATATTTGGATTTTAATTTGGAATGGTTTTCACATGATATGTGATTTCATTTGCACATACAATAATGGACAAGGACCACATTTTTGACTCTTTCATTTTTTACATCACATTGATTTTGGTTTTCAATTTATTTTGATTTTTCATTTGGTTCATGCATGTTTAATTTGTTGTTTTTACTGTGTGTGACTTAGATACATGTTTTTTAATATAATTTTCTGACATTGAAATCGAAGTGGTATCTGGTCTCAACGGTTTAGTGCATGTTTCACTCCTTGACGCATTTGCGTGTCCCTGCTGTTCACCAATGTTGTTCATGTGTGTGCACATGCATGCATTTGTGATGTTAGGATTCACATGACATAGGGAGCATGACTAATGGATGGGTGTTGAGGTGCACCAGGGAGATGCAGCGTGTGGTGGCATTTTAGTTGGCATGTGCTGCGTGATTGTATGTTGGTCCAATGTGTTTTGGGTGGGGGCGGGGACATGTGGCAGGGCCTGCCTGCAGGTTGCCGTCACTAGTGGGGGTTGGGGACATGAAGCGGGGCCTGCCTGCAGGTTGCCGTCACCGGTGGGGGATGGGGGGTGGGGACATGAGGCGGGACCTGCCTGCAGGTTGCTGTCACTGGTGGGGACATGTGGCAGGGCCTGCCTGATGGTTCCCGTCTCTGTTGGGAGGTTGGAACATGAGGTGGGGCCTGCCTGCAGGTTGCCGTCACTGGTGGGGGGTGGGGACATGAGGCGGGGCCTGCCTGCAGGTTGCCGTCACTGGTGGGGGGTGGGGACATGAGGCGGGGCCTGCCTGCAGGGTATGGTCACGGGTGATGGGGTGCCCATGTGGTGTGGGCTGCCTGTGGGGTATGTTCATGGGTGATGGTGGTGTCCCATGTGGTTTGGGCTGCCTGCGGGGTATGTTCACTGGTGCTGGTGTGGGTCCCATGCAGTGTGGTCTGCCTGCGGGGTATAGTCACGGGTGATGGTGGGGGTCCCATGTGCTGTGGGCTGCCTGCAGGGTGTGGTCACGGGTGATGGGGGAGCCATGTGGTGTGGGCTGCCTGCGGGGTATGTTCACCGGTGATGGTGGGGGTTCCATGTGGTGTGGGCTGCCTGCGGGGTATGTTCACAGGTGATGGTGGGGGTCCCATGTGGTGTGGGCTGCCTGCGGGGTATGGTCACGGGTGATGGTGGAGATCCCATTTGGTGTAGGCTGCCTGCAGGGTGTGGTCACAGGTGATGGGGTGGCCATGTGGTGTGGGCTGCCTGCAGGGTATGGTCCACTGCTGGGGTCTGGCTGTCCTGTGAGGAGGCGTCTGCTTCCAGGGGAGTTTTGCATGTATCACAGGGTACACGCGGGCCTTCCCACGTGATTTGGCTGGTGCGAGCGGGGTACGTGATTTCGCTGGGGCGCGGACGGTGTACACGCGGGCCTTCCCACGCGATTTCACGAGTGGGGTACATGATTTTGCTGGGGTGTGGATGGGGAACGCGCGGGCCTTCCCACACGATTTGGCTGGTGCGAGCGGGGTACGCAATTTTGCTGGGGTGCGGACAGGGTACGCATGGGCCTTTTCACATGATTTGGCTGGTGCGAGCGGGTTACGCTCTGATTTTTCACGCAATTACAATGGGGGGGATGTGTGCTGGGTCACGGATGGTGCGTGGCATTGCGCTGTATTGGGCATTTCACTGGCTTTTGCCTGCGCATGGGGGTGTGTTGGGGCGTTGCTGGCGGTACTTGATTTTCTCTGCGCCACGGTTACTGATGCCTCAGAAAATCCATGAATATGCGTGCCACAGCTGGTGCACGCATGGCACATGCTCTTTCTCGGCGTGCAGCACTTGTGCTGCTTCTGTGCTGGATTCTATGAATTGGGCCCTAAATCTGAAGGGAACCAGGTGAGCGTAACAGAACGCGAAGCCTACCCACAAATACCCACCTGGGCGTCATGGAGACCTCGGAAACTGATCAGTTGGCCCAATTATTATGGGAATTAAGGGCCGAAGTGCATTCCGCCCGCTAAGAAACCAATGCCCTCAGGAGGGAACTGATAGTGTCAAAAGAACGAACTGATGAGTTGGCCAGACAACTATTACAGAGCCAGGCTGGACAAACACCTCTACCAGGACTTGGGGCAAGTCCAGCTCCTGTACCATCGAGTAACCCGGTGCAGATAAATTTACCTGGAGACGTTCCTTTGGCTTTGCCAGAGACCCAAAAGGGTTTGCAATATTCATGAATCAATGCCGCTTGCACTTTTTATGTAGACCTGGAGCTTTCCGAAACGATTAGGCCAAGGTAGCCTTTGTACTGTCATATCTCAGCGGCAGTGCGGCGTATTGGTCCATTCCACTAGTTAACCAGGATGACCCGATTCTTCGAGATTTCCAGGGTTTTCGAACAAGCATGGAAAGACTATTCGCCCGACACTCCCGAGGACAGGCTTTGGACAACGAACTTTTTTCCCTACGTCAAGGTAACCAGGATCTTTTATCTTACATTGCAACTTTCAATAGATTAGTAGTGGAAACCGAATGGCCTGAAGCCAAGCGGATCACATTATTCCATCAAGGACTTCGAGGAGAACTCAAAGATGTTTTGGCCCAAATCGTGAACCCGCCTCTAGACTGTGCTGAATATATAGATCTAGTGGTCCAGCTCGATCACAGACTTCAAACCAGGAAGGCTGGCCGAACCAAGTTTGAGAACAGGGTGTTGGTTAAAACCCACATAAGCTCCAAGGGAGTAGATGTCTCAGAACCAATGCAAATCGGGGGGTTAAAGGACCCCTAACCCAAAAGGAGAGAGATAGAAGTCGGCAACTGCAATTATGTTTATAGTGCGGAACTGCTGGTCATTTTCTTCGGAACTGCGCTGTAAAACCACCCAAGAAAGTTATAGGAGCAGCAGACGAAAACCATGTGAAATCTGACTCAGGAAACGACTACGCCCGGCAAGCGTAGAGGTACGCTTGCCGAGCTTAAAGAAGGACACTTTGACCTCGCATTTCACCATACCCATGGTCCTTGTAGATCCAGAGCAGCCATCACGCATGCACGCGGTAAAGGCGTACGTAGACAGTGGAGCCATAGGAAATTACTTGGACTGGGAATTGGCTACCAGGATCAATCTATCTCTCACCCGCAAGACCACGGCCGATGTTGTCACCACTGTAGATGGAACGGAAATCGCCTCTGGACCCGTAACTCATTCCACTGCAGAAATGACATTGCTGAGTCAAGATGGGCATCGAGAGGCTATGATGTTTGACTTAATCAAGGCCCCACAGTTTCAGCTGATACTGGGGATACCTTGGTTGGAAAAACATAATCCCTGTATTGATTGGCGAGAGAAGAGACTAACCTTTCCAGAATGTGCTCACACCTGCTACCCAAGGAAAACTCAAAACCCAGTCCTGGCCCCAGTAATTCCAGTAGCCATGCAATTACCTGTTGAATACCAAGACTTTCAGGATGTCTTCCAAAAGGAACAAGCAAACACCTTACCACCTCACAGATCGTATGATTGTCAAATAGATCTTGTATCTGGAGCACAACCACCTTGCAGCAGAATCTATGCCCTTACGGAACCCGAAAATCTTCATTTGCGCCAGTACCTAGACCAGCACCTTGCTAATGGCTTCATTCGCCCGTCCAAATCCCCTGCATCTTCAGCTTTGTTCTTCGTACCGAAAAAGGAAGGCGACCTTAGAACATGTATAGACTACCGCGCACTGAATCAGATAACCATCAAGAATCGATACCCACTGCCTTTGATCCCAGAACTACTAGACCAGGTGAAGGACGCTTGTATATACACGAAACTAGACCTTCGGGGGGCATATCATCTGGTACGTGTCAAAGAGGGTGACGAATGGAAGACTGCTTTTTGCACCAAGTACGGACTATTTGAGTACCAGGTGATGCCCTTCGGACTATGCAATGCACCAGCAGCCTTCCAGTTCTTCATGAACGATGTCCTCCAAGAGCTTATCGACGTTTGTGTGGTCATTTACATCGATGACATCTTAGTATACCCTTTATCAGAATCTGAGCATGTAAAACACGTCCGGGCAGTCCTAGAGAAGTTACGCCAGCATAAATTATATGCCAAACTGGAAAAATGCATCTTCCACACTACGGAAGTGGAATTCCTTGGATTTATTCTGACCCCGAGAGGAATCAGGATGGATACACGAAAAGTGGATGCCATTCTTAATTGGCATTCGCCAAGTTCAATCAAAGGAGTTAAAAGCATGCTTGGCTTTGCCAATTTCTACCGCAGGTTTATCCCGGACTTCTCGCACATTGTACATCCCATTACAACACTATTGCGAAAAAACAAACGCTTTGTGTGGACAGAGGAAGCCGAGAATGCCTTCCAAGTGTTAAAAGCTAAATTCACATCTGCTCCCATATTAAGACACCCACGCCCGAGCTTCCCTACATAGTGGAAACAGATGCATCCAGTTCAGCCATGGGAGCAGTCCTTTCCCAAAAGGATCCCGAAACTAACCAGCTTCACCCAGTGGCGTTTTGGTCAAGAAAATGTTTAGCCCCCGAATTAAACTATGCCATAACCGACAAGGAGCTGCTGGCCATCAAGTCCGCCTTCAAGGCTTGGCGGCACTATCTACTGGGTGCCAGACATACCATCACGGTCATCACCGATCACCGCAACTTACAATACCTAAAGACAGCCAAAGCCCAATCTTCGCGCCAACTCCGTTGGGCATTGTTCTTCGCCGAGTTTGATTTTGTAATAACCTATCGACCAGGGTGTAAGAATGGTAAAGCAGATGCCTTGTCCCGGATTGGAATGGGAGAAGCAGAAATAACTTTAGAACCCGTACCCATAATTCAGGAAGAGAGAATCCTTGGCCTGACTTCCATACAGACACTGGAGAACATTCAAAACAAGATCCACCAACTCTTTGATTCCGTTGCCCTACAGGACTGGGCAAAGAAACGTCCAGAGTACTCTGTCATCGATGATTTACCTTATTACCAAGGCCGGCTATTTTTACCGCAAAAGGAACTACAGGAACTTGTCATTTCCCATTACCATGACACCTTAATAGAAGGGCATCCAGGTATTGCAAAAACCGAAGCTAAAATTAGGAAGCAATTTTGGTGGCCTACCTGGCGAAAGGATCTCAAGTCATTTGTCATGTCTTGTGGCATTTGCGCACAAAATAAAGGGCAAAAGAAAAAACCTGCTGGATTATTGCAACCATTAGACATACCACCTACCCCTTGGCATACCTTGTCATTAGACTTCATCACGGATTTACCCCCGTACCAAGGTTACAATACCATTCTAGTTATTGTAGATCTTTTTTCTAAAAGGGATACCTTCATCTTCAATCCTGGCCAAGGAATTCCTTGAAAATGTTGTCCGCCTGCATGGCTTTCCTTCGGTGTTAATTTCAGATCGGGGCAGTCAATTCATTTCACATTTGTGGAGGAAATGCTGCCAACTGGCACAAATTGATGTTAGGCTTTCGACCAGTCACCACCCTCAGACCGACGGTCAAACGGAGAGGACCAACCAGACTCTTGAACAGTACCTCCGTTGTATGCTACATCAGTCTGAGGGGAATTGGAAAGACATTCTGTGGATCGCAGAGTATGCGTACAATAATTCCGTACACTCAGGAACTGGACAAAGTCCTTTTTTCACCAATTATGGGCACCATCCTCGACCCTCGGATTTGGACTCACCTCAGCATTTAGAGATGCCCGCAGTGGACCATCTCCACGCTGTTATTACACAAGCCTTTAAAGAAGCAACCATCCATTTGCAAAAGGCTAAGGAAAAATACAAAAAGGATGCGGATCAGCACAGAAGTGAAGCTCCTCAATACCAAATAGGGGACCAAGTATGGTTAGCCACTAAGCACTTACCACTCAAGGGGACTCGGTCCTTTAACCCCAGGTATTTGGGACCTTTTTCTGTTAAGGCAATTATTAACCCAGTGGCCGTCAAGTTGGACCGTCCTGCTCATATGCGAATCCATCCCGTTTTCTACGTGTCTCTTTTGAAGCCAGTGCAACCAGGAACAAGGCTAACCAATCCACCTGAACCTATCCTCATAGATGGGGAGCCCGAGTTCAAAGTCAAGAATATTTTGGACTCAAAAAGAGTGAGATCAAAACTCTTTTACCTAATTGACTGGAAAGGTTATGGTCCACAGGAAAGGTCTTGGGAACCTAGTGACCACGTGCATGCACCTCGTTTAGTGAAGAGGTTCCATTGGGAATTTCCAGACAAACCACGGCCAAGGGGGAGAACGACTTTAGGAGGGGCCTTGAGGGGGAGTGCTGGCATGATGCCTGCCCCCGGAAGACCAGACCAGGCCCAGCAGCCCCGGAAGCAGGCATCATGCCACTTGGAGCATGCCCAAAAGCCCCAGTTAGGGGCTGTTTGGGTACAGTCCTGGCGCCTATGGCGCCAGGCTCATAAAGATAAAGTCAGTCCTGGCGCCATGGGCGCCAGGCTCATTATTGATAACTTACCTGAAGCAGACCATGCTGCATACTCACCTGAGGCAGACCATGCTGCTTGAAGACTCAAGCCAAATGAGGCTTAGGAGGGACTATTTTACTGAAGGGACTATTTTGTTACTTGGGTGGAGCTGTGGAAGAATACTTACCTGGATGTTCTTCCAAGGCTATTTAAACCACGCCCGGACAGCCACACATGCTTCGCGTTATTCTGCTTGCTGCAGCGTAACGCTCACTGTGTTTTCAGCAGCTCCAGTCTTCAGCCACGCCCGCTTCAGTCCTGGGACTCCTGAAACAAGAAGACAAAAAGGATAAAGGTTAGAACAGGAGTTTTAACTTTAATCCTTACCTGGATCCTGATCCATTTCGCCACGGAACTGAAAGACAGAAGTCTTTGAAGCATCGCTTCGCATTCCTACGGCGCCGCGCTGAACTCACCTGCTTGGCGGTACTTCAGCATTCCATCACACTCTCTCCATCTCGCGGCCACCCTGCGACACCTAAGGAGACAAAGACAGCAAGGTGAGCAAGGGGACTCTCTAAGGCCATACAAGCTACCCCCAAGGACTTACCTGATTTACCACGGAAGGTACTCACCTCATTTCGGGTCGGCACAGTCAACTCTGCTTCATCGCCGTACCCCGGCCCCTAAGGGGAAAAACATAATAGACTTACCTGAATCTTACCGAGTGCCATTTGGAAATCTTCGAGTGGATTAATCGGCAACTTGCAAGGAATCGGACAGAGTGAAGAGCAGACATTTGAACTCTTATGAACAATTGGACTTTAGAGTCAATACTGGAACTCACCAATTCCTCTACGCCAGTGAAGTAACTGGTCATCAACGCGCCCCTGCGGTCGACGCAGGATGGAGAGCTCATCCTTCCAAACCATCAGGTGAGACTAAGGAGGGGACATCAAGAGTGATCAGTGGGAAGACAACGGGAGTGGGGAATGTGGGTTGACACTCAATTCCACGAGTGGTTAATTCCTCTTCTCCTTTGCAGAAGAATATTCTTGCGAGCCAGACAAACTAGGCTGAGCGGGCCAGTCCAGTCAGTCATCTCGGCGCTACATGTCACGCTGGTGGAAGTAACAACGGCCCAGTTCCGGTCGACGCCCCCGTGGGAACCAGGTGAGCGTAACAATGTTGAATTCTCATTTTCGCCGGGAAAATTAAAGCATAAGGACACTACGGAGCCGTAGTTGTTTTTTAACCATTTCATAGGACCTGCGCTGCGCTTGTATGGTCGCGGAGAAGTCAGGATATATATGGATTCTGTTCTCCTCAAAATGTATTGTTCCTTTTTCTCTGGATAGACGGAGTATTGTGTCCCTATCCCTGTAGTTTAGAAGGCGCGCAATGATAGTGCGGGGTGGAGCTCCTGATTTCGGAGGGGGTGCAAGCGCGCGGTGAGCCCTCTCGATGAGAAAGTGGTTCGAGAGTGATTCCGCTCCGAGCACCGATTTCAGTAGTTCTTTCACCTGCCTTTCCATAGAGCCCTTGCCAAACGATTCTGAGACACCAACAATACGAATGTTGTTTCTGCGGGGTCTGGATTTGAGATCCTCACACTTGCTTTGGGTTTTGCGTAGTTCGGTCTGGAGCAGGGCTATATCTCGGCCATGTTGAGAAATCACATCTTCATTTGAGCTTATTCTATTCTCCGCCTCCGAAATGCGTGCGCTTTCCTTTTCCACCCGGGCCTTCAGGGACCCGATCGTCACCACTATATCGTCCAATTTGACGTTAACAGCCAGGAACCCATTTTGCACAATTGTTGCCAAGCGGTCCAACGGGTCTGCGTCTCGATTTCCGGATGTTTGTGTCGCCCCTCCAGATGCCTCCTGCGGTTGGGAGCTGGTAAAGGAATCCATTGGGCCGGTCTTTCTTCCCCCTGCAGCTTTTTTCCCAGGGCAGCCCATTAGGCGACGTCACTTTTGGGGTGGTCTGTGTTCCCCCACTTATGTGTACTGCTGGCAACCAGTATCGGGTTATGTTGTATGGTGGCAGCAAAGCTCGGGCGAACCGCAGTACAGGTGTGGGGATAGGTTCAGTCTCACCCCCGATGTACACTCTCACCCCCAGGGTTGTATTTGTGAGACTTCCGCAGTATTCGTCTACCGGGGGCAGGGTGCGCTCCTTCCTGCAGCGCCTCCCTCACCTTCAACGGTGCTGTGGCGGCAAGCTTCTTCTGTAACAATATTGTAACGTTCTCCCCCACCTTCATTGGGACCCAGATATATCGTGCACCGAGGCACTGGTCCCTGGTGTCCCCTCTCCCCAGCGACCCACTTACTTCACCAGCAACGTCCTAGCTGGACTTAGTCGTGGGGGGGATACGGATCACTTGGCAGGATTTTTTTGCCCGGAGTTTGGCAAAGTCCGAGTACTCATCTTCGTACAGGCAGGAAGAGAGAGCAAAGCATCGCCACCCTCCGGTAGCGCTTGTGTATTGGCGGGCTGCCCCTCCCCCACCTGGCAGACCCGCCGTTGCGAGTCCTGGGCTCAAGTGGAAGCCGCCTGGAACCCACAGGCGGTCACCCCGCGCACTACGGCTGCTGCAGCTGCACCTGCGATTATCTCCGTCGGCCCAGGGGCCACACGTTCCGTTTTCACAGGGTGTCTTCTACGAACCTTCCCCTGTGGTATTCTGCAAACGTACGTCTGCCAGTTCCGAACTGGAAGGATTTATAGATGAAAGTATTCCGGTCGAGCTGGAGCTCTCCACCTAGTCGGCCATCTTAGATGTGCGCAACAGCGCCCCCGCGCTTCTCTTGTTTTGACTGAGAGCACCTGATCATCGGTGCTGGGATCCAGCCTAATGTTCTGTTTGTGTTGGTCCACCCACCCTAGGACCGCTGGACCTTCTTCGGAAAAGTACACGTGGGTGGTCGTCTGTCGTCCTTTGAACTCAACGTCAGCCCAGCAGCCTCACTGAAGCGCCCCCAAACACTGTGGGATGGTGTTTGGTCTTCTTCACCTCCACCTCACTTCGTCCCACCATGTATTTGCAGGTTTGGATGGGTAGTATGGTTAAATCAGAGCCCAAGTCGGCCATTATTCGAGTCTTGTGTGTTTGTTTGTTTATTTAATAATGCACACCAAACCCTTAGGTAGCTGGGCGCAACAGGACAAGATAACGTAAAGCTTAGTTACAGAGAATGTCAGATATAAACACATACATACATGAAATATATGGATACTGGCACCTCTGGTTACAGTAAAGAGGTGGAGGCACAGGCTCACATTATATTTAATACATATTGCACGTAGTAGGTACTGTCAGTGGCAGATACAATCAGCTTGGTAGAGCTTGGAACAGGCTGAACATGAGGTTAAGAGTCATTTGATCGTAGCCATTTGAGTGCATTACGTCTGAATTTAGGGTAGGGTTGTACCATTCTGAGATCTGATGGGAGCGCGTTCCAGGATCGTGCTGCTTTGACCGGGAAACTAGTTCCGCCACCTGTGGTTCGTTAAATCTCAGATTCTCTAATGTGTAGGTATTGGCAGATCTCATAGGGCGGGTAACGGTTCTCCTATTTATCCTTTCAACAAGGTAAGTTGTTCAGACATTTGGATGTGAGTGAGACTGTTTTAAGGAGGTTGCTGTTGTTAATTTTTAGCGAGTGGGCCTCTTTTCTAAACTTAGAAATGTGCTCTCTATTGGGTATATTCAAGGCTGCTTTTAAGGCATTGTTTTTCAGTCTTTTAATTTTATCTGTGGCATATTTGTTGGCATCTGAATACAGGGCATTACAATAATCTAGTCTGGACATTATGAGAGCATTAACCAGTCTAATGCAACTAGGGGCAGAGAGGAATGGTCTGCAGGCCGGATGAGCTTACAAGTGTAAGCTGTTGTAGATACGAGAGAGTTAACTTGTTTCTTAAAGGTAAGTGTGGAGTCAAGGTAGAATCCTAAGGTTTTCACGGCAGGCATTACCTTGATGAGATTGTTGTCAATATTGAAGGAGTCATAGCTAGGACTACGTTTTTTAATGTTGGTTTCAGAGCCTAGGATCAGTATTTCAGTTTTATCGTCATTCAGGCAGAGGCCGTGGGATGACATCCATGCCTGAATGAGGAGGTATATCTTATTTACTAAGGCCGTGTCCTCAAGAAAGTTGCTCGAAAGGGGGATGAGGATCTGCGTGTCATCTGCATAATTTGTGTAGGTGACACCCAGTCTGTCCAACTTATCAAACAAATGCTTAGTAGAAATGTTATACATAGTAGGTGAGAAACATGATCCCTGTGGTAGTCCGCAGGATATTTGAATTGGGTCAGAGGAATCTGAAGGGGAGAAGACTCTTATTGTGTGGTTGGCTAGAAAGGATTGGACCCAGGCTATGGCCTCCCCTGAAAAATGGGCTGCCGACCTAAGATGGTTGCATAGGACTGCATGATCCACCAGGTCGAAGGCTGCCGATAGGTACAGGAGAAGTAGCATAGCGTTTTCCCATTGTCCTTCAACTCGTCAATTTGGGTCTTAAGATCTAGCAAGGCTGTTTCCGTGCAATGAATAGGGCGGAAGCCAGATTGCCGCGTTCCTAGTAAGTGATTAGCTTCCAAGTGTTCCTGAATTTGAAGGTAAGCTACTCTATCAATGATTCAATGATTTTAAGTAGAAAAGGGACAGTAGTAATAGGTCTATAATTGGTCGGGATAGTGGGTCTAAGGTTTTTTCTTTTTTAAGCAGGGGGAGTACCCAAGATTATTTAAGATTGTTGGGCACTGAGTTGGTTTTGAAGGAGGCATTGATAAGCTTAGAGATGAATGGGGCCAAGTCTCTAGCTGCATCCTTTATGATTTGGGCTGGGCAGCTGTCATCCTTGCAATTTGAAGGTTTTAAGGAGAGTATGATCTTCTCCGTCTCTGGGATAGAAATCTTTTTGAAACAATGATGTGGCCGTTCTGTTGCCAGTGTGTTGGGGGGGGTTGCTGCTCCGATGGGAGCAGTGAGGCCTTCTTATTAGCTATTTTAAGTTGGAGAGATGCAATTTTATTCGACAGAGCATTTTGTATGGCAGTGCACCATAGCTTGTCCTTTGGGACATTGTCTACCAGGGGGATTGGGGATTCCATTTCACAAAGGATGTTGAAAAGTTCCTTAGCGTTGGACTTAGCCTTAGAAATTCTCTCGTTAAATATGTTCTTTTTAGTATTAATTATTTCTTTTCTGTAGAATTTGGAGTAGTCAGTTAACTTAACTTTGTTATCGTCGGTAGGGGAGTGACGCCAGATGGATTGGAGGTTTCTTTTTTGTAATCTTAGTTCTTTAGGTTTAGGGCGTGAACCAGGCATTAAGATGAGATTTATGACTGCCTTTGGGCAATTTGACAGGAGCAATAATGCCCAAGGCCTTGGTCATGGCGTTATTGAAGACCTCCACTAGTGTATTAGGGTATGAGTTATTATCTAGGTTGTTGATGGATGGGAGGAGGTAGGGGAGGAGCTTAATATCCTTTGTACTTCTATTAGGGAGTGGGGGTGCCATATCAATAGTTTTGGGGCTAAGGAGATCTAATGTGGCAGAGAAGGTGATCAGAGGGTGGTCAGTCCAATATTGTGGGGCAACATCAGTAATGGCAATATTACAATTCAGGTCGGCCACCCAGTCAAGGGTCCTTCCTTTGATATGAGTGTGGGAGAGGACCTTTTGGGTAAGTCCATGATCTTTTAGTAAAGCTGCTACAGATTGGGCATGTTTATTGTCAATGTCATTGAAGCCAAGGTTAAAGTCCCCCAGCAGCAGGGTTTGTGAGTAGTATTTTGTATTATTGGCTATGAGGTTAGTTCAGTCCTCCTCGAAGGTTCCTAGTGAACCCGGGGGTCTGTAAACCAAAAAGATAGTTAACGTACGGTTATTGGATAGAGGAAGCTTAGCTGCGAGTATCTCACATGTTGAGCAAGAGGGTGGGGAGGCAAGTCTGATAGGTAAGTTATTTTTTAGATATGATAGCTAGGCCACCGCCTCTGGCATTGGGCCTGTCTGCTCTGAGTATATGGTAGCTATCGGATACCGCCACCATAAGGGATGGTCCTGCTGCCTCATGAAGCCATGTCTCGGTTATGGCGAGTAAGTCCAGATTCTCATTGTTTAGAGTGTCAGCAATTTGAGCAGCACGGGCCACCACTGATCTGGCATTAATAAGCGATCCGGAGAGCATTAATATGCTATTAGTTTTAGTAGTGGAGGGAAGTTTAGTTACTGGTGTATTAAGGCTCGCATGATTTTTGGGGATGGTAGCAGGATGAGCTGAGTTCTGGTTGTTAGGTCTGGTCACCTGTGCTCGCCTAGTTGGGAATTCATTAGTTTGGGTGGCATTCCGTAAGGGGCGGCTATTTTTATTGATTTTTCTTGGTTCATAGAGGCGGGTCAGTCTTGACCTAAGTCTCATGTTTCTATCCTTAGGTGGGCATGTTGAAATAGTGGCAAGGGCCATTATTGCAAGGAGACAGGGTATCAGTAAGATAGACTGGGTCCTCTGGTTTTCATTCATATTCAGGGACTTAACTGGGTTGGGGTAGCGCAAGGTGGGCTACTCAACTATCACAGAATGGGCTACAGCTGGTTATCACCAAGTAGGCTAGAATCGCTTTCCCAGGGTAGCCTAGAAGCACTTTCACAGGGTAGGCTAAAATCGCTTTTCACGGGGTAGGCTAAAATTGCTTTTCACAGGGTAGGCTAAAATCATTTCACAGGGTAGGCTAGAGGCACTTTCACAGAGTAGGCTAGAAGCACTTTCACAGGGTAGGCTAAAATCACTTTTCACAGGGTAGGCTAAAATCACTTTTCACAGGGTAGTCTAGAGGCACTTTCACAGAATAGGCTAGAAGCACTTTCACATGGTAGGCTAGAGGCACTTTCACAGAGTAGGCTAAAATCACTTTTCACAGGGTAGGCTAAAATCACTTTTCACAGGGTAGGCTAAAATCACTTTTCACAGGGTAGTCTAGAGGCACTTTCACAGAATAGGCTAGAAGCACTTTCACAGGGTAGGCTAGAGGCACTTTCACAGAGTAGGCTAAAATCACTTTTCACAGGGTAGGCTAAAATCACTTTTCACGGGGTAGGCTAAAATTGTTTTTCACGGGGAAGGCTAAAATCACTTTTCACAGAGTAGGCTAGAAGCACTTTCAAAGGGTAGGTGTCATGCACTCCACTCACTCTCCCTCCAGTTCTTCTAGGGCTCCCATTTCCCGCCCCTGTACCTCCAGTTCCCCCCGTCCTCTGGCCCGGTTCCGGGACTCACATGTGCTTTCCACGAATCCTCAGGTGCCACGGCGCCAAGTGCCACAGCGCAAAGTTCGGCATGCTGCTTGCTCACGGGGACGCCCGCTCCATTGGCGTCTTCCCTGGCGCTTGCGAGACCGGCTTCTTCCGCGTCACATGACCACCGCCTCCCGCTCGCATGTTTCTAACCTACGCTCACGTGATGCGGTCAAGGCTCATGTGACCGGGAGGAAATAGCAGTGCTAGTATTTAAACGGCTGCATCGTAGGGCATCGGTGCTTCACAGCTGTTCTCTTGGACTTCTGTACGGCGCTATTCTTGTCTTTTGTCACTTCTGGATTTTGGACTCGGATTTCACTATGGACTGCTATCGGATTACCCCTGGCTCTGGTTTCTACTTCTTGGATTCATTGCTACGACCACAGACTGCCTCTCGGATTCCTATCCACTACGTTCTGCCTTCATTTTGTGGATTCTGGTACCCAGTGGGCCCGGCTCTTGCAACACTGCTGGGATCATTACAGTGCTAAAGGAACAGCCTTGTTGGGTCTCGGAACCTCCCCTATAGGTACAACTGATTCTCCACAGACACCTCCTGGTAAGACCGTTCCACTTATTTGTTGATTGGTTGTTGATGCTGTTTTGGCTTAATACTTAACCGGTGTTTCCCTTACAATGGTTCGGGGTTCCACGAGTTCCGCAGTTCCGGAAGAACATCTCCCACCTGTGGCCTCAAAGGTTGTACAGAGAGTGGCTTAGATTCTCTCTGTGCGGCACTTGTGGACAGAGGACTCTTCGACTACACGACAGTCAAGATAGAACAGACTGTGAAGCCATCCTGTCGTGTAGCCTATGGAGGGAGCTGCGGATGACCCCTTGACCACTATGGTTCAGGCCATAACCGTGTTACGTGCAGACATGGCCGCAGTAAATACTGCCATTCACCAACGTTTAGATAACATTCAGAGTTCTAGACACCCCTTACCCCTGGAAGCTGAATTTGGGGATTTCCCACCAACCCCTCCGCCTGTCCAGCCTCCTGTTCCACCCACTCCTAACCCCATCCCTGTGGTACTCCCCTCTCCTTTTCCCTTGGCCGCCCCCGAGAGATATCATGGGGATCCCAGCAAGTTTAGAACTTTCCTGAACCAATGCAAGTTGCATTTTGTGTGCAGGCCCCTGGCCTTTCCGGACTCCACCACCAAGGCAGCCTTTACTCTCTCGCATCTAGCAGGTACGGCCGCTGCCTGGGTTAACCCACTCCTAGAAAACAACAATCCAGCCCTTTACGATTTTGATTTACTGGTTACGGAAATGTCCCGAGTGTTCGACACCCGTCATAAAGTTCAGTCCCGAGACCTGGAACTCCTGGATCTGGGGCAGGGTAGGGGGTCCCTAATCGAATACATCACTAAGTTCAATCAGCTTGCTGCCAAAACATCCTGGCCCGAAGCCAAACAGGCTGTTGTATATTATCGAGGCCTAAACAACGCTATGAAGGACGCCCTTGCGCTTGTTCCCTCCTTACCGACCTCTTACCAAAATCTAGTAGACCTAACCCTGCAACTGGACGCCAGACGTTCTGAACGCAGGGCTGAGGATGGTTTTGTGCACACAAATGCCTCATCTCCTTCCACCTCTGTCCCCTCTGGCACCAGTCCCAAACCCATGCAGATTGGGGGCATCAGGAGTCTGATCACACCTATAGAAAGGGAAAGTAGGAGGGTGGACAACGCGTGTTATTATTGCGGCCTAACTGGCCATTATGTGAAGGAGTGTCCCTGTCGCCCAAAGCTTAAACCTTCGGGTTTTCGGAGTGCTCGACCCTAGACTCGGGGACTGGATCGAGCGCTCCTTGTCATACCCCGAACCCTGTGTTTGCCTTTGGTCGCATCAGGCCTGTTTATGTACAGGCCGTTCTGCAACCCACGCCTGATGTCTCTCACCCACTCACTATTATCATAGATTCCGGGGCCACAGGCAACTACATGGATATCACGCTTGCTCAAACCCTAAACCTACCTCTTCTAGCCAAAACCAGGCCGGAACCAGTGCAGGCAGTCGATGGTACGTCTCTAGTATCTCAGCCCATCAAACAACAGACCGCCCCAATGCTCCTGACCATACAAGCCATACATAAGGAAACCTTAAGTTTCGATCTCATCTCGATGCCCCAGTTCGGTGTAATATTGGGGATACCCTGGCTACGCGAGCACAATCCCTTCATTAATTGGAAAGTGGATTTGGTGCATTTTGAATCCGATCTCTGTCAACACTATTGTCTAGCAGCAACCACTAGCATCGATACACCCGCTCAAGCGTTGGGAGTCATAGCTCAGTTAACCCTAGAAGAGGCCACTATTCCCTCTACAGAACACCACACAGTTGGATTGGTCTCCACACTCATCCCAGCTCAATACCAAGATTTCATGGGAGTGTTTGACCATGGTTCATCGGAAGTCCTACCGCCGCATCGTCCGTACGACTGCCCGATAGATCTGGTTCCGGACAGTGCGATTCCCACAGGCCGTATCTATTCCCTTTCCCCTACTGAAGACCTGGCCCTCAAAGGTTAGATTCAGAAGTCCCTCCGTTTGGGCCAGATACGTCCTTCCACTTCCCCGGCGGCTAGCCCCATTTTATTTGTCCCCAAGAAGGAAGGTGACTTATGGCCTTGTGTGGACTATCGTCGGCTCAATGCCATCACGAAGAAAGACTGCTACCCCATCCCACTAATCACGCCCCTGTTGGACCGCCTCACACACGCCACTGTTTTCACTAAATTGGACCTCCGCGGTGCCTACAATCTAGTCCGTGTGCGTCCCGGAGATGAATGGAAGACCGCTTTTTGTACTCGCTATGGCTTGTACGAATATACGGTCGTGCCGTTCGGTTTGTGCAATGCTCCGGCCACGTTCCAGAGGTTCATGAATGACATCTTCTCTGATATCCTGGACGTGTTCGTTGTGGTCTATTTAGATGACATCTTGATATTCTCCCAGACCATGAAGGAGCACGTACAACACGTTAAGGAAATGCTTTCCCGCCTACGAAGCCACTCCTTGTTTGCCAAACCCGAGAAGTGTCAGTTCCATGCCGACTCCGTAGAGTTCCTTGGTTTTCACATCTCGTCTGGAGGGTTGGCCATGAATACCTCCAAAGTTCGAGCGGTGTTGGACTGGCCGGTCCCCGATTCCCTGAAGGCTCTCCAGTCTTTCCTTGGTTTTGGTAACTTTTACAGGCGGTTTATCTCTGGATTCTCATCTCTGGTGGCTCCTCTTACCTCTCTAACTAGCCCTCGCTATCCCTTCTTGTGGACGGAGACACATCAACGAGCATTTGAGGCCTTAAAGACGGCGTTCACTACCGCCCCTATTCTACAGCACCCAGACCACGAACTGCCGTTCATAGTGGAGGCTGTTGCCTCATCCTTTGCCCTAGGTGCTGTATTATCACAGACTTGCCCTACCTCTGGTCGTCTTCACCCCGTGGCCTTCCATTCTCGTAAGTTCACAGACGCTGAGTCCCACTATACCGTGACCGAAAAACTACTGGCGGTCATGGACGCATACCGCACTTGGCGACACCATCTCTTGGGCGCTAAGCACCGTATCACGGTTTATTCCGATCACCAGAATCTACAAGACCTAGCATCCCTGAAATGTATCAACAGCAGACAGGTCAGGTGGCATCTCTTCTTTGCGGCCTTTGATTTTGTTATCAAACATCGCCCAGGTCCTAACCATGGCAAAGCTGATGCCTTGTCGCGTTCCCCTGGGGGGGTGGCCTTGTCGACGTTTTCAGATACTCTTCTAGATGTCGGTAAGGTGGTTTGTTTGTGTACTCCGACTTTGCCCTTGCTTGACACAATACGGAACTGGGTTACCTTACACCCAGATCAGTAGTCCGATTGGGATTTAGTGGTTCACGACGGTCTTCCCTTTGTTTCTGATCGACTATTCCTGCCCACGGTAGACACCCGCAACCTGGCCTTGGAGTGGTCCCACGACGCTCCGGTTCATGGACATCCCGGTCAGAAACGCACTTTGGAGTTGTTGAGAAGGTGGTGCTGGTGGCAGTTCATGAAGAGAGATGTTGAGTCATACGTCAACGCATGTGCTGTTTGCGCACAGAGTAAGCATCGTAGGGGTCGCCCTGTGGGTCTTCTGCTTCCTTTACCTGTCCCTCCCAAACCATGGCACACTTTGACCATGGACTTCGTTACTGACTTACCCCGGATCCGGGGCTTTGATACCTTGTGGGTAGTCATCGACTCTTTTTCTAAGATGGCTCGCTTTATCCCTTGTAAGGGCATCCCCTCTGCACCTACACTGGCCCGACTGTTCTTCGAGAATGTCTTCTGTCTATTTGGGCTTCCTTGGGTTCTCATCTCGGATAGAGGTTCCCAGTTTACGTCACGCTTTTGGCGGGCCCTGACCAAGCTACTCGGTATGGACGTCCGCTTCTCCTCCGCATACCATCCTGAGACGGACGGCCAGACCGAAAGGCTTAACCAGACGCTGGAGCAGTACCTGCGTTGTCTGACCTTACAGATGCAGTGTTCTTGGTTAAACGTGTTGCATCTCGCGGAATTTGCGTACAACAACGCTGTGCATTTCTCCACTGGTTTCTCCCCGTTCTATGTGCTCTATGGTCAGCATCCTCATGTTTTACCTTTCACGGATCTGCCTCCCTCAGTCAATCCGGCTGCCCTTGCGTGTGTTAGGGACCTGACCTCCATCCACGCCCAGGTGTCGACTCATCTTGTCGAGGCTCAGGCGTCCATGAAGGCGCAGGCGGATAAGAAATGGGTGATGGCCCTGTTGTATTCTGTGGGGTCCCGTGTTTGGTTGTCCACCCGTTACCTGCGGTTGGTGGGTTGCCGCAAGCTACTGCCTCATTTTGTGGGTCCCTATGTTGTCACCCGTGTTATCAACCCTGTGTCCTATCGTCTTGCACTTCCAGGGTCCTGGCGGCTTCACCCCGTCTTCCATGTTTCACTGCTCAAGCCCTGTCATGCTCCCACACGGCTTCGCTTCCCTGTGGCTCCGGTGTCCCTGTCCTCCCTGGATGTGTTTGAGGTCTCTGCCATTCTGGGTTCCCGTGTATCTAGGGGTTGCCTCTAGTACCTCGTGGATTTGTCGGGCTATGGCCCAGAGGAGAGGTCCTGGGTCCCTGCTGCTGATGTCCAGGCTCCCCGTCTGGTGGCGCACTTCCATAGGGACAATCCTTCGTGCCCACGGGGTCGTGGGCCTTTGGGGGGGCTCTGTCATGCACTCCACTCACTCTCCCTCCAGTTCTTCTAGGGCTCCCATTTCCCACCCCTGTACCTCCAGTTCCCCCCGTCCTCTGGCCCGGTTCTAGGACTCACATGTGCTTTCCTCGAATCCTCAGGTGCCACGGCGCCAAGTGCCACAGCGCAAAGTTCGGCATGCTGCTTGCTCACGGAGACGCCCGCTCCATTGGCGTCTTCCCTGGCGCTTGCGAGACCGGCTTCTTCCGCGTCACATGACCACCACCTCCCGCTCGCGTGTTTCTAACCTACGCTCACGTGATGCGGTCAAGGCTCATGTGACCGGTAGGAAATAGCAGCGCTAGTATTTAAACGGCTGCATCGTAGAGCTTCGGTGCTTCACAGCTGTTCTCTTGGACTTCTGTACGGCGCTATTCTTGTCTTTTGTCACTTCTGGATTTTGGACTCTGATTTCACTACGGACTGCTATCGGATTACCCCTGGCTCTGGTTTCTACTTCTTGGATTCATTGCTGCGACCACGGACTGCCTCTCGGATTCCTATCCACTACGTTCTGCCTTCATTGTGCGGATTCTGGTACCCGGTGGGCCCGGCTCTTGCAACACTGCTGCGATCGCTGCACTGCTAAAGGAACAGCCTTGTTCGGTCTCGGAACTTCCCCTATAGGTACAACTGATTCTCCACAGACACCTCCTGGTAAGACCGTTCCACTTATTTGTTGATTGGTTGTTGATGCTGTTTTGGCTTGATACTTAACCGGTGTTTCCCTTACAGTGGTTCGGGGTTCCACGAGTTCCGCAGTTCCGGAAGAACATCTCCCACCAGTGGCCTCAAAGGTTGTACAGAGAGTGGCTTAGATTCTCTCTGTGCGGCACTTGTGGACAGAGGACTCTTCGACTACACGACAGTCAAGATACAATAGAAGGCTGAAATCACTTTTCACGGGGTAGGCTAAAATTGCTTTTCACAGGGTAGGCTAGAAGCACTTTCACAGGGAAGGCTAAAATCACTTTTCACAGGATAGGCTAAAATCAACATTAGCATACAGTGGGCCTGTCAACAATTCACAGGGTGGGCTGCCTCAGAGCAGATATTATATCATGGTATCAGTTAATCATTGTCTTGTCTGTTTGAGGTATGCAGACTAGGTAGGCTGAGAATTAGAAACACCAGATAGTAATACAAACAGAGGGGTATAGCACATCTACTGACATATAGGTACTGTACTATTACATAACGGTAAGGGACCAGCATATATGAATAAATTCTGTTAGCAGTGTCATGGGTGAGTATGGCTGGGTGCAGAACAGTGTCGCAAGTGCAACAGTGGCTTCAGGTATACCAGGCTAACTCGCGTGGGAATATGCGCAGGTTAGTTCTATAATGCCATCACATGTGGCATGCTGATATAGTGGCATAAGCGAGGATAAGTTCAGTGTAGCGTACTCTGGTGAGTCATCAGCAAAGGCAATTGTAAGTTTGGATAGGTTTTAAGTTAGTCTTACCATTGTAAGCATTGAAGACATTTCCATAGCGCAACCAGTGCGCGAACAGGCGCAGAACAGGGCCTTTTTGTTTGGGCCTTCTTGTGGAAGGGCTGGCTTCCGCCTGCCGGCGGGGAGTGGTGGGTAAAAGGAACAACGTTGCCTAGCAACGTATACACGGCCTCATTTTCGTGCCGGAGGGGACGGTGGCCATCTTTGAGGCAGGCAAGGTGTGGACAAAGGCCTCAAACTGAGTGTAATATCCCATGTAATTGAGGAATATTAAACAGAATGATGATTGCTCACCTCTTTAGATCTAACATGAGGTAGATGCATCGGATGGGCAAGTCGTGGCAGCAATTTGTGTAGCACGGGAGGTGCGGCAATCGAGTGATGCTGCCTAGGCTCCTGCCTGATGCAGATTCCACGAATCAGCTGTGATCAGCTGTGCAGGCTTCTTCGTCCACGATGAACGCCTCCAAGTTGCAGTGTGTGGGGCTGTTTTAGCTGATGGAGGAGCTATGGCTGGGAGGGGCTCCTGCCCACATCAAGGGTCCGGTGGAGAGTAACGATGATGGGCGCAGAACAGGGCCTTTTCGTTCGGGCCTTCTTGTGGAAGGGCCGGCGGCGAGTTGTGGGTAAAAGGAACAACGTTGCCTAGCAACGTATACACAGCCTCATTTTCGTGCTGGAGGGGACGGTGGCCATCTTTAAGGCAGGCAAGGTGTGGACAAAGGCCTCAAACTGAGTGTAATATCCCATGTAATTGAGGAATATTAAACAGAATGATGATTTCTCACCTCTTTAGATTTAACATGAGGTAGATGCATCGGATGGGCAAGTCGTAGCTGCAACTTCTGTAGCACGTGATGTGCGGCGATCGAGTGATGCTGCCCAGGCTCCAGCCTGATGCAGATTCCATGGATCAGCTGTGATCAGCTTTATTGGATGTTGCCATCCACTTTGATTAAGCAATGCGGCTTCTCGCTTTTCACCCTCAAACTGTTGACCATGATGACTGGGGGCCTAGTATCTGTTAAGTTCCGCCCTGCGTCCCGCTACGCGGTGACGCAGGGCGTCCTAAATAAAAGCCCCGCCCCCGCGTTCGGGAGGCAGTTCCGGGGCCGACCAGCAACGTGTGTGGGTGTACGATCATTCGGCTCCCGCTGGAGCTGCGCAACAGGCCACGCGGCCTACCAGCATTCTGCCAGCCCCCTCTTCCTTCTCTCTGCCACTCCGTTTTTCGCCCCATCCACCATGACCAAAGCTCTTCCTCTGGGCACTGGAGAACCTGGTGGCATCTGGCATCCAACACCAGAGGGCAGCAACACAGAGTGACGGGAGCGCCAGGCCCTGAACTGTCCCACACAGCGCCTGGGAACAGCAGCACCTCCAAGGTAGGCCCGACGTCGCGGCGCTGGTGGTCGTCGAAAGAACTCACGACAACACCGATCAGGTCCACGGCAACATGGCGGCCGGCATGTCCACGCCTGGGCCCACCACGCCGTCCAGAATTGCGGCGAACCGGTCCATGAAGTCACCTCCACCTCGCACACACGGGAGTTCGTCAACACTGGTCCAGCCGTTTGACCCATTCACGGATCCATCATCGAGCGGACCCAGATTGCAGCTGTGGATTCAGAAATTTGAGATGGCGATGGAGTGCAAAGAGATTACGGCGCCCAGGAAAATGAAGGCACACCTACTACTCAGCGTGGGTGACGAGGTACTGCGCATTTTCAACTCCCTGAACGTTGATGATGGCCAGGATGCATACCAAAGCGCGAAAGATGCCCTCACGGCTCATTTTCTCCCTCAACTAAATCCAGACTATGAGACGTTTCTCTTCTGCACCACCTTACAGGCAGCGGAGGAAACCCTTGATGCATATCACACCCGTCTGAGAAAGCTAGCCATGTCCTGCGAGTTCACGAACGTGGAGAGGGAGATCAGGAGGCAAATCATCAACGGGATACACTCGGAAAAGCTAAGGCGCCTGATACTTAGCGAAAAGGGTATTCCCCTACAGCGGATCCTTGAACTAGGACGTCAAAGGGAACTGGCCCACACCAGAGCGGCCAACATGGAGGCCACGCTACACAGGCTGCAACCTGCTCTCAACACAGCTATGGTGGCCCGGATCACCAACAGACAATCCTCGAGGGACGACAACAGTGGAGGTTACGGCCAAAACAGGTGGCAACCGCGCATTCCGGGGCCCACAGAGTGCGGCTGGTGCGTTGGCCCACGACATGGCCGTCGTAACTGTCCTGCTCAAGGCACTACATGTGGAGCAGGCGGCCGGAAGGATCATTACGCAAAGGTATGCCGATCAGCGGACACCCCCATACAGCCCCCACAAAACCCGCCGGAGAAGAACGCGACCAAGAAAAAGAAGCAAGCCAGCGCCAGAAGGGTCGCAGTGGCCAACTCTTCCACGGAGGATGAAGGGGATGATGTCTCGGCAATGCAGCAGGACCCCACCAAGGACATCGAGAGAAAAGGGAGGAAGGTATACTTGGTGTCTGCACTGTGCCAAGGTCGGGGACCACGAAGAAAAGCCGTCCGAAGGCAAGTGCATGGTCACCATCCAAAACCAGTGCATTCTCATGACCATCGACACAGGCGCCTCGGTGAACGTCATGCCCGAAAGCATTTTCCAGACTCTAAACCCTACACCAGAGCTGAAAAGCACAGACACTCTGTTGTATGCATACGGCAGTCGAAAGCCCCTGCCGGTGATTGGCAGGTTCCGCACTACGCTGGAACACGGAAAAAACAGACTATGGTCCAAGGTCTATGTCGTGAAGGCAGCAATTGAGAGCCTCCTGAGTGGGGACGCAGCGGAGGACCTGGGAGTGGTCCAATTCATCTGCCATGTCAACGAAGACAAGGAGGTGGAGCAGATGCTGAACCAATACCCTGACTTGCAAGAGGGAATAGGCTGTTTAAAAGGGAAAACCATCAAACTTCATATTGATGAAACAGTGCAGCCGAAAGCCGTTAGGCACCGGAGAACGCCATTCCACATGAGAGAACAAGTGGAGCAGGAACTCAAGGCGTTGGAAGAAGCGGGCATCATTGAGGAGGTCACAGGGCCCACACCGTGGGTCTCTCCAAAGGTGGTGACACGGAAGCCTAAGCAGCCTGGAAAGGTGCGGATCTGCATAGACATGCGTCTCCCCAACACTGCCATTAAAAGAGAACGCCACATCACCCCAACGATCGACAAAATCGTGGCTGACTTCACAGGGTCGTGTGTATTCTCAAAGATTGATCTCAAGGCGGGATATCATCAACTCAAACTCCACAGAGACTCTCGCTACATTACAACGTTCTCGACGCATTTGGGGCTGCGGAGATACAAACGCCTAAGTTTCGGAATATCGTCTGCTGCTGAGGTATTCCAGCAAACCATCCAGGAGGTCATCAGAGGCATCCCTGGTGTCCTCAACGTGAGCGATGATATTTTGATTCACGCCCCCGACAAAGAAATACATATCAAGAGGCTTCACGTTTTACTGGGCAGACTACAAGATGCTGGGCTCACAATACACCGGGAGAAGTGTGAGTTCCTCAAATCGGAGATCACTTTTTTCGGGTACAAGTTTGGCAGCACAGGCATCTCCCCTGACCCGCAGAAGGTCGCAGACATTCAGGCTGCAAGCCCACCGATGACCCCCACAGAAGTGCGCAGCTTCCTAGGCATGGCCACCTACTGCGGGAGTTTCATCCGAAACCTGGCCACACTATCTGAGCCGTTGCGGGAACTCACCAAGGCCAACGTCAAGTGGGATTGGGGGCAGACATGCCAGGACGCGTTCGAGAGCATCAAGGACTCCCTGTCCGCCGACACCAAGATGGCCTACTATAGCACTGAGCTGCCCACAGAACTGTTCGTGGATGCAAGCCCCGTGGGGCTCGGAGCCATCCTAATGCAAGTCACGAAGGAAGGGGAGAAGAGACCGATAGCATATGCATCGAGAACCCTCACAGAGACCGAACAAAGGTACTCACACATCGAAAAGGAGGCCATCGCTGTGCTGTGGGGGTGCTGGCATTTTCACCTCTACTTATATGGGCGTCGGTTCACGACGATCACGGACCACAAGCCCCTACTACCCATTTTCATGGGGACGTCAGCACACCCTCCAGCACGTATCACCAAGTGGTTACTACACCTCCAGCAATATGACTTTGATCTCATCTACCAACCGGGCAGCGGAAACCCGGCGGATTTTCTCTCCAGGCATCCGCGAGAGGCCACCCAACAAGAGATCCAAGTAGCTGCAGAGACGGAGGAACACATATGTCAAGTGGTGCACGCGATGAGACCCAAGGCGGTGAGCATCGAGGAAATCGAGGCGGAAACGCTCAAGGACCCGTGTTGTGACTTAGTGAAGGATGCCATCCTCTCAGGTGACTGGGAGACCTTCATGAGACACACGCACAACAGAACAGCGGAAGCAAAAGGGTTTTTGTCCGGCATATTCACAGTCCGGCAAGACTTGTCAATCACAGAAGGTGGACTGATACTAAGAGGAAACCGCATCGTAATCCCTCTCAAAATACAAGACAGGATAGTGGCCCTAGCGCATGAAGGACACCAAGGACTGGTAAGGACAAAAGCCCGTATTCGGCACCGAGTATGGTTTCCCCAGTTCGAGGAGCGGGTCGAGACACTCGTTAGCACGTGCCTATCCTGTCAGATAACGGAGGCCCCGCCAGAACCGGAACCAATCATATCAGCAGAACATGGCCGCTCTCGCTGGGAGGCCATCAGCATTGACTTTTGCAAGCTACGAGAGGGCCTCCACCTGTTGGTGGCCGTGGATGATCACTCCCGATAACCGGAAGTTGAGATAGTTGAATCCACAGCAGCTGAAGTGGTCATTCCGGCCCTAGAGAAAATGTTCGCAACTCACGGGCTACCGACCTCAATCAAAAGCGACAACGGGCCACCGTTTATGGGAGAGGACTTCAAAAATGATCTACAGGACCTCAATGTAAAATATCATCATATCACACCAAGACACCCCCAGGCAAATGGGGACGTAGAAAGGTTTATGAGAACCATCAACAAGGTGCTCAGGGTGTCCAAGGCGAACGCCAGCCCCTGGAAGGTTGACCTCTTCCGATTCCTCCGGAACTACCGGGTCACGCCCCATAGCACAACCGGCATACCACCAGCGGACCTCATGTTTGGCACTGTCATTAGATCGTCGATCCCGCATCACCCAAGCAGGACCCCGGACGCGGTCAACGAGGAACGCACAGAAACAAGGAGAAGGGATGCTAACGCACACATGAGTGGCAAGCGGAGAGCGAGGCCGTCCCATCATCAAGTGGGTGACCAAGTCATCATGATACGAAACCCCTCCAAGTCAAAACTTGATACCAGGTACGAGGAACTTCCATGGACCGTCAGTGACCGGCATGGAACCATGGTGACTGTGACACGAGGACGCCGTCAAGTGACGAGGAATTCGTCATGGTTCAAGGCTGTACCCCGTACCCTGTGGACCGATAAGGAGGGCCATCGGGAAGGCGAGGGTACTCAGCCCAGCGAAGAAGAGCCGGAGGCCATCCCTGAGGAGACAGGAGCGGGGGATGGAACCTGGGAGCCGTTGGATGCACCCGGCCTCGAGGGCCCGAACAGCGAAGGTGAACCAGAGCATGAAGCAAGGGGGAGTGCTCCCCGAGAAGGGCGATACCGGCTGAGAACAACGACGAGACCGCCAGCCAAGCTAAGTGACTATGTGTGGTAATTAGTGCCCCGGTGCCATGAACCCCAATGGCAGGGTAGCTGGGTGTGGAAGACTGTAAGTCATGTTGGACTTCGCCGTTGTTGGTAGTTAGCGTTATGTTTGTTTGTTTTATAATAAAGGAGGAATGTTAAGTTCCGCCCTGCGTCCCGCTACGCGGTGACGCAGGGCGTCCTAAATAAAAGCCCCGCCCCCGCGTTCGGGAGGCAGTTCCGGGGCTGACCAGCAACCTGTGTGGGTGTACGATCATTCGGCTCCCGCTGGAGCTGCACAACAGGCCACGCGGCCCACCAGCATTCTGCCAGCCCCCGCGCGCGCAGGCTGGGGGCTGACAACATAACAGTATCATTGCCCTCATCAATACAGCTTGCATCCTCCTCACCGTCTATGTAGGACACCTTCTTTCCCTTCCTTTTGCAGGCTATCGCGATGTGGCCATACCTTCTGCAATTTGGGCATTCTTTACTCCTGGCTGGACAGTCCTTGTCTTTCACCAGGTGCCTCATGCTGGCACATCTGTGGCACTTCGGATGTTCCCTCTTATCTCCCTTGTCATCATGGAACTCCTTTCTGGGCTTGCCATGCTGTCCCTTCCACAGCACAGCTTGCATATCAGCGGCCAGCGCCGTTCCCGCTATTTCATTGCGCCTGCACAATGTCTCTCCTCTGCCCTGGCAATCTGGATGGCATTGTCCAAGTTCAACTCCTTCTCGAAAATGAATTTATCCTGCACTTTTCTGCGATTTGTGTGCACAATCAACTTGTCGCAGATCAAGTTTTCTGAATTGTCGCCAAGCCCGCACAGCACTGCCAGCTCCCTCGTTCTGTTGACTTAATCATCGACAGGTTCTGCGCTCTCCTGTTTCTTTGTGTAGATCTTCAATCAGTGCAGGACAGTTTTTGTCCTCATTAGAGAATCGTTGAACACTCCTCCGCACAGCCTCTTTCAACCCATCGTCATCATCACCTGCCACCGGCTTAGGGTTTAAGCCAGCAAATATTCTCTGACCATCAATTCCCATGGCTTTATGTAACATGGCTTTCTTCCTTCTAGCCGCATAATCCATTCGCCCAACGGCCTCCAGATATGTGTCAAATAGCGGTTCCCATTGTGGCCATGGAATTGCAGGCCTACCTGGGGATTGGAAGAAGGCTGGAGGAGGCATCGTGCCCTGCATATCGGCACTGGTAGGTCTCTTTCTCGGTCCTCGTCACCAATTATGTAGTGGCTTAGGTAATACTCAACATTGTGAATTTGGTAAGAAGCTTTACTGACTCCTTTCAGTTACAGCATGCACTGGCAATCTTAGCATCTTGTAATAAGCCTCTAAGCTATTTGGGAACAGCAGTTACTTCACTGCTTCATTAGTCCATCACTGATTGTCACTTTAGCTATTTATGCCAGCTGTGCAAGATTGTATGCTGATTGTATGCTTCCATTAAGGAGGAGTGCCATGGAGCCTCTGCCTCTCCACTCCATTCTTCTCCCCGCTCTAACGCCAACCACGCGTGCATGCGCATTGCTGTCTTGAGAGGTAATGGTGGCTGCCGTGATCTTGCAGTGCCGCTCTCCACATATCTGTTATGGTAATATTTAATGTATTTAAATAGCAAATGCATAGTTCTGTCCTCTCTCCATAAAAGAACCTGAAAGATTGGGCTCAAATGCAAGAAAATGACCTCTCCAGTGAGAAGGAACAATGGATACGGAAGGATTGTCAATTACAAGATGGTTCCCTGTGGCAAATTTACCATGATTAGTGGCACCACAGATATTACGGTCACACCTTGTCAGGATGTACGACAACCACACTCATATAGGAAGAGAAGGGATGGTATGTCACTAAATGCCTCCTGGTACACCCACAAATTCACTAAAACAGCCCACGAGTATTGCATACATGGCAATGTTCTGAAGCACCTGGGAGGGAGATTTTGTCAGAGAAATCAGGAGAAATTAATTTCCCCATTGGGGTTAAAAATATTTTAGGTGGGAGAAAGTGAAAAATAGCAATATTTTTAATGGAAAAATAGTGAGTCTCCCTCCAAATATGGGAGGGTTGGTATGTATGATATTGTAGGCGTTGCACCACCTGCCTCCAGAATACCATGGGAAAAAGTGTACCTGCCACCCAGGCTTCACACCCTACTGCTTATGGCCCTTTTGTAGACTTTGAGTATGACTTTCCCCAGCTTCGTCGCTGTAATAACTGGCAATTCCTCGTTGGCTCTCTTGCCCCAGCACTTGCTGATCTCTGCACCCACTCTTTTGCCACTGAATTCTTCCCATCCTCCTTCACGCTCTCCCTTGTGCGCCCCCTCCAGAAAAAACATTCAGCAGACCCTACCTGTCCAGCCAACTACCATCCTATTTCTATCACCCCCTTCCTTGGGAAACTGCCAGAGAAGCTGGCTTTTCCACAACTTACTTCACACACTGAACTTGTTGGTGGTTTACACAACCATCAGTCTGGATTCCGAGCATCCAGGGGCACAGAAACTGTTCTTCTGAACACCAGCGAAGAACTGCTCGCATCTCTGGACTCTAACTCTCCAGCTGTCCTCATCCTACTTGATCTCTCCTCTGCCTTCAACACGGTCAACCATTCTATCCTCATAAAATGGTTCCATGATACCCTTGGTATCTCGGAGTGGGCACTGGACAGGCTGACTTCATTCCTAACTGACCGTTCATCCCAAGTCGTTCTGGGCACCATCTTCTCTCCAGCTTTAATCTCCACCTGTGGTGTCCCCCAGGGCTCAAACCTCTCCCCCTGGCTCTTCAACACTTATCTTGCTTAGCTGACACTCCTAATCTCCTCCTTCTCCGCCAACTTCCAGTGCTATGCAGATGACACACAACTCTTTTTCAAACTTCCTGCTGGCCCTCTTGCATCTTCCATCATCCCGACTGCCTATCTGCCATCCAATCCTGGTGCACTTCCAGCAATCTCTGCCTCAATGCCAGCAAGACTGGGATCATTCCCATTGGGACCCCTGCTCCTTTTCTCTCCCCTCGCTCTGTCCATCCTCTATGGGCTCTCCCCCTACTCCTTCTACTGAAGCCAGAAACCATGGAGTTACCGTTGACTCCTCTCTCCTTCCTCCCTCACACTCAGGACATTACCAAGAAGTCCCACTTCGACTATTCCTTCTCAAAGAAATTCTCACTTTTCTCACTTTCCCTCAGAA